>NW_027412088.1:41365090-41965090 GCF_047663935.1 Musca autumnalis | reverse complement strand
AAGACGTCGACCTATACTACTAATTCTTTTCTGAAATATTTTATAACCCAGGGAAGACTAAATAACAAATTTCAGTCATTTCGGTGGATTATTGTGGCCATAACCTTTAAAATACAGAAAATCGGGAGGAACCGTTCTATAGGGGATATATAAAGGCGTAGACCTATACCGACAAATTTCATATGGACAGTTTTATACCCCAAATGAAGACCAAATATCAAATTTCAGCCACTTCGATGGCTTATTGTGGCCACAACCTTCAAAATACCGAAAATCGGGAGGTACCGTTCTATAGGGACTATATTAAGGTGTGGATCTGCACCGACAAATTTATGGGGGAATATTGAGGCCACAACCTTCAAAATACCGAAAATTGGGAGGTACCGTTCTATGGGGGCTATATGAAAGCGTGGACCTATGCCGACAAAATTAGAAGGGACAGTTAATTATTGCCAACGAAGACTAAATACCAAATATCAGCCACTTCGATGGCTTATTGTGGTCATAACCTTCAAAATACCGAAAATCGGGAGGTACCGTTCTATGGGGACTATATTAAGGTGTGGACCTGTACCGGGGAACATTTTACACTACTGACGAAGACTAAATACGAAATTTCAGCCATTTCGGTGTGATAATGAAGCTAAAAACTTCAAAATACCGAAAATTGGGTGGTACCATTCTATGCGGGCTATATCAAAATGTGGACCGATATAGCCCATTTGCAGTACCAAACATCCTGGGAGTAATAGAAACTTCTACACCAAATTACAAAGCTCTATCTTAAAAAGTGCGAGCTGTATCTTGATTTCAAAAGACGGACGGACAGACGGACATGGTTATATCGACTTAGAACTTTACCCTGATCAAGAATATATATACTTTATTGGGTCTCCGATGAATATTTCGATGTGTTACAAACGGAATGTCAAATTTGATTATACCCTCCATATAATGGTGGAGGGTATAAAAATACTGAACAAAATTTTGATCCGCTCGATAGTTATATGTTTTTTGAAACACTTAATGGTTTAAATAAAGGCTCAACAAAGATAACAAGTGGGTCGTAATAACCCAAAGAGGAGCATGTGTATGTTTGTAAAAACAAAAAAATGTACTACATTGCGTACATTTTAAAATTCTTTGGCGACCACTGTGTGATCACATTTAAAAGAGTTATGCACCGCAAATTTTGTTAGTTTCGTTGTCATATCTAACCTGCCATCATGTCATTCATATGTTAATTTTCATGTACTATTTA
The DNA here is from genome assembly GCF_047663935.1 of Musca autumnalis. Lineage (NCBI taxonomy): Eukaryota > Metazoa > Arthropoda > Insecta > Diptera > Muscidae > Musca > Musca autumnalis. The sequence continues at coordinate 41,963,829 of NW_027412088.1, read as the reverse complement.
TTTATTTTCCCTCAATATTTTGGTATATTTTATTATGTAAATTTGTGTGTATTATTTTCACAAACACATATTTCAACATTAAAGATTTTCCATTATTTATTTATTCAATTTAAATTATAATTAATGCATATAAATCACATAATTTATAGCTAAGAAGGATTCAATTGCTTTAAAATTAAAACACCTAGGGATAGATTTCAGTTTTATGATTTTCAGTGTGCGAGTGTATGTGTTTTTTTTGCTTAATCCATTTTAATGCTGCCAAAATTCAATTTTGTCCTCGTTACAGGATTTACCAGCCACAAACATTCGGAAAACCCATACACACACGCCCTCAACAATACTTATGTAAAAGTTTTAAAAGAGTTTTCAAACAACATATTCTATGCACACACTTGCAGACACACATTCCCATACTACCTTACACTCTGCCCTAGCAAATACATACATTAAACGCTTAGCATTCGCTTGAGATTTATAACAATACAACTATTTAAAACTGTCGGTAAAACTAAAATATAATTGAAAGCTGGCATTAGATAAAATAAATAATTAAAATCACAAACTGTTGTATGTGTGTATGGGGTATTTCATGGGAAATTTATTCGAGTGAGAATGTCATTTAATACGGCTAATGAACGTGTTGTGTGTTATAAAGCAATGCAAAAACAATTTTATTGTAATCCAAAATAAAATATTCCATTTTCTATTTATTGTCAACTTCGTGGATTGCCACATATTTTGGGTGGATTAAATGTGAAAGACTTAATACATTCGAGCAATGAATTGCTTTAAAACTCATCTTAATTATATTTTAACAACTATAGTTAGATTTGAAAGTCTAAAATATGATTTTAATGAGATTTTATACAGTAATTAGTTAAGCGTATACAGAAACAAAAAAATAAGTTCCTCAGGATTATAATATATATGTGTATATGAGCACATAGGAACAGTTTTATTGTCCATTAGAGGGATCTTGATTAGTTTAACGTTTTACAACAATATATAAATGAATTGGGTTACCTTAAGTTTTTATTATAAACACGTAATTCATATCAATTGAATGGAATAGAAATGGAATGCATTTCATGGAAACTGTTCCACCTTCCCATAATATTTTTTCTTTATTTTAGAATTTTTGAAAACTTCACGAACATTTGTTTTTTTTTTACAAGAAATGCTATTTAGATTTAAGTTTTTTCTTTATTTTTTTATTTATAAATCCCACACCTTCAGGTCTAATTTTCACCCATTCTTTAGAACTGAATTGATCCCCATAAATCTAAATTTTTTTTATAAAGTCAACATATTTTTCTATGACATCATATTATTTGGCCCCAAGAATATATTAATTTATTGGGTACCATCAACTAATTTATACAAAAGTAACTTGACCTCTTTTGCACGATACACAAATATGGTTGTTTTCTTTAGATTGTCAATGGTCATATATTTTATATTTTATGACAATATTCGAACATATTCCAACACACTCATACATTTATGCATAACTACAATACATTTGTCTACAACAGCCACATGTGGCGTATAAGTGCTGACTGTTGGCATATTAAGTATTCGTGCACATTTTAAACACCTGTCATCAATACAAAATGAATAAAATTTATTTGTCCCTTTTGGCTAACTGATGCATATATAATTCAAAACAATTTTGTCACAGACATTAGTTAAATGGTATAGTTTTGCGCATAACTTTCCAAACGAATAAGCATTTCGAGACACTGATCAAATTATAAAGTCGCTTTTATTTGTATATACAATTCAGTGGGTTTGTTGTATTACCAAAAACATTGAAATTTTAAATTTTTAAATTATATAAAAAACATCGGAAATTCATTTACGCTAAGAAACGTGTTGATAGGGATGTTTGGACAAGCTTGGCTCTGTGAATTGATTATTGAGTTGAAAATAAGTGAAAACGGTTGCAAAATACTCGTGTGAAAAATAGGATGTGCATACTTGACTGTCGTTAAGGAAACAAAAATAAAAAAAAAATCCCTGAGGATGATTTTCGGAGAAGATCGAAATATTGGAATAATAAAAATAAAATAGAAAACAAAACTCGTTGTTTTTATTTTCTGACCTAAATCCAAACCAAAAATCAAGAAGTTATTGTAAACAAGTAAAAAAGTATCAGTCGGCTTCGCCGACCCTCAGCCTGTGTGGATTGAAATATTTTTTTTCCCAAAAAACATGTATTTCGGGGGTTTTCAAAATTTTGGACGTAATAACCGACAAAAGTATGGATAGGATTAAAGCTCAAATTTGCGGGGATATCGATAGATAGGGCTTTTTTATTTCACTAGCCTACGAAAAACATAATATCGCTGTAAACAGGGCCACTAGGAAAACTTTCGGTAAAAATGTCCAAAGGATCCTCGAACCACACAAAAATGTTTAGCACAAGGATTGGACAGACAGGGCCCAAACTTGAAAATTAACTAAGTTTCGACAACATTTAGAGATCCATAGTTTGGACCAAATCGTTACCATTTTAGCGAATATTTTCCAAATTTTTTGTAGGAGGTATCGGTAGGAGTGGAACTATAAGCACCACCTTCGCATTTCATCTAATATTCAAAGAAATATTACGATATCCAAAGTGTGGACGAACGCAGTATTCGGTTCGAGCTCTCCAGCCACTACATATGGTGCCATAGCGCTTTTTAACAACTTTCGGGCTCTCAAGAAGCATGGACTTGCCCCTAAAAAAATTATAACTGTCGTAATTGAGGCACCGAATGCAAGTTGCTTCAACAGAAATCAAAGTGATTCCAAATGAGGTCTTAAAGTGAACTTATCCGAAATTTTGTGGGGGAGGTACCTGAAGGAATGGACCGATATGGATTATCTTCAAACTGAAACTAAGTTTGCACAAAATATTACGAAGGCCACATTTTGGACCGAGTCGGCGATCCGTTCAAGAGTTGCGCTCCAACCACTACACTTTTTTCAACTTTCAGGCTATTTTCTCAGGAAGTATGGATTTGCCCCTGATAAAACTTATACCGTCTTATGGGGGGCAGTAAATACAAGTTGCTACAACAAAAGTCATAGCGATTCGAAAGCAGGTCCAAAACTGAACTTTTCCGAATTTTGTGTGGGAGGTACCCGAAGGAGTGGACCCATTGAGTCCATATTAGGACCTAATATAAGTCTGATAGAAATTTCACGATGTGCAAAGTATGGACTAAATCGGTTACTCCCTTCAAGAGTTATCCTACGTACAAATATTTCGAACTTTTGTGGGGGAGGTACCGGAAGGAGTGCACTGATATAACCCATCTTCGAACTTAAACTAAGTTTGGACAAAATATTGCGGAAGCCAAATTTTGGACGGAATCGGTTGATACGTTCAAGAGTTATCGTGCGCTTCAGTTAGCCAGACAGACAGACGGACATTGCTCAATCGACTCCAAAATGTCTGAAACACATTTCGTCCAAACATACTTGGGGTCTAAAACCATTATTTCGATGAGGCACATTTTGCCCATATGAAAGTGTATATTAGGGCTATAACCAAAAAAATACCACCACATAGCCGTGTAGAGCATGGAAAACTATAATGAAATACGGCGTCAATTTTTCTTTATCGCGAAAAAAGTTTCCGCACCAAATGCATTGAAGTTCAGTAATGCATTTTTTAATTTTAGCTGTTATGACAACATATTTGTTTTTAATTAAAATTTTTATTTTTTTGTAATCTAATTTAAAATCATTATCAAAGCGTTCTGGACCAATTTGTTCTCAAATCGCGCCATTTCGGAGCATTTTATGAATTTTTGACACTATTGCAGTTTTTGCTTTTTCTTTATAAACTCGTGAATTTTATGTTTATATTTTTTGTACCTACCGGACAAAAGAATATGGGGTCATCTGCAACGAAGTCGCGAAAGTTACAGGCTGTGTTTGTTGACTTTGCCTGTGAGAATCGTATATGTTTTTTAGAAAAATACAACACCAGTACCACGTGGGGAATTTTGTCCTAATAATGAAAACGCGTTTCTAAGATCGATTCGGTGAAAAAAGTTTCCGCGCCGACTGTAATTACTAAAACTCTTTTGATATTTTTTCTACTTATAATTTTAAATTTGCTTTGTTTGAATAAATATTCATAGAAAAAATACAATTCTCACAGGCAAAGTCATTAAAAACTGTCTGTAACTTTCGCGAATTTGTTGCAAATGACACCATATTCTCTTGTCCGATAGGTACAATAAATATAAACATAAAATTCACGAGTTTCTAAAGAAAAAACAAAAATTGCAATAGTGTCAAAAATGCATAAAATGCTCCGAAATGGCGCGATTTGAGAACAAATTGGTCCAGAACGCTTTGATAATGATTTTAAATTAGATTACAGAAAAATAAAAATTTTAATTAAAAGCAAATATGTTGTCATAACATCTAAAATTAAAAAATGCATTTCTGAACTTCAATGCATTTGGTGCGGAAACTTTTTTCGCGATAGAGAAAAAATTACACCTTTTTTCATAATAGTTTTTCATGCTCTACACGGCTATGTGGTGGTATTTTTGATATTTGCAAAAAAGTGCAAAAAGTTATATCCCTAGTGTATATACCCTTTCCAACCTAAAGGCTGAGGGTATAAAAAACAACCAAACCTAAACATTAATTATGCCGTATATAAAATATAAAAATGTTGTATCAAGAGTTTGCTCTAACATCTTAGGTACCGTAATGTGGGGCTTTATATATAAATCACTGAGATATAAGAACTCAAAATATTAAATTACGGTGAACTAAATTTGGAAGAAATTTTTGAAAAAGGTTAGAATGTGTCGGCTGGTTTTCGGAGCTTTTGGGCCAATATCTCAGGAAGTATTGACTTACACCGGAAAAAAATTGTACTGCTGTAAATGAGCCCGCTGGAACAACCTACTGAAAAAAGAATCAAAACGATGCGAGAGGAGTTTTGTGTGAGAGGTACCCGAAAGAGTGGACCGATATAGTCCATATTCCAACCTGATACATGACTACATGAAAGAACACGATGTGCAGAGTCTGCACCAATCAGAAACTCCCTGCCAGAAATATCTTGCGTATTTGCCATTTTGGTTGGTGCCGTCAGGGTTTCTTGGAGCTTTTAGGCCAATATCTCAGGAAGTATTGACTTGGGCAAGCAACAAATTGTACCGTCGTAAGGGAAGCCGCAAGGACAACTAACACAAAAAATTTTCGAAACGATCCGAGAGGAGCTCTTAAACTTCACTTTATACAAATTTTGTGTGGGAGGTAACCGAAGGAGTGGACCGATATAGTCCATATTCCAACCTGATACATGACTGGATGAAAAAATACGATGTGCAAAGTCTACACCAATCAGAAACTCCCTACCAGAATTATCTTGTGGATTTGCCATTTTGGTTGGTGCCGTCAGGGTTTCTTGGAGCTCTTGGTCCAATATCTCAAGAAGTATGGACTTGCGCAAAAAATTTACCATCGTAAAGAAAAATTTCAAAACGATTCGATTCACTTTATTCAAATTTTGTGTGGGAGAGGACCCGAAAGAACCCGATCTATATCTGGAAGAAATAATACGACGTGCACAGTTTGGACCAAATCGATTGCTCCCTTCGAGAGTTATCGTTCACAGCATTTTACAGAAAAATTTTGAACTTTTGTGGGGGAGGTATCTCAAGGAGTGGACCGATATAGCCCATCTTCGAACTAAAACTAAGTTTGGACAGAATATTGCGATACCCAAAGTTTGGTTCGATCCGTTCGAGAGTTATCGTGCGTACCAAGCAGACAGACAGGCGGACAGACGGACGGACATGGCTAAATCGACTCCAAATTGTCTGAAACGAATTTCGTCCAAACATACTTGGGATCTAAAACCGTTATTTCGATGAGGCACATTTGTGGTCGTATAAAAATGTATATAAACTTTCTAGCCTTAAGGTTGAGGGTATAAAAAAAACTCGTTGTTTTTATTTTCTGACCGAAAGCCAAACCAAAAATCAAGAAATTAATGAACAAATCTGAAAAAATAAAATTTGTTCAAAAATTAGAAAAAATACTCCTTGGGTTTTCGAACAACTCAAAAAACTCGAAAGCCAATCTTGTAGAGAAATTTCACAGCTACAAAATTTTTTAGCCCCATTCCGATATGACTTGCGATTTTCAAGCAAAATTACAAACACCTAGAAAAAAGTCTGAATTATTGATTTGAAATTTAATATCTCAAAAAAGGTAAAGCCAACACAAATATTATGCAGGTCAATCTTGTAAAAAATTTTCACTGCTGCAACATTTTCTTTAGTCCCATTGTGATGGGACTTGCAGTTTCCAAGAAAAATCGTGAAAACCAAAAAAAAAGTAAAACTAAAAATGTGAACTTTGACTGCGATTTTGTTTAAAAATCCCTTAAGCGATGTTTTCTTGTTTTTGGATTTTTCTCACATATAAACATTGCTCTTTCAAAATCCGCAAAAACTTCCCAGGTGTAAGCGGATTTCACTTAAAGTTCGTTAAGGCGCACCATGTATGACATTGTTTTATAAGGTAGCGATAAAGTCAATGCATTGTTCCAATTTAAACTTCTATATCTCAATAACGGTAAAACCTGCGAAATTATCATAGAGGTCAATCTTGTAATAAATATTCAAAGCTACATCATTTTCTTTAGTCCCATTTCGATAAGACTTGCGGTTTCCAAGCAAAAGCATGAGTATGGTTGCGGATTTGTAGACCATCGAAGGATAAGACATCTGGTCCCCAGTCTCACCGCTGTGAAGGATAAAAGCAACATTTTTCAACATCAGATTTATTTACGCTCATGATCCGACTGAAGACAAGGACGAAAATACCAAATAAATATTTTACGAGCGCTTAGAAAAAACATGTGACCGTTCTTCTGCCCATGACATACAAATTTTGTTAGGTGCATTTAATGGTAAAAATTTTAGAGATACGTATTTTTGGCCCAACGGACGGAAAATTCAGTTTCCAGATTGAAACATCTGACAAATGAGGCGTGGTGATAGATGGAAGATATTCAGCAAACGTACAAAACCAATTCAACGTAGCAAATAAAATATGAACAGACACAACATAGAAGTCGGATCGGTAAGCTGGAATTGTAGCAAATAGCCACAGCATAGTCCACTCAACTGGTGCGATTGTTTAATGAAAGCTCACTTCGTCCCGATAACATATCAGCACGGTGGCTATGCCCACTCCATAAAAACATCCACCAAATCCATACTTGAATACCAGAGACCAAAGAACACTTGGTATGGCCAGGAGTGCTGGGCTACTAGCGAAGAGACAAATGCGGTATTTAGGGCTTCCCTTAAATATATAACTTTTTTGTTTAAATTCACACAGGATGAGGGTATATCTCTGTCGGCAATGCCGACTTATCCTTTTATACTTGTTTAGGACGTATTTGCAAACTTTTACAAAAACTTTTTATTTTCTTAGAAAGTGAATATATTTTTGTAAAAAATCGCGCGATTTTTTCAAAAATATTTTCGACAGCGGCGCTTTTCTTTCTTCAGAAAATATTTGAGTGTTTTTACAAACACTTTTTATTTACTTAAATAAGGAAAATATCTGTGTAAAAAATCGCGCGATTTTTTTTAAATATTTTGCGGCACACACGGCCCTTATTTAGAAATGCTAGTTGAATTAAATAAATATTTTTAAATATTTTAAAATTTTTTACATTTTATTAAAATGAGCAAACATATTTGTAAAAATCACGTGATTTATTTTAATATTTTCTTCAGCGCTTTTCTACTTTCCGACACATCACCAATTAGCTTCATAAGCTAGTAAGCTTCATTTCCATTCATCTTAAGGCTACTAAATAACACAAAATATATACACATCCGGCATGCCAAATTTTGTTGAAATTTTGATTGGTATTGGCAATTACTTAATGTTCTTAAAAACTTATGAAATATACATTTGAAATAAAAATTGTATTTAGAAAAAATTAAATTTTAAAAAGGGACATGACTCCCAGGGGGTACTCCGACATAGCTCCGCAAACTAAGGCGGACGTAACTCCCAAAATCGTTCTGAGACTTATGTCCGTTAGGAGTTATGTCAGGGCACCTATATAAACCATTAAGAAAAGGAAATTATATACACCACTGAGGAAACGATTAAAGTCTGGCCGTTCCGACTTTATGATACCCTACTTCACCACGATATTATTAGAATTTGTAGAAGTTTTATTTAGAGCAAATTGCGACACATTTCCCAAATTTCGAAATTGATTATATCAGTCTACGGTTTTGTAAAGCCTTTACATAACATTGCTCTACGATTTTAGGATTTTCCATGTTATTTTGCCTTGTTTTTCTTCTTTTTTTGCACTATTTTCGCTCAATTCATTTTCCAATATAATTTCATAGGTTATATTTTTCTTTCTACGAGTATATTTTATTCCCCTTATGTCTCTTCCTTTCTTTTCCATTGATAAGATGATATTACGTGGGTGCAACATCGTTTTCTTTTCTTCTAGATTTATTAGCTATTCCTTTTATTGTCTCCGGGGAAAATGTCACATGTAAGAAAAAACATTTTGGGTATGGAAGGCGATTGTCTCCCACTTCTAAAACTGTGGACTATCTTGACATTGGAATGTTTTGGTTTTACTTTTTGCAGTTTTACTTTCCTCTCTATGTTTCGATTTGAACTTTGGAAATAAAACGTATTTCTTTCTTTTTCTACAAATTGTGAATGAAATTGGCATGTAGGCGTAATGGGAGTAGTAAAATTCACACATACACCGCTACTGTTGTGTTATAGAGACCAAACAGAACAATATATTTAGTTTATGGTCAATGGGGAATACCCATACCATGGATGTATGTGGTCACCAATATTGCCGTTTTGCTTAAGGAATATTTTATCGAGAAAAAAAGTACTTTGGCATCAATGCTGAACTTTTGAATTTTGAATAATAAACCTATATATCGGCCAGTTTTCAATTTTTAGTAAAACTAAATTTTACCATTTTTAGCCAAAATCATATGGATAAAATAATGGTCACATAAATAATCCATAGCTTTACACATCCCTGGACCAAACCCATAGTTTTTTTAAATTTTCAAAAAAAAACTTTACATAGAGAAATGCTTGTGCGTCATTCTTCAGTACATTTTTGTTGTTGTTTGTTTCATTCATGTCAAGTTTTTGCTATTGCTTCTTGTTGTCGAGATCTGTGTACCAAGAAACAAACAAAGAACAATGACAGAGAATAACAAAGAAGACTGCTGTAATAAAATACGTTTATGTAAATGTCTTTTAATAACTACTAGTCAGCCATTCAGTCAGTTGGTTTTACTAGCAAAGTCTTTATGTCGGTGTTGTATTTATTTTCTTTCTAATATGGCTTTTTTGTATTTGTAAAATATTTTTAGAATATCCAAAATGCTGTAAACAATAGCTTATACATATTTTAGTGTATATATTGTGTTTTATGATTTATTAGTTTAATTTTAATAACATTCTTTGTTTCTTTTTTTCGGAAAAAAATATATAAATTTTTAGAAGAATTGAGAAAGGAAGGATATAAATTGGTACGTATGTGTTTAAACGTTAATCTCAGAAATTAATCTTATCATTTATTCAGTTTTTGTTTTGCTTTAGTGAGATTCCTCTCAGCGAAATGCCAAATATTCTGTTAAAAATACAAGTTTATTGGTCAGATAGTCCCATAAAAATATTTATTAAAAAATCCACGTTTATTGGTCAGATGGTCCTACAAAAATATTTATTAAAAAATCTACGTTTATTGGTCAGATGGTCCCATAAAAACATTTATTAAAAAATCCACGTTTATTGTTTTTTATTTATTATTTATTAAAAAATCCACGTTTATTGGTCAGATGGTCCCATAAAATTATTTATTAAAAAATCCACGTTTATTGGTCAGATGGTCCCATAAAATTATTTATTAAAAAATCCAAGTTTGTTGGTCATATGGTCCCATAAAATGATTAATTAAAAAAAATCCACGTTTATTGGTCAGATGGTCCCATAAAATTATTTATTAAAAAAATCACGTTTATTGGCCAGCGCTGTACCTCTGCGGTCATTGCCCAGGACGGAATGCCAATGCTCATGATGAGCATTGAAGTCTCCTAGAGGCAGACGGTGATTTCCCTCCAAAAGGGAATAGCAAGCATACAAAGCTGCGCGTATTTGCGGTATGTAGGGTAGCATGGGGCATCTTCGCCATGGGCGCCACCGTATATTTTGTTGATGCAAAATAGAAATCACCCATGGGAAAGTTCTGAGTTCATCGAAGATATAAAACTTTTCTCTTGACGATTTTTATGTACATACACATATGTTACCATAACAGCCCTGAAGGTACAATGAGTTCACGCCTATTTATACTGGCTCAATAATATGGGACCTTCTTTTTATTGCCGACTAAGTTTGGATAAAATATAATGAGCCACATATGGTGACATAGGGCTTTTTACACCTTTCGGGATGTTTTCCCAAGAAATATGGACCTGCTCCTGAAAAAACATTTATCGTCGTAATAGAGGTAGCGAATGCAAATCGCTTCAACAAAAATCAAAGTGATTCGAGAGCAGGTCTTAAAGTGAGCTTATCCAAAATTGTGTGTGGGAGGTACCCAAAGGAGTGCACAAATATAGTCCATATTCGAAACTGATCTATATCTGGTAGATATATTAGGTTGTGCAAAGTATGGATTACATCGGTCACTCCCCTTAAGAGTTATCGTGCGCCCAATTTTTCCGAACATTTTTGAACTTTTGCGAGGGAGGTACCTGAAGGAGTGGACCGATATGGCTTATCTTCGAATTTAAACTATGTTTGGACACAATATTACGGAGGCCAACATTTGGACCGAATCGGCACATCCGTTTGAGGGTTATCTTGCGCTCCATCCACTACACACGGTGTTATAGGGGCTTTGTGCATCTTTCAGGCTATTTTCTCAAGAAGAATGGACTTGCCCCTGATGAAACTTGTACCGCCGTATGGTGGGCAACGAATACAAGTTGTTGCAACAAAAATCAAAGCTATTCGAGAGCAGATCCTAATCTGAACTTATCTGAAATTTTGTATGGGAGGTACTCGAAGGAGTTTACCGATTGAGTCCATATTGGAACCTCATCTAAGTCTGGTAGAAATTTCATAATGTGCAAAGTATGGACCAAATCGGTTACTTCCATCAAGAGTTATCCTAAGCACAAATTTTCCGAACATTTTCGAACTTTTGTGGGGGAGGTACCGGAAGGAGTGGACCGATATAATCCATCTTTGAACTTGACCTAAGTTTGGACAAAATATTACGAATGCCAAATTTTGGACCGAATCGGCGGATCCGTTCGAGAGTTATCTTGCGCTCCAACCACTACACACTGTGTCATAGGGTTTTTTGTAACATTCAGGCTATTTTCTCAGGAAGTATGGACTTGCCCCTAATGAAACTTACAGCGTCGTATAGAGGACAGCGAATACAACTTGCGTAAACAAAAATCAAAGCGATTCGAGACCAGGTCCTAAACTGAACTTTTCCGAAATTTTGTGTGGAGGGTACCGGAAGGAGTGGACCGATTGAGTCCATATTGGAACCTAATCTAAGATTGGTAGAAATTACACGATGTGCAAAGTTTGGATCAAATCTGTTATTCCCTACAAGTGTTATCGTGCGCACAAGTTTTGCGAAAATTTTTGAACATTTGTGGGGGAGGTACCTGAAGGAGTGGACCTATATGGCCCATCTTCGAACTTAAATCGAATCTGGACAAAATATTTGGATACCCAAAATTTGAACCGAATCGATGGATCCGTTCGAGAGTTATCGTGCGCACCAGCCTGCCAGACAGACAGACAGACGGACGGACATTGCTAGATCTACTCAAAATTGTCTGAAACGGATATCGTACAAACATACTTGGGGTCTAAAACCATTATTTCTATGAGGCACATTTTTGGTCGTATCAAAGTGTAAATACCCTCTTTAGCCTAAAGGCTGAGGGTATAAAAACCCAACTTGTATTGGTCAGATGATCCTACAAAAATATTTATTAAAAAATCCACGTTTATTCTCAGATGGACCTAGAAAAATATCCATCAAAAATCCACATTTATTCTCAAATGGTCCTAGAAAAAATATCCTTCAAACAATCCACGTTTATGCTCAGATGGTCATAGAAAAATATTCTTCAAAAAATCTACGTTTACTCTAAGATGGCCATAGAAAAATATTCTTTAAAAAATCCACGTTTATTCTAAGATTGTCCTAGAAAAATGTTCTTCAAAAATCCACTTTTATTCTAAGATGGTCCTAGAAAAATATTCTTTAAAAAATCCACGTTTATTTTAAGATGGCCATAGAAAAATAACCTTTAAAAAATCCACGTTTCTTCTATGAGGGTCCTAGAAAAAATTCTTTAAAAAATCCACGTTTCTGCTCAGGTTGCCCTAGATATATTCTTAAAAAAATCCACATTTATTCGTAGATGGTACTACAATTTTGTTTTAATCCACGTTTATTCTCAGATGTTCATAGAAAAACATTCTTTAAAATTTCTATTTTCATATTAAGTATTTCTTAAAAAATTCAGGTTTATTCACAGATGGTCCTAGAAAAATATTCGTTAAAGAATTTACTTTTACTGGTCAGATGGTCCCAGAAAAATATATTTTAGAAAAATCAACGATTGATGGTCAGACGGTCGTAGAAAAATATTCATAATCCTCAAGAAAGGGGACATTTTTTTTTTGGAGTCTTCACGTAGGCAGGTTTGATTATGCTTCTACTGATTCCCCAGGAGGAGGCCCATACGATACGCCGCTTCTGGCATATTTGGCTAGTTTCAGTAGGGGAACCAACCTGCCAACTTTCCATGCTACTAGTACAGTATGGGTGGCTCACGATAGATTGAGGGCACTTGTCAAATACCAAACTCCGGGTTCATTGCTACAACATTACCATTGAGATTCTGTGTGAGCCCAAATAGTTGGATGACTTCGCTTATCGGATGACATCTGCAAAATTGCACACTTTAACAGTGGTGGTGGTAAGGAGCAATGTTGCATTGGTGGTCTAACCAAATTTTCCACTTGTGCTTGTTATCTAGCCTGTTGAGTTTAAGAGTAAGCTCGCTATTTTTAGGTCTTCTTGTGTCCGTACAACAAAGCTCATCACTCTCATTTGCTGGAAAATTTGGAATAATTTTGAGCAAGTATGTAGCTAGCGCCTGCAGCTGTGATGATGTCCCGGAAAATTTTCTCCATCACTACCGGAGGATCTGAGGTAATGGACAGGTCTTTGAAGTGGTGGATTCAGAAATGTAAGGCGGTCAGAGATTAAGATTTCGGGTGGTGATAGAAAGATGGTCTGAGTCAAAGGAAAGGACTGGTCGTCAGACCACTTTATTTGCCACACGTGTACCACTTCATTTACCACATGTGTGGGAAGCTGTGGCAATCTCCTCTAGTTCTCGTAGGAGCGTCTCCGTGCACCGTTCAAAATGTGTAGTTATAAATATGCTTAACCATCTGGTCATTGTCTAAGATGGAATGTCAATGCTCATAAGGATTGAAGTCTCCTAGAGGCAGACGGTTATTGTCCTCCACAGAGGTATTACAAACATACAAAGCGGTATGTAGGGTACCATGGAGCATCTTCGCCATGGGCGACACCGTATATTTTGTTAATGCTAAATAAAGATCGCCCATGGGAATGTTCTGAGTTCACCGAAGATCTTAAACTTTTCTTTTGACGATTTTTATGTACATACACATATGTTCCCAGAACAGCCCTGAAGGTACAAAGGAAACATCTCTCATATCAATTAGTTCACTCCTATTTATACTGGCTCAATAATAAGGGACGTACTTTTTATTGCCGATTTCGAAAAGCGTGTCTTACTTCAATATATGCAGAGAAAATTTCCATGGATGGAATACTTAGGAAATGTTAGCCAACATTAGACTGAGGGGATTTTCCACCACCACCGAAAATGTTGATGTTATGGACAGGGATTGAGCCGTACCACGGTGTGCTATCAATAACCAATGGCAAACTGATGCTGCCCCATGATAGAAAGTGACTCTGCCACGTCAGTCCCCCACTAAACTGCTACCCCCATAGATTCCATCTATGGATCACTAGAGTCAAGTTAAAGCTAGAGATTTCTGTTTTGAACAGAGGGAAGGAAGGCAAGTCATCCTCCTCCGTTTCTGTAAGTGACAATGAGCTTTGTTTTCTGGATCGCAGCGACCGTTCAGTCCACTATTTTGCTGTCTTTCTTGTAGAGACCGTTCCGGAGCAATCAGCAACAAGGACTCGACGGAAACCAAATGTATTACATCTTACCGATGTCGATATGTGGTGAATGGGGATCTGGGAAACGGAATATGTCCAGGGACCATGGTTTTTTTCTATACCGACAGGTACCATACGTAGTGGTGCTTTATGTGAGTACCTACCTTGCAGTCTACCTCACAGTGCTCTTAACACCGGGTGAATGCAATGCGTCTACCAACGCCCCCGCAAAAAAGTACGAGTACCAATTCACACGTATTTGGACGTGTTCGCCACCTTGGTTAGGAGCGTAGCCTATCTAAACTCCTGCCTTTCTTTGGGTCAGGCACCCGGTTGATATGCAAATCCACATTCGTGGCGAAACACTACCCGCGATTTTGGTCTAAACCACAGCCACCGCGATGACCGACAGGGACCATAGGAACTCGAACCAGACATTCCGACATATATTGCATATTGAAAAAGTCACGAACACAAGCAAATAATTGTTGAAGTGACGGCCGCTGGTAGAAAATTATTTATGTTCTTCGAGAGCCCAGTGGCACGTGTTAACATATTCCGATTTCTAACAAAACTAAACAAATTAGGACGTGCCGCCAAAAAAATGCGACATCGAAGTAAAAAAAACCAAAATTATCGAAAGTTCATAAATCAAGATACGACCTGTTTAGATAAGTTTTCTTGAAACACGTAATAATGTATCAGTCGGCTTTGTCGACAGATATATACCCTCAGCCTATGTGCATTCAAACTTTCATCTAGGAACAGACCGAATACTTGTAGACCGATACTGCCCATTTTCGAACTAATTTTTCAAAAAAAAAATAAAAAAATAAAAAAAAAATTATCGAAAGTTTCTAAATCAAGATACGCCCTTTTCAAATAAATTTTCTTGAAACAAGTATCCGTCGGCTTTGTCGACAGAGATATAGCTTCAGCCTATGTGCACTGACACTTTCAACTACGGACAGATCGAATACTTGTGGACCGATTGCCGATTGCCTGTCTTCGAACTTAAACTAAGTTTGGACAACATATTAAGAACGCCATATTTGAGACCAAATCGTCACTATAGTCACTACACATGGTGCCATAGAGATTTTTACAACTTTCGGGCAATTTTCTCAGGAAATATCGACTTGCCCCTAAAAAAGTTGTCACAAGAAAAATCAAAGCGATTCGAGGGGAAGTCTTAAACTGAACTTAACCGACATTTTTTGTGGGAGGTACACGAAGGAGTAGAGTTGGACGACCTAGTTCACTGTCCTAGTTCAAAAACGTATGAGCAACATCATACAAACTAACGTGAGATATTAAGTATACGCATTTTGTTCCTACAAACGACCTGTCTCCAATGAACTAGATTGCAAACTAGGTCGTTCAACTGCCCAACTCTACGAAGGATCGAACCGATATATTCCATGTTATAACCTCACCTATGTCTGGTTTGGTTTAATGTTCAAAGTATGGACCAAATCGGTTACATTATTTCGATTAGGCACATTTTGCCCGTATGAAAATGTATATTCCCTAGGACAATGACTTTTTTACAACCTCAGCTTTTAAAGCTTTCAAAGTTTTTATACCCTACACCACTATGTGGTGAGGGTATTATAAGTTGGTTTTGGCCAAAAAGTTTGTAACGCATCGAAATAATGGTCGTAGACCCATACTTATATATATCAAAATGAATGTCTCGACGAGCTGAGTCGATCTGGCTATGTGTGTCCGTCCGTCAGTCCGTCTGTCCCTCTGTCCATCTAAATCTTGTAATCACGCTACAGGCCGCAATTTTGATCGGATCGTCACGAAATTTTGGACGTTGATGGGGGTCCCGGAGGGGAAGAAGCCTATTGATTTTGGTGATGGTCGGATAATATTTAGGGGTCGGAAAGGGCAAAAAACTTAGGTGGATAAAAAGACAGCGTTTTTTTCCAAAGCCAATATCTCAGCTTCTATATGGGGTATACCAAAAGCAAAACCTGGCAATGAAAGCAGAAAATATCACCTTTCTAATGATGTAAATAGGTGCTCGTAGGTGATCAAACAACGAAGATATCGCAATAGTAGCAAATAAAACCCCAATTTTCATTTTTGCGATTTTAATTGTATTGACAAATATCACAGCTTTGGTTGAAAATTTTCCAAAAGCAAAGCCTGACTATGAAAGTAGAAGATCCCGTCTTTTTAAAGATGCAAACTAGGTCTGCGTAGGTAACCAAATAACGGAGATATCGCAATAGTCGGTAATACATCCCATTTTTCTATTTTTTTGGAAATCACGCTACAGGTCGCAATATTGATCGGATCGTCACGTCAATTTCAGGGTTAATGGGGGTCTAACAGACAAAGAAGCATATTGATTTTGGTGATGGTCAGATAATATTTAGGGGTCGGAATGGGCAAAAAACTTATTTGGAGAAAAGTCAACATTTTATTGCAAAGCCAATATCTCTGTTTCTTTAAGAGGTATATCAAAAGCAAAACCTGGAAAGGAAAGAAGAAAATATCACCTTTACACTGATGTCGTAGGTGGTCAAATAGCAAAGATATGGCAATAGCCGATAAGGTATCCCATTTTCCGATTTTTTTGTAATCATGATACAGGTCGCAATTTTGATCGGATCGTCACGAAAGTTTAGGGGTTATTGGGGATCCCACAGGGGAAGAAGCCTACTGATTTTAATGATGGTCGGATAATATTCAAGGGTCGGAATGGGCAAACACTTATTTGGAGAAAAGTCAACATTTTATTTCAAAGCCAATATCTCTGTTTCTTTAAGAGGTATATCAAAAGCAAAACCTGGAAAGGAAAGTAGAAAATATCACCTTTACAACGATGTAAAATGGGTTGCCGTGGGTGGTCACATAGCAGAGATATGACAATAGTCGATAATGCATCCCATTTTCCGATTTTTTTGTAATCCCGCTACAGGTCGCAATTTTGATCGGATCGCCACGAAATTTTGGGGGTAAATGGGAGTCCCACAGAGGAAGAAGCCTACTGATTTTAATGATGGTCGGATAATATTCAGGGGCCGGAATGGGCAAAAACTTATTTAGAGAAAAGGTCTACGTTTTATTTCAAAGCCAATATCTCTGTTTTTTTTAAGAGGTATATCAAAAGCAAAACAACGATGCAAAGTAGGTTGTCGTAGCTGCTCAAACAACAGAGATATCGCAATAGTCGGTAATGCATCCCATTTTCTGATTTGCTTGTAGTGACGCTACAGGGATCAGATCGTGGGAGTGGATGCGGGTCCCACAGAGGAAGAAGCCTATTTAGTTTGGTGATGGTCGGATTATATTCAGGAGTCGGAATGAGCGAAAAACTTATGTGGAGCAAAGTCAACGTTTTTTTCTTATGCGAATATCTCCGCTTCTGGTTGGAGTATTCCAAATGCAATACCCGTCAATGGAAGAAGAAGAGATCTCGTTTATATTGATGCAAAGTATGTTGGCGTAAGTGAGCAAACCGAGATATTGCAAAATTCAGTAACAAACCCAATTTTTCCACAGAGGAACAAGCCTATTGATTTTGGTGATAGTCGGATAATATTTAGGGGTCGGAATGGGGGAAATCTCATTTGGAGACAAATTCAAAGTTTTATTCTTTGTGGATATATTGGCTTCTAGTAGTGGTATTCCAACGGCAAAGCCTGTAAATGGAAGAAGAAAATATTACATTTACATTGGTCTAAAGCAGGTTGCCGAAGGTGGTCAAACAAGGGAGATACCACAATTGTCGATAATGCATCGAATTCTTTCATTTTTTGAAATCAAGCTACAGGTCGTAATTTTGATCGGATGGTCCCGAAATTTTGGTTGCTTATGGGGGTCCCAGAGAGAAAGAGGCATATTATTTTTGGTGGTAGTCAGATTATATTCCCTAAAAGAAATGTTTAGCAGTGAAAAGCTTATGCATAGGGGTAGTGGTGTAGGGTATCACATGGTCGGCCCCATCCCGACTATAGCCTTTGCTCACTTGTATGTCATATATAACATTATTCCATATATCATATCAATTGAAAGTGGTTTTTGCGTGAGCTTTTTCAATATTTAAATGGAATAAAAATTATTTTAGTTATTAATAGGCTAAAGTTCATTCATTCTCGCTACAGGAAATCGTTTTTGAGAAAAAAAATTTAAATAGTCATAACCCAAATATACCCTCGTTATCACAAATGCTGAGGGAATAAAAATTTCATGCAAGTGAATTCTTTGACCTCTACAACTGCAACTACAAAAAATAAACTTTTAAAGATATGACCATGATTTCTTAATATATTTTAAATTCTAAAATACAAAAATCGATCAGATCGAACATAACGCCTTTTTTAATGTTTCTTTTATAAAACATATTTTATAAAGAAAATATCATTGATAAATGATTTTCACCAACTACACAAATTCATGTGATTTTAAATTACAGAAACATTCGTATTTGTACGCTTTCAACCCCTCCATGCCCATACCACATACATACTCATGTGTATGGTTGTTTATAGTTCCCTAAATGTCAAATTCCCGCAAAGCATTTGCAAATTCAATAATCTCTGTGTATATAAAGAGGAAATAATCTCTGCCTTTTCCCATGAACAGCATTTCTTTGTAGATTAAATCCCATACTGAATGTTCACCAATTTGTCGAAATGAATTGAAAACAGGATGACATGGGCTAAGAGAAACCAAATCGAAGCTTGTTCCTGTCAATGTCCTACCAGCAACTACTACAACACATGCATACCAAATGTATGTGCACACACATACATTCACATGTACATAAGTGTGTCCATAGTTATATACTATTGTTGGTGTTTATATATTATTGTTGGTGTTGATGTTGAGTTTAAATACTCTGGAGTTCATAAACCTCCCCAATGTATCATTAATTCTCTATGCTGATAGCTGTGTCTACCTACCTACACTTCGTCTTCTCCTCAAAGGGTGTAGCAATGGAATTGAAATATCGTTAACACCCAGTTAGCTGGTTCTTTAGTTCTTTGTCTCCTCCGAGTATACTGATAAAGACATATTCGTGTGTGTTTTTAATACACTATTTTGTTGTTGGTTTTCCTTTTCACAACTGACAAAGGAAAACGCCAATAAAATATAGAAAAAGAAAAAATAAGGAAAATTTGGTAATTATATTTGTGACTTCTCTATCACTTACGGCCCACGCAAACTTCTTCTTTGACACAAAGAAAAAAGCAGCAGCAGCAGCAGTGAGTGCTGTGTTAAAACGTACGACAGCCTCCATGTTAACGACACCGAAATGTTGTGAATGTTGTTTGAGTTTGTTTGAGAGCAATCAACCCACGCACTTTTATTCGTAGCTTGGCACAACACACAAAGTTACTCTTTTGTAAGCTATTTTAGTCGGGATTTGCACAAACACGTGCCAGAAATTGAAAATTAATCAGTTGTATGAATTAGCATGTAACGAAAAACAAAACAATAAGAAAAAAATGCTGACATGGCACAGCATTTTGTAAATGATTTTCTGAATGTTTTTTTCCCGACACAAAGGAAAACAGCTTAACGAATTGTAATATTTGCAAAAAATGTGATATATGTATGTGATTATTGGAAATGGTTTTCAAAAAAAAAAAAATGCTCTTAATCACTAGGGGTTTTCATAAATTTTGAATTTATCAACTGTTCTTTGTTTTAAAAGTGTAAAAAGCCTCAAATTTCATTAAAAATAATTAAATTGAAAATTTGTCGAACTTTCCACTGTAAGCGGTATCTTTCTACTATTCAGTGAAAGAGAAAATTAAGGTAAAATGGAGAATAAAAATGATAAATGCCAAGAACTCGTCTCAGTCATGGAAATCAATATATGAAATTTGGCAATGGGTCGATTCAAGCGTAAAATAAGATGCGTCATCACAGAACAGTGATATGCTCCAAAAGGAAGTGCCAAAGATACTATGAACGATTAATTCCCCACGGGTAAGGAGTTAGGTATAGATAGTACTTAGGTCATTGGTGGCTCTATTTACCTCAAAAGGAGATTCATAAATATACATAGTCACCACCAAGAGTTTGTACTTAAAACTAAATGGCAGGAGATGGATAAGTTATTCTTCGGACTTAAGAAACAAAAGAGTCGCTGACAATGACAGTGACAATTAGTTCATATGGCGCCCGATACTATAAACCGGATTGATTCTGAGAAGTCTTCGACCAGGCGACGCACAGTGGTTCAGGAATCGATTTTCCTGATTGTTGATTTCTATATGGAATTCTCTAATAAATGTATTAAAACTAAGGGAACCAAAACGCGCTCCCAAAGACGAGCTTTTTTTTTGCAATTTTGGAAAATACGTCATTTTCGTAAATTTCTGAGAAAGAAAAAGCTATTTTTCGGAAGCTATAACAGATATTGTGTTCATTGTTTTTTTGTTAGAATTGTGGTGGAATTGTTGTCTTTAAGATTTCAATAAATTGCCGTAGCGCACTGTGCTTCCGCCCGTGGACAAAAATCGACAATTTAATGGCGACAAATTTGATTGCGATTGAAAGAAATAGAGGTAATATGTCAAGTTAAGTCGAAGAAGTTGAGACTTGTATGCAGTGCATTAAAAAGGAAAAATATATCCGCAAAGCATACGTAGTTTATGAGTGAAATTAAAAAAAAAATTAAGAGGTAAATGTACAATTTCCAAAATGAAACTTATAGTTGATGGTATTGATTATGTTTTTACGAAAAACATACTGAAAATTCGTTTTCTAATTTCCTTATAAATAAATTCTTTGTAAATGACTTCTTGTGCTGTTTTTAATATCATTACTATAAATTTATGTTGAGTTTTACTAATGTTGGCCCCGTAAGGGAAAGTCCATATTTTTTAAAATACAGGGAAAAGTCTCTAGTTTACGATAAAATTGTCAAAACACCGAATATCGGGAGGTGCGTTTATATGGGACCTATATAAAAACTTGGACTTATAATGAACATTTGTTGAAAGGAGGTATGTTGTTCCCTCAGAACACAAAATGCAAAATTACAGCCAAATCGATTGAAAATTTTACCTAAAATTGTCAAAATACCGAATATCGGGAGGTACGTTTATATGGGGCTATACCTAAACGTGGACCCATACAAGTGGGACCACTGTGTAGCGTCTACTCAAAGATGACCTTTTGGGAATAGTTTCCGTTTTCACAGAATAATGCCCGAGAGTGTTTTCTTTCTGCCCATATGTTCTTTTGTAACCGACCTGTTCCGTCCGTTTAACACTTTTTTAAAAAATTAAAATTTACATGGGTAAAAATTGGTGTTTATACCCTGAGCATTTATGCTAACGAGGATATGCTCGATAACTCTCGAACAAAGCAACGGATCGGGTCCAATATTTGGCCTTCGTAATATTTTGTCCAAACTTTATTTAAGGTCCAAGACGGGCCATATCGGTCCACTCCTTCGAGAACCTTCCCCAGAAAAATTTCAAAAATTTTCGCTAAAATTTTGCGCACGATAACTCTCGAAGGGAGTAACCGAATTGGTCATAACTTTGGACATCGTAATGTTAATACGAGACATAGTTCAAGTTCGAATATGGACTATATCGGCCCCCTCCTTAGGGACCTCCCACACAAAATTTCGGAAAAGTCCAATTTAAATCCTCCTCTCCAAACTTTTTTATTTTTTGTTCTAACAACTTGTATTCGCTGCCTCCGTTACGACAGTGCAAGTTTTTTCAGGGGCAAGTCTATACTTCCTGAGAAAATTTCCTGAAAGCTGTAAAAATTTGGCAATCGTAATATTTTGCCCAAAGTTAAATCAGGTTCCAAAATGGACCTTATCGGTCCACTCCTTTGGGTACCTCCCCCACAAAAGTTTAAATCTTTTCGCTAAAATGGTGTGCACGATAACTCTTGATTTAGTCAATACTGTGACCATCGTAATATTTCTACGAAACATAGATCAGGTAAGAATATGGACTATACATGTCAATTCCTTCGGATACCTCCCACAACAAATTTCGGAAAAGTGCACTTTAGGACCTCCTCTCCAGTTTAGATTATTAGACGAAATTCGAATATGGTGCTTACAGGTACACTCCTCCATCTCCCCCACAAAACTTCGAAAATATTCGCAAAAATGGTAAGCGCAATAACTTATAAACAGTAGAGTTGGGCAATCTCGTTCAGTTGAAAGATCCGGATCACTATCTCGTTCAATGGACACAGGTAATTTCTTTGAAAAAAAAAAAACTGCGTATACTTAATTTCACACGCTGGTTTTTATGATGTTACTCATTCGTCTTTGAACGGGGACAGTGATCCGGATCGTTCAATTAAACTGACTGCCCAACTCTGATAAACAGAGCAACTGAATTGGTCCAAACTTTGGACCTCGAAATATTAGGTCCAAACTTAGTTTATCTTCAAAATTGGGTCCTATAGGTCCATTCCTTAGGATACCACCCACACAAATGATCAACATTTTTGGTTAAGTGCGGTTAATCTTATGAACATTTTTACAGAAGGTTCTCCAAGTTACCCCGTATACAGCGATATGATGTTTTTCGTGGGCAAGTCCAAGTTTCCTGATATAATGGTACTATCGAGATAAATGACTCCCAAATAAGACACCCTTCTAAAATGGACTACGTCGATCAATTCCAGTATTTTTTAATTAATTTTGACAAAAATATTAAATTGTTTGAAAAATCCATTTTTTTTGTATTTTTAAGGTTTGTTTATTAGTGAAAACTGAAAAACACTCATATGTTGATGCAAAATAGTATGAAAAAACTCAAATTTTTAAATTTGACCCTAAATACCTCCTCTGCAACTATCAGATATCAATTGAGCTTGACCATAGTGACCCATACATGGATTGTATGGGGGTAGTAGTAAAGTTTGGCACTGCCGAGGTACAGTTGCTTAATATGTGTATACCGCTTACTGCTTACAGCATTACTTTTCTGAACCATGGGAACCGTTTCAGAGAACTGCTCATTCCCTCAGATGACCATGTAGCTTAAAGAATTTTCGGGGACAAATTCACATCAGTAATCGCTCGATCCATAACGGCTGGTCGAATACCCGAAAATTCGCAAAGCAGAGGAGACGGCGCTAGCCAATGAACGCAACGGGCTTTGTCGTACGAACCCTGAAGACCCAAAATTTAGGGAACTTACTCTCCAAGTCAACAGGCTAGTAGGCGAGTGCACCATTTGTATAGGAATAAGTAAATTGCCGACAACGGGACATCACCGCAGCTCGAGTACGGGACAGAAGTGTGATATAAAGCAAAATTTCATTGGTAATGCTTAAGCAACTGGATGAACCCGCAGTTGAGTAGTTGACAAGTGTCCCTCAACCTATCGTTAGCCAACCATATTATACCAGAAGCCTTGAAAGTTGCTACTGAAGCCCGGCAAGGATGCCAGCAGAGGAGAATCATACATACATATTTTTTAAGAAAATCGAGCGATTTTTTCAAATATTTTCGCCTGCCGCGCTATTTTTCAGAAAGTATGCCAATATTTTTACAAAAACTGTTTATCTTTTTTAATTGTAAAAATATATTTTCTAAAAAATCGCGCGATTTTTTCAAAAATATTTTCGCCTGCTGCACTTTTCGTTTTTCAGAAATATTTGAATACCTTTGCAAACTATTTTATATTTTTAAATTGTGAAACTATTTACGTAAAAAAATCGCGCGATTTTCAAAAAAAATTTCGCTACGTCACTTTTTATTTTTCAGAAAGTATTTGCAAATTTTAACAAAAACTTTTTACTTGTTGTGTATTTATTTCAGCTAAAGTCCATACTTTGTTGCTTCAAAATTTGAAGAAACAAAATGTTTAACAGTGGGTATTGAAATTGATTACTACGAGCGGAGGCAGAGAATACTATAGTTTCGGAAGCAGCCAAACTTCCTCATCAGTTCTCTTAACCGCTGACTCTGTATCAATAAACAGGTCAATAAGAGTGACCAGAAAATTAAACAGAACGAGAAATTTTCTGTATCCTCCTAAATCTGTTGACCGCACAATTGAGTCAGAATAATCAAAATCATATACCCACAACTGTTTTTATGCTGTCTTTGCATCGTAAAGAAGACAAGCATAAGTAGTGTTGTTTGCAGTAAGCAGAGATCACAACAAAATGTTGTTTTTGCTTTATGCGTAGACAGCAAAGCGATGCAAAGACAGCATAAAAACAGTAGTGGGTATATGATTTTGATTATTCTGACTCAATTGTGCGGTCAACAGATTTAGGAGGATACAAAAAATTTCTCGTTCTGTTTAATTTTCTGGTCACTCTTATTGACCTGTTTATTGATACAGAGTCAGCGGTTAAGAGAACTGATGAGGAAGTTTGGCTGCTTCCGAAACTATAGTATTCTCTGCCTCCGCTCGTAGTAATCAATTTCAATACCCACTGTTAAACATTTTGTTTCTTCAAATTTTGAAGCAACAAAGTATGGACTTTAGCTGAAATAAATACACAACAAGTATTATTTTGCAGTCCAACAATACAAAGCCAACAACAAAAACTTTTTATTTTCTTAAATTGTGAATATATTTTTGTAGAAAATACTTTCGCCTGCTGCCCTTTTCGTTTTTATGAAAGTAATTGAATATTTTTACAAACATTTTTTATATTCTTAAATTGTGAAAATATTTTTGTAAAAAATCGAGCGACTTTTCAAAATGTGCCTCATCGAAATTATGGTTTTAGACTCCAAGTATGTTCAGACAATTTGGAATTGATTTAGCAATGTCCGTCCGTCTGTCCGCCTGTCTATCTGTCTGGCCAGACTTAGATGAGGTTCCAGTATGGATTCAATCGATCCACTCCTTCTGGTACCTCCCACACAAAATTTCGGAAAAGTACAGCTTAGGACCTGCTCTCGAATCTCTTTGATTTTTGCTGTAGCAACTTGTATTCACTACCCCGCTTACGACGGTAAATGTCTTATTAGGGGCAAGTCCATACTTCCTGAGAAAATATCCTGAAAGCTGCGACAAAAAAGCCCTAATGACTTCGTGTGTAGTGGTTGAAGTTCAAGGTAACTTTCGAACGGATCAACCGATGTGGTCCAAAATCGTAATATTTTGTTCGAACATAAGCCATATCGGTCCACTCCGTCAGGTACCTTCGTAATATTTTGTCCAAACATAGTTTAAGTTCGAACATAAGCCATATCGGTCCACTCCTTCAGGTACCTCCCCCACAGAAAATCAAAAATGTTTGGAAAAATTGTTCGCACGGTAACTCTTGAAGCGAGTGACCGAGTTGGCCCATACTTTACACATCCTAATATATCTACCAGATATAGATCAGGTTCGAATATGGGCTATGTTTGTCCCACAATTACGGATAAGTTCACTTTAAGACCTGCTCTAGAATCACATTAATTTTTGTTAAAGCAACTAGCATTCGCTGCCTTAATTACGACGGTAAAAGTTTTTTCAGGGGAAGTCCATACTTCTTGAGAAAACAGTCCGAAAGGTGTAAAAAACCCTATGGCACCATAGTAGTGGCTGCAGAAAACGATAACTCTTTGCGTCTAAAAGCAATTTAAGGTATGTTCGAAGATCCTTTGGAAATGTATACCGAAGCTGTTCGTTGTTGTCCTGCTAATAGCGATATTATGTTTTGCGTGGACAAGTCCATGCTACCTGGCATACTGGTCTAAAAGTTATACGACTACCCACTAAAATGACTAATGGGCGCCATATCTACCGAAAATATGACTCCCAAAATAAGATCCAATTCCATAATTGACTACGTCGGTCTATTCCTTTAAGTACATTCTCTGCTACACTTTTGAACGTTAATCCTAATCCATATTTTCGTCGGCAAGTTCAAATGTCCAAAAAGGCCACAAAATATGAAAATACCATAAATACATTCGATCTGATCGTAGATGAAAGTTTCAATACACATAGGCTGAGAGTATGCCTCTGTCGGCAAAGCCGACTGATACTTTTTACTTGTTTCAATACTGATTTTATTTGAAAATATTTTTAAGAACTACTAATACTAAAGATACTTCACCTACTCCCAGCCCAATAATAAATCGTATTCTAAGATCAAATAGAAAACATTGCAAGGTGCTTTTTCCCAACTTGCATGTGATCCTAGCTACCTACAGAGCACATAAATATCTGTTTGTGGTTTATATCCTTTTATATCAGAAACACTTTTACATGGACTAAAGTACAATACATTGAATTGTTGGAATATTTGTTATTTAAAATATGTATTTTTTTTTGTACAGAATGGTGAAAAGAAATTTGCCCTGTGTTTTTGAAATAAGTCATCGACAGCTGAAAATCCTTGTTATACTTTACATTATTTTTTACCCCACATTCAATTTTGCATCACAGTAATTTCTGGTTACCTGCATCATTCATAGCTGCATTTTGGCGTTACCTGACCAAAAATCTGTTTATAGGCAACTATTCTCTAGATACCGTTCAAGATATTATGTTTTAGTGCACATTCAATAGCTGCATTTTCGGCATAGCTGCATCAAAATTTTGGCGATTTTACTTCAATTTGGTTGTAAAAAGTACATATATCTGAACAAGAAAAAATTTTAAAATTTTTGCGAACTCAAAACAAGGATAAAATTCAACCACTCTGATTTTGTATTAATAAGAAGTGTGCAAAACAAATACAATACAAGAAAAGATAATGAATTGTAAAAAATTGTAACGTTTTCTCTCCCGATCTTGAAATATCTCTCACTTATTATTTCAACATTGCTTATAGCTGCACATCATATGCACGTAAGTAATATTGAAGATTTCGGCCGTGTTGGGCAGGTAAGCGAATTTAAGCTTTCTGCATTTTGGGGATTGCTGCACAAGAAGTCGTGCAATTTTTGATTGTAAAGGTAAGCAAAAAATACTGTATTCCATTTTAAACATAATAACAATTTGCTTGTTTTTATTTTTGTAACATAACCTTTAATACAAACATAGCTTGCATATATGTACATATTTATTTATTTTAAACCCTCATTTTTTAATGATGTCGTAAGAATTATGACGACCGTCCTTTGTGGATGTCCTAATTCGTTCGTTTTTTTTCTCAGTATTTTTGTTTTTGACAAACAAAGTTCGAAAACCGCAATATCACTAAATGTTGCTAATTAGTAACATTGAGGTTTGAAGTTTGTGGTTTACATTAAATCTTTATGTTTTGTTTTCTTTGTTGTAACTAATTGTCGTCCTGCGTGTATCAAGTGAATAAAATAACGCAACGAAAATTATTGTGTTTTTGTGTCGTGTACCTCAAAGAATTGCAAATCAAGAAACAGATTTGAATTCATCATTAAATATTAATATTACATACATACATATGTGCGTCATGTATGTGTGTAAATTATTATTTAACTGTTTCCACAGGAAGGTAGTTTTATAATTATTGAAACCACAATGATTTTGAAATTAAGTAAAGGTATCATGTCATTTCAAAAGCATTCAATAGCAAATGCTATAGCCGAGACGGAGCCGTCTATATGCTACCCTACACCACAACAACTGTGTAAAATCCTATCGCGGACCACATTTTTTTTATTTTTTATTTTTATGAAATTTATAATTATTGGGTGAACTGTTTTTTAGCCGCTGGAAATACAAAATGCAAAATATAACCAATCAAATGGGATTAAAGTTCTACCGAACTGCAATAAATTTGACAAAAGTTGTATCCATAATTTCATTGACTTGTCCTACATAAATTTATCCGCTTCAAATAGGTAAAACTTGCACAAAGCGTCAGCGTTTAAAATTTCAGTGTACTAAAACCAATAACACTCTTTCATTAATCTTTAACACAGATTCAGTGTCATTGAAATCAGTATTACATATAAAACGCGGAAGTCAATTTTATAGATACATACATCATATGACACCATTATGTATTTAAATTCCCATATACCCATGAAAACACTGTATTGCTATGCCAACATTAACACAACCAAGGGCAATGTTACCCTTGGTAATGCTGGCAACATAGTTTTTTTTCATTATCTAAATGATGACCGTAATTTTTTAAGAAAATCATATTTGGATACATGGTAGCGGTAGCTACCACGCTAAAGTATTTGAATTGATAAACATAGCTGGTCTCGTATCCGACTTAAATTACCAAGAATAGCTAGAAGGTGCATTTCATGATCTCTGTCACACAGCATGCTTGGACGGGGGAGTGGATAAATGAATTTGTTTCCACCATGATATACGATACGGTTGAAGTTGTTGCTGCACTTTACCATACAAATGTGACAAAATTTGACACGTGATTCATTAATAAGTGACAGACAGAGTGAGAATGAGATTGAAACTTGTTATACATGGGAAACGAAGGAATAAGATGCCCTTCTAAGCAATCTGATGTAACTTAAGCCAGTGGCAAACTAACAAATTGTTCATCAAGCAAACAAGATGACACACATAAAAACATAGCAGTGCGCTAACGTTAGTTGTAGTTAACTCCTGGATGGATGGAATTTTATGGAAAATTCACATACATACGCGACGTTTACAAACGACAATTTGTTTTAGACAATAGGTGTGTCTTTTTACGTGATAATTTGTTATAATTATTACGAAATGTTACTAAATGCTGCCTTTTTACACAAAAGTTCAGAAAAAGAGAGCGAAGTGAGAAAACAATTTTGACAGTTGTTTGCTGAGAAGTTGCTAAAAGTTACTGAAAGGATTTTTCCCAACAACATTTAGCAAATTCGATCAGCTGTTTTTTAATCATCTGCTAATGGTCAGCTGCTCAATGTTTATCTTATTTTTGTGGAAAAATACTATAAATATTACAATTCTGCTATATTAATTGATTATTTTATTAATATTTCATGCATTGGCGCCAATGTTTTTGTTTTGGTCATCAACTGTTATCTTGCCAAAGTTTACTAAATGCTGTCTTTTTTACTTTTTTTCTCTATTTTTGTATCAAAGAGTAAAATCTCTCTTACTCTCTGAAAACAAGTTACTGAATAATTGTTACTGAAAAAGTAAAAAGACACAACTAATGTCAATAACACTAACCGGGTCACTATTGTGAATTTTTCATTAACCGTTAAGATGGACAATTAAAGGAAATAAATAAAGAACGATTTCACATGATAAAAATCAAGATGAATTGGATTATACATTGGTATAACTAACATGTAATAACGGCGCACAGTGGTTCACAATGTTTTTTTTTTCAGTGTTTTTATGTGTTTTTATTATTACAGTGTTTTATTTAACTTGCCTTGGTGTGTGTTTAGTTCAAATCTGGTAACTCATTTTTAACACGGTTGCAGTAGACCAATCGAACTAAAACTTTGCACACATCTCAGATTTGGATGACAATACACGAATATGAAATCAAAACCAATATTGGCCCATTTTTACACTGTTTTACAGAGTTTTATCTAATTTGCTTTTCAAATCAGCTAACTAATTTTTCACATAGTTGCAGTTTACCAATCGAACTTAAAATTTGCACACTTTTTATATTTGGTAAAACTTTGCACGCTTTTCAGATTTAGATGACAATACATGAATATGAAACCAAAACAAATATGGGTCCATTGTTTCCTATAGCCCCCATATAAGGGTACCACCTGATTTCCGGTATTTTGCTTTTCAAATCTGGTAACTCGTTTTTCACGCAGTTGCAGGTGACCAATCGTACTTAAACTTTGCACACTTTTCAGATTTGGATGACAATATATGAATATGAAATCAAAACTAATATTGGTCCATTCTTACAGTGTTTTTACGGTGTCTAACTTGACCCCCTTTTAAAATCTGGTAATTTATCCTTTTCTCTGGCTAATATGTCACATAAATGACTTTGAAAATTAAGCCCGCAATAACATTTTAAGCAGAAACATCTAAGCTCTCCCACACCGACAATTGTTCCCTATGGAGGCACAATTAAATATTACTATCATTATTAGAAATAAAAAATAATTTAAACAAATTAAGTTTCAGTGTTTTATTTAGAAATGCACTTAAAACTAAAAAAATAATTTGTCGCTTTGCCTCAATATACATATATATTCTTTCTCATGATAGAATCTATCAAATAAAACACTTGCCGTTTAATTTTGCCACCATTCATAATTTAAATGCAAGCGTTTTATTTGAGAGATTCTATCATGAGAAAGAATATATTTATTGAGGCTAAGCGACAAATTATTTTTTAGTTTTAAGTGCATTTCTAAATAAAACACTGAAACTTAATTTTTTTAAATTATTTTTTTTATAAACCTCACATAAAAAACTCATTTATATCAAAAAAGTAAACAGTCCTTAATTTCGGCCGGGCCGAACTTTCTATACCTTGCATCATAAAATATTTATAACTATAATGGAATAATTATAAGGGAGCTATGCCAAAAAATGGACCTAACAATTTTTGGTTGGGAAGTTTCGTGACTGCTGAGAACTTCAAATATTGTATTTCGGGTAGTTCTGTCAGAAAATGTTGACAACACCATCAGAATTCCGAAAATCGGGAGGTACCGTTATATGGAATCTATACCAAAACATGGAACTATATTGACAACTTTTGGTGGAGAAGCGTTTTGCGCAATAGAAGCTTCAAATGTCAAAATAGAGCAAATTTGGTCAAGAAATACAGCTAAAATTCTCAATATACTGAAAATCGGGAGGTACGCTTAAATGGGACCTTTACCAAAAAGTGGAACTATAATAAAAATTTTTAGTCCCAACGTTTTGTGACCAATGTGAATCTCAAATGTCAAATTAGGGGTAAATCCGTCAAACAATTTACCTTAAACCCTCAGCATACCGAAAAGTGGGGGGCTATACCGGAACATGGACTTATGTTGACGATTTTTGTTACAGAAGTTTCGTTACCACTAAGAACCTTAAATGTTAAATTATAACTAGTTCGGTTAAAAATTGTACCTAGCGACTAAACAACTTATATTCCAAATTTCCATGATTTGGTATAGCTCCCATAGAACGGTACCTCCCGATTTGCAGTATTTTAAAGGTTGAGGCCTCAATATTCCACCGAAATGGCTGATATTTGGTATTTGCTCTTCATTTGGGTATAAAACTTTCCATATGAAATTTGTCGGTATAGGTCCACGTCTTTATATAGCCCCCATAGAACGGTACCACCCGATTTTCGGTATTTTGAAGGTTGTGGACTCAATATTCCTCTGAAATGTCCGACATTTGGCACTAAGTCTTCGTTTGTGGTATACAACTTTTCCATAGAAATGTGTCGGTATAGGTCCACGCTTTAATATAACCCCCATTGAACGGTATGTCCCGATTTTCGGTATTTGAAAGGCTTTGGTACAATAGTCCATCGAAATAGCTGAAATAGTTTTCGGCTGGGGGGCCAAATTTTCTACCATAAATTTGTAGGTATAGGTCGACGCGTTCATATTGCCCCCAATAAGTGTACCTGCCGAATTTCGGTATTTTGAAGGGTGTGACTTCAATACTCCAGTGAAATGGCACTGAAATTTGTCGGTTTGGTCCACTTCTTCATATAGCCCGCATTGAAAGGCACATACCAGTTTTCGGTATTTTTAAAGTTGTGACCTCAATATTCCACCGAAATGACTAAAATTTGGAATTTAGTCTTTGTTGGGGCGCTAATATTTCCACCTCAAATTTGTAGGTATATGTTTACGCCTTCATATAGCCCCTATAGTACGGTTCCTCCTGAATTTCGGTATGTTGAAAGTTAGCCACATTGTTTTACCCTGGTGCAGCCATGCCGAACTTAACTCTTTTGTTACTTGTTAACATTTGTTTTGTTGTTTTATTTAGAAAAACAATAATACAAATGTTAATAATTGCAAGGTATTATTACTTTATTTAGTTTTTAGGTAACATATTTTGCACAGTGGTATATAGGAAAAACTTTATTGACAAATTAAAAAAAAATAGAAAAACAGTAATCATTCGAATCTTACTACCAACCAGGACTTAAAATTGTTCTAATTAATCAAAGTTTAATACAAAACAAGTAAGAAAAGCGTTAAGTTCGGTCGGGCCGAACTTTTTATACCCTCCACCACAAATTTCAGCCATTTCGGTGGATTAATGTGGCCACAACCTTCAAAATACCGAAATTCGGAAGGTACCGTTCTATGGGGGCTATATGATGGCGTGGACCTATACCTACAAATTTCTGGGGGAAAGTTTTATACGCCTAAAGAAGACTAAATACCAAATTTCAGCCATATCGTTGTGATAATGAGGCTAAAACGTTCAAAATGTCGAAAATCGGGAGATATTGTATTATGGGGGCTATATCAACACGTGGACCTATATAAACATTTTATGGTAGAAATGGTTCTTAGCCTCTGGAAACACAAAATACAAAGTTACAACCGATTCTTTGGTCAAATGGGTCTAATACATTCCAAATCTATTAAAATGACGCGTACTTTATAAGGGGTCTTATATGGGGGCTATACCAAAACGTGGACCTACATAACGCAACTTTAGTAGGAATGTTTTCTGGCCTCTGGAGACACAAAATACCAAATTACAACGAATTCTGTTGTCAAATGAGCCTAATACATTCAAAATATATTAAAATGACGCGTACTTTATATGGGGCCTTATATGGGGGCTATACCAAAACGTGGACCTATATAACCCAACTTTGGTAGGAATATTTTCTGGCCTCTGGAGACACAAAGTACCAAATTACCTACTTTCGGTGGTAAAATGGGCCAAATATCTTAAAAATTCATTAAAACGACGACGCGTCACGCGTCATTTTGTATGGGTGCTATACGAAAGCGTGGACCTACATAGCCCGCTTTCAATACAAAAAGTCCTACATAAATATAACATATTTTCCCAAAATTTCATCAACCTTCGTCAATCCGTTCGGACGCAAGAGTGATTTCCACAGACGGACAGACGGACAGACAGACAGACGGACAGACGGACGGACATGGCTATATCGATGTAGAATTGCACGCTGATCAAGAATATATATACTTTTTGCGGTCTACAATGATTATTTCGAGTAGTTACAAACGTAGTGACAAACTTAATATACCCCCATCCTATGGTGGAGGGTATAAAAATGTTAATAAAAACTAAAAGTAGAATCATCGATAAAAATTGATTTTAAATATTAAATTGCGAAAAGTGCATCCAAGCCCACTGTTGATTTTTTTTGTATTTTTTATTAAATAGCTGATAAAAAATAATAAAATCAAAAAAAGATTTTTTTCTATTTGGACCAATATTAACGAAGTTGACTAAGCAGTCACTAAAAGTCGCGACTACTTATTTAAGTGGTCAAAAAATACCCACTTATTTCGCGCGAGATGCCATTGTTCAAATAATGGGTTAGTAGGGGGTTTTGTAATGAGTATTTTTGCTGGGTTTGCATATAGTTTTTACAGAATTCGACTTTTTCAAGGCGCGAAATATATGGAACCTTTAGTAAAAAAAAGGGATATCTGAAAATATACCAAAATGCTTTGCATCACCACAGCAAAAAAAAAAAAGAAAATCAAAAACCTCATTTTGAAAAAGTGTCCGATTTCACTCAGAAATCTCCATATGTACATATAGCATAATTAGCCTAAATGCTGAGGATAAAAAAGTACCTCATCGAAATAATGGTTTTATACCCCAAGTATGTTTGGACGAAATGCGTTTTAGAAAATTTCCATCCGTGTCTGGCTGGCTGGAGTGTACGATATATCTTGACCGGTTCAACTTAATAGGCTCAATATTTCAATCTGGTTCTAAGAAACCCAATCAATACACGAGCAGTTTAACACGTTCATTTCAACCCACGGACCGACTTTTGAAAATATGATCATAGAACTTTACTTAACCATGGGAAAGTTGTTTAACATTTGACATATGTATTTAATGACAATATAAATGGGAGAAATGGGTTGTATTTGTATTTAACACCCTAAAGAAAGAATTAAAGCTATGAACATCTTTTAGCAATGTAGACGATGTTCATTCTACACCTGCAGGACTTCAAATTTCCATGCAATACTGAAAAACCTAGAAACGGTTTACGATAAAGGGTAAGATCAAACATTACTGGAAAAATCAAGAAGTAGTCCATCTCTAACCTAGAAAATTCATCCTGCGTTCCGCTCTAGACACAAATATTCTCTTGCAGACACCTTGGTAAGTAATTAATATTCTTGTAATGTCCTTGTGTATATATGAGATTAGTGGTTTATGGGTTTATACAGCATATAAGTAAAATGAATGTATGTATGGCATGGCATACATACATACGTGTATATGTATTAATTCCATTCTGAATGATGAAGCAAGTGGCTGGCACATGTGCGATACCGTAAAGTGGTCAGATATAATGTTCGTTTTATTTCATCTATATTTGTATGTACGTACATACATACATACAATATATGTACACTTATCCATTTGGAAAACCATCATCCACATAACAGAAAGTTGTGAATTACGAAAACAAAGAAAACGAAGAATACGAACAAAAGGCAAAACAAGACTAACAACTGAAAAACAATGAATGAACAGAGACAGAATCCCACTACTATGTAAGCACTTATGACTATTATATAGTATTTCACGTTTACGTGTTATACCCTTACCCATGTTTTAGGGTTAGGGTTAGATAAAGAAATAGCTGGTTATGCTTTACAACAACCACTTCATTGCGTAGAGACTTATGCAGTGGATGCTGAATTTGAGTTGATGTTGACGAAATATATTGTTATGCCAATTTTAATATGAAGCAAAGCTAGTTACTAGTTTGTGTATTCCAATAGGAAAAAAAAACTTTAGGTAGCTATGCTAAAATCTGCAAGAAAAGTAGGAAATTGTGCGATAGAAATTCGGAGACCCATCTACAAGATATTGTGTGGTTCCTAAACCATGGTCTATTTTAACTCAAACAACTTATAGAAAGTTTTGAAAAGTCATTCGGAGTTCGTTCAATAACAATCCCACAAATCCGTTTGATTCGGCAACAATGTTATTAACAGGCGTTACACCCCCTTTCGATAAGATATTGTTTTTAAGTGATAAAAGGAGTATATCCGTTCTATTTTTATACTCTCCACCATAGCATGGAGGGTATATTAAGATTGTTTTTCCGTTTGTAACGCATTGAAATAATCAATTACGACCCTATAAAGTATATATATAAGGGCGGACCAAAATTTACAAAATTGGTTTCTTGAAACGCTCTACCCCCTATTTTTTCCATTTCATCCAAAAACCTTATATATGACATTTTATGACGATCGGTTAACGTTAAACCCTGCAACAAGTAAGATCTGTGTTTTCATAGCAATTTGTATGGGTCCTATCAATGAAAAAACTTTACCAGTTCATTATTGAGGCTAAAAAACGATGTCTACCAAAATTTATGATGCTCGGTTAACAATAACCCGTGCCCCTTGACTGATATTTATTCCCATAGTACTTTGTCTAGGGACCAAAGGCGAATTTTAAGGAAATCGCTTTACAGGCCGCACTTATTTTTCAATCGAATCTAAAAACGAATCCTACAAAAATTTGTTTTGATGTAGTCCTCATATAGAGGCACCTCCCGTATTTTGAAGGTTTTAGGTAACATTTATGATTCTTCACTTCTTCACTAAAAATCGTCAACATAAGTCCATGTTTTGATATATAACGGTACCTCGCAATTTTTGGTAATTTCAGGATTTTAGCTAAAGTTTTTGACCATACTTTTTGTAATTTGACATTTGAGGTTCTTAGTGGTCACAGTACTTCTCAATCCAAAATTGTTTATATTGGTCCATGTTTCGGTATATCCCCATATAACTCGCTAAAGATTGTCTTTATAGACGAGTTAAATGTCGTCTTTATAGAAGAGCTGACGGTCGTCTTTATAGACGAGCAGAAGGGTGTGTTTATAACCAAGTTGATGGTCGTATTTATAGGCGTGCTGAAGGTCGTCTCTATAGGCGTGTTGAAGGTCGTCTTTATGACAAGCTGAAGGACGTCTTTGTAGATTAGCTGACGGGAGTTTTTGTATTTGAGCTAAAGGGAGTCTTTATACAAGAGCTGAAGAGAGTCTTTATAGACGAACTGACTCTGACCATTCCCTCTGATCCTCGTGTAGCTGAGAGAATTTCATCACTGCAGACATCAGCACTGGCACAGCCGATTGCTGCATATGTATGTACCTGCTGGGCGAATACCCGACATCAGACCAAATTTCCCAGCAGAGGCGACGGGACTAGCAAATGTGCGTGATAAACTCCAGAACTCTTTAACCTCTACCTTTCTGAAATTTCACATCCTACAGTCGATATAGTGATCGGCTGGAATGAGGCTCCCTTCAAGAGAGACATTCTTGATCTAGAGATGGAAATAGAAGTCTATCAGGAAACCTTGGATACCATCCACACTGCGCAGTCAGTTAAAAGGTACAGTGTAAATGCTGTCAAGACAAACAGTAGTTTTACCCCAGATCGAGATCCGGACGATGTAGCCGCTTCACTTCATATCAGGCCCGAATTGATGGCATGATACCCAACACATACTTTTGTATGGAAAAAGTCATCTCCGGTGAACTTTTGTATTGGCAAAGTCATCTCCGGTGAACTTTTGTATGGGAAAAGTCATCTCCGGTGAACTTTTGTATTGGCAAAGTCATCTCCTGTGAACTTTTGTATGGAAAAAGTCATCTCCGGTGAACTTTTGTATAGGAAAAATCATCTCCGGTGAACTTTTGTATGGAAAGAGTCATCTCCGGTGAACTTTTGTATAGGAAAAGTCATCTCCGGTGAACTTTTGTATATAGATTGGTGCCACACGACATGCTGCATTTGTTAAGCGGCCCAGCTTACGCACCTCACCTGTCTCCTGATTCTTTATGGGCACAGCCAGTCCAAGTTGCAGAATTTTTTGAGTCAGGACACCGAGGAACCAGAGCCAGACAAATGAATAAATATACGAACAAACATATTTCCGTTGCTACAACAACAACTTGGTGAAAATGCTCCGTTGGCTCCATACACATTACTATGGAAACAAAGATCACTAGGTTGGCTCGGGTTAACCTAACCGATCGCCATAAAATGTCATATATAAGGTTTTTGGATCAATGGAAAGAATGTTGGGAGTAGGAAATCAAAGAAAAGAAATATTGTTTTTATTTGGGGCCCCCCTAATGTACACATTGAAAAACACTACCTTGACAGTCCCACACTTTACTGTTCCATTCTCACTAGAGTCATGCTCACTGCTCACTAGAGTCGCTAAGGATGGCAAGTCCTCTTCCTCCGCTTCTTGTACAACCCTTCTGCAAAACTTTGTAGCCATCGAAATTTTGCTCGCAATTTGCAATTGAATTTCAAGAACGATGCGGCTTTTTTTGTAGAGGAGACCAGACTAAAATAGCTCGGAGCAGACATTCCGAGATATATTGCTCCCAGGATATGAAAAATGACGAACAAAAACACATAGTTGTTGAGGTAACGGCCCTGGTGGAAGATCCCTTCGAGTCAATGCAGTGCAAAGAATCGGCCGCCGTGGTATTGAACGATAGAGAGTCCCGATTTTCGGTGTTTTGAGGAGTTTAGCTACAGTTTTTAACCAAACCTTCTGTAATTTGAAATTTCTTCTTCCCTGTGGTCCATGTCTTGACGAAACCTGTTTCAGTCAATTTGGAGTGGTGCACACGATAACTCTCGATCAAAGCAACCGATCCGACCCAACATTTGCCATTCCTAATATTTTGTTCGAACAAAGTTTAAGCTCGAAGGTGGACCATATCGGTCGTCTCCTTCGGGTACCTCCCTTACAAAAGCTCAAGCATTTTCTCTAAAATGGCGCGCCCGATATCTCTCAAGGGGTAATATTATTTAAAGGCATAGATCGGGTTCGAATAAGGACTATATCGGTCCACTCCTTCGGATATCTCCACACAAAACTCGGAAAAGTTAAGTTTAAGAGCTCCTTTCGGATAGTTTTAAAATTCAGGATGTTCTTCCTGCGGCCCTCTTTACGACGGTACAATTTTTTGCTGCGCAAGTTCGTATTTCCTTAGATAAAAACCAACAAGAAATCCTGAAGGCAACAACTAAAATACCGAATCCGCAAGATAACTCTCGTATGGAGTTTCTGATTGGTCCAAACTTTGCACATCGTATTATTTCATCTAGTCATGTATCAAATTGGAATATGGAATATATCCGTCCGTTCCTTTGGGTATGTAATGTACTGCCTAAAAGATGAAAACTTTTGATGCAATTTTTCTATAACCTTTCGAGGGCATCTTAGAATGATAATAAAGGTAGGACTGCGGGAGCCTGTATTACTGCCAGCTACAGTCGTGTGGGGGGTTCGGGTCCTTCTTTACTATCACCGTGTTTGCGGTACACAAATTATTGAAGACTCCCTTTTTATTTAAAGGACACGGAATTGAAAAGGGTAGTTTAAAAATAATAAAATGGAGTAAGATAAATACATAAAATAGTCGAATAGCAATTTCAAAGATATGTGTCTGAGTGTTTCCTCTGGTCTTTTGAGGAAACTGCCTCATAACCCTCACCTACCAAACGTTCTGTGGACAAATATGTTTGTTAGAACCCCTACACTTACATCTTTACTCTCTCAGCTACCTTAGGAAAACACCTTTAACTTTAATTTACCAACTCATTGTTACAAACGTTTTATTCAAATCATTTAAAAAAATATATATACATATATATTTAATGCCTAAAGGAGGTATTTCAAGCTAACCAACAATATATTGCTTATCTTTTTCTTAAGATGTTTATGAAGTTAGAAGTTTAAATTTCATGCGTAAAAAAAAAGAACAAGAATTCTATAGAATATAAAACAGTACCATTATTAGATACCATTCATATACTGATTCTCCTTAACTAATATTACAATATTATATCTAAAAGAACAGAATTCGTTATACAACAAATTAAAAAGAGATTATGTTAAGAGTTAGGTAATATATGATTAATAGTCTCCAAACGTCAGAGCAAGTTTAATTAATAAACTCTTAACATTGATCTCTTAATAATAAATTTACGAATGAGTGAAAATCAATGCAAGTGAGTAGTAGGTATAACACTTCAAATATGGGTCATTACAGACTTACCACGATACATGCGCCATGTGGAAGATCTTCAACACGTACTGGATGTTGTGGTTGCTATTAGAAATAAGATGGTTATTTATGTATATGTACACTCTTCTTGCACCGATTATATGATTTGGAATACTGGAGTATTATTAGCCTATTGAGAGATACCATTAAGATTTATAATTATATAATAATAGTGCGATCCCTTTTGGGCAAATTTAAAGAATAAAATATACTTATGCTATTAACAGCAGGTTTGGGAATATGGTATATGTTCCGTGTATCAAATCCTTAATGAAGGTTGGTTTTGTGGGTGAAATTTCTTCTCCATGTTTACTTCACTTTTGAAGGACTGGTCAATTGAATTTGATTTTGCCGTTGTTGCACAGATCTTAGGCAAAACCCAAAGTTGCTCGTTTTAATGATTATGGAGGTTATACAGTTTGCAGAGGTTATACAGTTTGCAGAGGTTATACAGTTTGCCCACGACAATTGAAGACTCAAATCTTGGGTAATGAAATTTCGTCCAATTACTATTATTATTTGCACTTGAATTATTAGATGTCGACTTAGATTTGTGCCTCGTAACAAGAATCAATAAAATTTCTGTGGAATTCCTTGGAGTTTTCGGGGAAATGTTGAGTAAATAGGAATCGTGTATAAATGTAATCGAGATGACCCTTTGCGAACAATTGCTGTGGGAACTCAATCTTACCCTGTGGGTAAGATGAGTTTGGAATACCCCGATTAAATTCCAGGTCGAGATTACGTTCACAAATCACCAAGAACACTTTCTGTCACCTATGAAATTTATTTATTGTAATTCACAGAAAAATACTTAAATTTTCAAGATTTTACCTTTTTAGGTGTATAAATAGGCAGAAATTTTATATATTTTTTTAATGTAATCACTGATGGTACAAATTTTTATTAATTTTATTTTACTTGTAATGGATGACTTTGCTCTTTGATGGATATTTTAGAAAGGAAGTGTGAATGATTAGCTAATATGTTAAAAACCCACGTTTGATCTTCAGCAAAAATGGTGCAAGAAAAAATGTCAAAATTGAAGACCAAGAATCGATTGTTTTTACTGTGACAGTGGCAATTAACCGAAAATTGGTTGTGTTCTACAGTTTTGTCATAGAATTGTTTGTACAGTACGTACGACCCCACTGTTGATAAGTCTCCATAAAAATAGGGGAACAAAACAAAAACAATAAACATATGGGAAGTAAAAGAAATAGTTGTAAATAAAACTGACTCGAAGGAGTAGTAATGGAAATACGAATATTGAATTTTTGTGTAAATTGTGAGTAGAAATTATTTAAATTGGAATGAAACTCATATTTATGGAGTGCAGTGCTATTCCAGGTTGTGTGTTTGCTGAACCCAATGTATATTTAGGATTGGCTCCTAAAATTGTGGATTAGTTGTATGGTGCCTTGCGGCCGATGATGAATATGAACGGAGTGTATAAATAGAATAAACAAATAATCAACCAAAACAAAACGTGAAGAATGAAATCCATGCTAATTAAATACAGTGTTGTGACCAATAAGTTTTAATAATTGTTATGATCGAATTTGATATTCAATTTTGTTTGTATGCTCTGAATAAAAATCCATAAGCATAAAATGTTTTCTTTTTTTGCTGTATTACGAATAAATGACCATTACAAAATCGAATAATTTACTTGTCTTGCAATGGTAAATTAGGCGAAAAAAGGACATTTACAATCGTATGTCTTTAGCGTGGAAGGTTCCTACCAATTTGCCTTGTGGATCTTCTAAGACATAATAGTGATTCCCTACTTTCTCACGAACTTTAGCCTTCAGAAAAAGTGGGGCAAGTGTGGCGTTGTAAGACTTTTCCACACTGCTTTGGCTAAAATTACGCCTGAATACTTCCTGACCAACATTAAACGATTGAGGCCTAGTACGGAGGTTGTAATGGGCCTGGTTTTTATCGTACGCAACTTTAATTCGTTTCTTTAAGTCTTCTCGAAGTAGATGAAGTTTATCGTCCTTAGAAAGTTGAACAGTAGGTTCATTAAGCAGTTCTAAGTTTTTCATTAGTTTATACGCTGATCCATGGGTAACCATGTCAAATCCAAAAACACCGTGGTAAGGGGAACATTGAATGGTTTGATGACAAGAATTACGCAAAGCGCAACTAATGAAGCTTAGCTTCAAATCCCATTCACGTTGATCCCCTTTTAGGTAAGTCCGTATGGCAGCAATTAAGGATCGATTTACCCTCTCCGAAGCGTTTGCTTGGGGAGAGTAATACGCTGTATATGTATGGTGAACACCGTAGGTTGTTAAGAAGGCGTTAAGTTCGTTGGCACGAAATTGACTGCCGTTGTCACTTATTATGACTTCGGGAACCCCATAGACATGGAAAATATCCTTTTCAAGGTGATTTTGAATCAAAGCGGAAGTAAACTTTTTGAGAGGAAAGGTCCAATGAAATTTTGTTAGATGATCTAACACAATAAGTAACCCAATATTGCCGTTTTTGCTTCTGGGGTATGGTCCCAGAAGATCGATATAGACTCGTTGAAAAGGTCTTATAGAAACAGCAGGGGCACCCATGGGAGGTTTTAATATCATATTTGGAGCCTTCGTCATTTTGCAGATCTCGCATTGCCTTACGTATTCCCTGACGTCTTTGACCATTCCGGGCCAGAAAAAGTTACGGCGAAGTAACTCCAGGGTTTTATGCATACCACCATGAGAGGCAGTTGGAGAATCGTGTGAACGGGCTATCGTATCTCTCCGTAAATTATATGGAATCCAAAGTTTCCATGCTTTTTCTTCCTGGACTTCGTCACCCGAGTAATGATTTGTACGATAATATACAAAGTCATCTACAATTTTAATGTCAGGAAACTGTGTAGGGTTGCCTTTGATTTTTGCCTTAAGCTCAAGGTAATCATCGTCATTAAAATGTGGAGATTCTAGATCTACCGAGGGTTCTCCAATATCAATTCCACAAAGATCTCCGTCTGGAATTCGAGAAAGTGCATCTGGCACTATATTTTCTTTGCCTTTCCTATGGCTAATTGAAAATTTATATCCTTGGAGTTTGAGAACCCAACGGGCTAAACGACCACTCAAATCAGGCTGCTTCATGAGCCACAGGAGACTTGAGTGATCGGTGATCACTTCAAACTCCTGAAGCTCCAAGTAGCACCTGAATTTTTTTATGGCTTCCACCGCTGCCAGACATTCTCGCTCCGTAACACTATAGTTACGTTGCGATGAATTGAGCTTTTTGCTCATAAAGGCAATCGGTCGTTCGTTCCCGCTTTCATCCAGCTGGACCAAAACAGCACCGATCCCAAAATCACTGGCGTCGCATTGCAGTATAAATTTCTTCGAAAAATCTGGATTTGCCAGAACTGGTGCAGACGTCAGGAGGGATTTTATCTTTTCGAATGCCTTTTGAGCTTCTTCTGTCCAGTGGAATCTTTTCTTTGTGGATAAAACATCCGTGATTGGTGAGACTTCGGATGAAAAGTTTAGGATGAATCTCCTATACCAACTCGCCAAGCCGAGGAATCCTCTGACTTGCTTGAGATTCCGAGGAATAGGCCAGTTGGTTATGGCATGAATTTTGCTAGAATCCGTTGTGATTCCACCATGACCGATAACGTATCCTAGATAGTTAACCTCGGTAACGCAGAATTTGCTTTTAGAAATATTTAAGGTTAAGTTTGCTTTGCGAAATTGGGAGGATATTCGAACTAGCATTTCAATATGTGTTGGGAAGTCTTCGGAGACGATTATGAGATCGTCTAAGTACCCGAAGATGCAATGGCGCAGTTCCGGGGGAATTATTTCGTCCATCAGGCGGCACATTGTTTGCGGCGCATTGCATAGCCCGAAGGGCATGACCGCAAACTGGTACAATGGCCTCCCCGGAACTGTAAATGCCGTGTACTCTTTCGACTTTTCGTCTAACCCAATTTGCCAGAAGGCGTCCTTTAAATCCAGTTTGGAAATAAGGTTAGCCTTCGGCAGACGAGCGAAAATGCCGTCAATATTGGGCAGCGGGTAGGCGTCTTTCTTAGTGACGGAATTTACCTTTCTTGCGTCAAGGCAAAGGCGTACTTTATTTGGCTTTAAGACGAGCCTCATAGGAGAGCTCCAAGCGGATTTTGAAGGTTCTATAACTCCTAGTCCAAGCATCCTATCAATTTCTTTAAACATAACCTTTTCGACGGCAGGCGAGACCGGATAAAACCGCTGCTTGATAGGAGTTGCGTCACCTACATCTATGGTATGTTTTATAAGAGGAGTCCTACCCAATCCCTGCTTTTCAAAATTCGGGAAGAGGTCTATGACGGCCTTCAATTGAGCTTGCTCTATCTCTGAGAGGGGATATGTTTCGGGTTTCGGGGACCTATTAGTATCTGTGTCAATATTAAACACTGCTGGCATTGTAGGTATATCATTAACACTACAACTAAGAATATCTAGGGACCCAATTATATTGGGAATCAGGTTAAATGAGACCCAAAAATCGATTCCCAAAATTAATCTGTGGGATATCGAAGGAACAATAAACAATTTAAGGACCTTCTTTAAACCTTTAAAGGACATTTCGACATTAAGCCAACCAAGCACATTTTGAGTTTGTCCGTCAGCTGTTTTGACATATGTTCTACATTTATTGAATTGGGAATATTTTGCAAAATCGGATTTAGCTAACTCGCCTCCTACACAACTCACGTTAGCTCCTGTATCTAGTAGGCCTAGTTCCTCGAAATCTAAAAAGGAAACTTTTGCGTAATAACGCATATCTGTTGGGTTTGCAACGATCGATGAAACTAATAGCTTGCGACAAAGTTTTCGCCTTTTGTAAAATTCTCTAAGTCGTTTAGTGGAGCGTTTTGGACTTTTTGAGGGAGAAATAGATGAAATATTAAATATAGCATTACGCTTCTGAATATAATTTTCCCACCGTTTATGGTATGGAAGCTTGGGGTATAATAATTCGGGAAAGTTGTCATCCGAGGGTTTCTCATGAGGAGTTGTTCTCTTCAGTAAGGTAATAGATTTTGAATTTGTTGTTAATTTTGTAATCGGGTCAGAATTATGTACCTCAGGTGTTATGGAATTTGATTGGGTTTCTTTAGATATAGTTTTATTATCGTTACCAGGGCTCCAAGTTAGTCTTGTGGGCCCGGAACTTTGGGGTTTTTTGAAAGATTTTGTTTCTTTGTCTGACATTTGATACATTTGGGCTTATAAACGTCTTTTGTCCCGCATCCGTAACAAAAGACGGTACGATCTTCCAAACAATCTTGCCAATTGTGGCCAATTTGTTGGCAATTCCAACAGGATCTATTCTCAGATCGTTCAAAAGCTTCTACAAAATTATCTGTATTATCATCAAAAGGCTTGTGAATGTCAATCTCATTTACGTATCTGCGAGGAG
Organism: Musca autumnalis; assembly: GCF_047663935.1. Lineage (NCBI taxonomy): Eukaryota > Metazoa > Arthropoda > Insecta > Diptera > Muscidae > Musca > Musca autumnalis. The sequence continues at coordinate 41,918,963 of NW_027412088.1, read as the reverse complement.
CAGCATTTTGTTGAACATTGGAATTACGAATTGGAAGATTTTTACGCACGTGTTCATCAGCAAGGAAGTTTTCCCGCATTTGAACCAATTTACGTAAATGTGGTATGGACTGAATTGGAACATAAAGTAGATCTTGCCTTATTTCAGGACGAAGATTCCTGGCCAGTATTTCGATAACTTCCGCATCAGACATTGGATTTGGTAATTTGTCCATAATAACCGTAACAGCATCGAAAAACGTATCGAATGTTTCATTCGGTTTTTGTTTCCGGTTACGGATCTCTTCGCGGATGTCAAAAGATGACTTAAAATCGCGATATTGGAATCGTAGCGCATCACAAAACTCGGTCCAGACAATACAGTCTACCTGTTTATGATAACGCCAGAACCAATCTCTGGCTTTTCCTGTAAGAAGAATATGTAAATTGTTACATACTACACTAAAGTCCCCATTAAAATTTACTTTCGTCAACGATTCAACCCTATATATAAATTCTCGGACATTTAAACCGGTGGTAGATCCGTCGAACTTAAGGTTCCAGTGTTGGATGACAGAAGTAATTTTGTCTGGCGACATGTTAATGAATGAATTCGAATTAAATAGTGAAGGAGAAGACGTGTTAAACCTAGTATCTGATTGATTTATATTCTGCTGTTGTGCATTGGTGTTGGCATTATCTATGTATTGATTTAAGTTTTGATTTTTGTTGTGTTGATTATTGGGATTAGCAGCGTTTGTAGTTTTTGGGACGTTAGGCTGCGTATTTGCGCCATTTGAGCTACTCTGAGTCCCCAATGAAGATAAATCAAGGTTTTGGAAAAAAATTTTCATTTTTTCTTCAATCAATCTGCCTATTTCATCGTGTTTAACGCCTGTGTTATGGGCGTTCGAATGATTTACATTCTTATTATACGAATCACAATTACTATTTTTGGTTGGACTAAAAGAAATGTCATCAATGCAATTCAAGTTAGGCATGGTTTGAGGAAAATAACCAGACACAGCATTTTTTTGGGAACTGCTACGTGTATTATAATGTTTTGTCATAGCACCTCTTCCTCGAATTGAGGAAGAAAACGCCTTATTGGGTTTGGTACCTTTTGACTGCATTATAAACTCTTTCAGATCTGAGAGCTGACAGGATTGTTTACAATTTGGACACTCATTAGATGATGCCAAACTAGTCTCGATACATGTTCTGTGGAATATGTGTGAACATACGTTTATGACCATGCATTTATCTCCATCATTCATGGGCTCGTGGCAAATATAACATATTGTAAGGTCATTATTGGTAACATCGCAAGAAGTGTTGTCTGCCTGGGCAGGTGGTGGAGGACTTTTGGCTTCAGCCATGCTTAAGAACTTCAAAAATTTATTTTTTTTTTAAGTATAGAAAATTTAGTAACTTTTAACGTATTTTACGTTATCTCTATTTAAGCTTGTGTATATTTGTTTTCTATATAGGTGTTTCCATTTGGAGGTGTTTTGAGGAGTAAAGATTTCTGTAAATAATTGGAAAATGCTCATTCTACTATATGAAAATTGGGCTATTGATTGAGAAATATTCTTTAGATTATTTAAAGTTAAACCTGTTACATTAGGAAACAGAATAGATTGTTTGCATCATACTACCAACGGTCATTAATCGCATTCAGCACATTACATGATTTCCGGTTTGCAATAGATGTTTATTATCAATAATTTTACGTGAAATAATCAAGAAACATTTCTCATTGAAAATATAAAGAAATTCATTTGATTGACGACCGTCAGAAAGTATTGGTAATTATTTGAGGGTTAGCATACTCAGCGTAAACGCAAGTAGCTAAAGCTCCTCTCAAATTCCACCAAGTATTCCGAAAGTAAACTCTCACATGAATCTCCTACATTTAAACTGGGGGTTTAGAGCCTAAATCAGGTAATCTGACCTTTTTCGGGCCCCACGTTGGGCGCCAAATTTGTAATGTACTGCCTAAAAGATGAAAACTTTTGATGCAATTTTTCTATAACCTTTCGAGGGCATCTTAGAATGATAATAAAGGTAGGACTGCGGGAGCCTGTATTACTGCCAGCTACAGTCGTGTGGGGGGTTCGGGTCCTTCTTTACTATCACCGTGTTTGCGGTACACAAATTATTGAAGACTCCCTTTTTATTTAAAGGACACGGAATTGAAAAGGGTAGTTTAAAAATAATAAAATGGAGTAAGATAAATACATAAAATAGTCGAATAGCAATTTCAAAGATATGTGTCTGAGTGTTTCCTCTGGTCTTTTGAGGGAACTGCCTCATAACCCTCACCTACCAAACGTTCTGTGGACAAATATGTTTGTTAGAACCCCTACACTTACATCTTTACTCTCTCAGCTACCTTAGGAAAACACCTTTAACTTTAATTTACCAACTCATTGTTACAAACGTTTTATTCAAATCATTTAAAAAAATATATATACATATATATTTAATGCCTAAAGGAGGTATTTCAAGCTAACCAACAATATATTGCTTATCTTTTTCTTAAGATGTTTATGAAGTTAGAAGTTTAAATTTCATGCGTAAAAAAAAAGAACAAGAATTCTATAGAATATAAAACAGTACCATTATTAGATACCATTCATATACTGATTCTCCTTAACTAATATTACAATATTATATCTAAAAGAACAGAATTCGTTATACAACAAATTAAAAAGAGATTATGTTAAGAGTTAGGTAATATATGATTAATAGTCTCCAAACGTCAGAGCAAGTTTAATTAATAAACTCTTAACATTGATCTCTTAATAATAAATTTACGAATGAGTGAAAATCAATGCAAGTGAGTAGTAGGTATAACACTTCAAATATGGGTCATTACAGACTTACCACGATACATGCGCCATGTGGAAGATCTTCAACACGTACTGGATGTTGTGGTTGCTATTAGAAATAAGATGGTTATTTATGTATATGTACACTCTTCTTGCACCGATTATATGATTTGGAATACTGGAGTATTATTAGCCTATTGAGAGATACCATTAAGATTTATAATTATATAATAATAGTGCGATCCCTTTTGGGCAAATTTAAAGAATAAAATATACTTATGCTATTAACAGCAGGTTTGGGAATATGGTATATGTTCCGTGTATCAAATCCTTAATGAAGGTTGGTTTTGTGGGTGAAATTTCTTCTCCATGTTTACTTCACTTTTGAAGGACTGGTCAATTGAATTTGATTTTGCCGTTGTTGCACAGATCTTAGGCAAAACCCAAAGTTGCTCGTTTTAATGATTATGGAGGTTATACAGTTTGCAGAGGTTATACAGTTTGCAGAGGTTATACAGTTTGCCCACGACAATTGAAGACTCAAATCTTGGGTAATGAAATTTCGTCCAATTACTATTATTATTTGCACTTGAATTATTAGATGTCGACTTAGATTTGTGCCTCGTAACAAGAATCAATAAAATTTCTGTGGAATTCCTTGGAGTTTTCGGGGAAATGTTGAGTAAATAGGAATCGTGTATAAATGTAATCGAGATGACCCTTTGCGAACAATTGCTGTGGGAACTCAATCTTACCCTGTGGGTAAGATGAGTTTGGAATACCCCGATTAAATTCCAGGTCGAGATTACGTTCACAAATCACCAAGAACACTTTCTGTCACCTATGAAATTTATTTATTGTAATTCACAGAAAAATACTTAAATTTTCAAGATTTTACCTTTTTAGGTGTATAAATAGGCAGAAATTTTATATATTTTTTTAATGTAATCACTGATGGTACAAATTTTTATTAATTTTATTTTACTTGTAATGGATGACTTTGCTCTTTGATGGATATTTTAGAAAGGAAGTGTGAATGATTAGCTAATATGTTAAAAACCCACGTTTGATCTTCAGCAAAAATGGTGCAAGAAAAAATGTCAAAATTGAAGACCAAGAATCGATTGTTTTTACTGTGACAGTGGCAATTAACCGAAAATTGGTTGTGTTCTACAGTTTTGTCATAGAATTGTTTGTACAGTACGTACGACCCCACTGTTGATAAGTCTCCATAAAAATAGGGGAACAAAACAAAAACAATAAACATATGGGAAGTAAAAGAAATAGTTGTAAATAAAACTGACTCGAAGGAGTAGTAATGGAAATACGAATATTGAATTTTTGTGTAAATTGTGAGTAGAAATTATTTAAATTGGAATGAAACTCATATTTATGGAGTGCAGTGCTATTCCAGGTTGTGTGTTTGCTGAACCCAATGTATATTTAGGATTGGCTCCTAAAATTGTGGATTAGTTGTATGGTGCCTTGCGGCCGATGATGAATATGAACGGAGTGTATAAATAGAATAAACAAATAATCAACCAAAACAAAACGTGAAGAATGAAATCCATGCTAATTAAATACAGTGTTGTGACCAATAAGTTTTAATAATTGTTATGATCGAATTTGATATTCAATTTTGTTTGTATGCTCTGAATAAAAATCCATAAGCATAAAATGTCTTCTTTTTTTGCTGTATTACGAATAAATGACCATTACAGGTACCCCCACACAAAATTTGCGAAAAGTTCAGTTGAACAACTCATCTCGAATCCTTTTGACAGTTTTTCCAAAAAAAATCTTCTTGCAGACCCTGTTACGACGGCGTAATTTTTTTCGTAGGCAAGTCTTTACTACTTTCATGTAATGGCCCAAAGCCTGCCGGTACCAACATAACTAGGGTAGTACTAACCCTCAAAGGGAAAAACCGATTTGGTCTAAACGTTGCTTATCGTATTATCTTTTACAGCCTTGAATTATTTCCGAATAATGACTACATCGGACCACGCTTTCGGGTACCTCCCCCACAAAGTGTAGAAAGAGAGCTGGAATAGTTTTAAACATTCTTGGCAACATTTTCTGTATGCACCCCTAGTTAAGACGGTACAATTTTTCGGGACAAATCCATACTTCCTGAGAGCCCAAAAACTGAAATAATCCATATAGACGCTTTCTCCTCCTCCGAGGCTGAGGGTATATCTCCGTCGGCACAGCTAACTGATACCTTCTTAATTGTTTTTATTGGTGTTTGTATTTTTTAATAATAGAATAGAGCATATGAAAAACTCAAAAACACTCGTATTTTGATGCAATATATGAAAAAAACTCAAATTTTCGCTTTGGCCTTGAATTCCTCTGCAACTACTAGATAGAATTTGAACGCTTTTAATGTATCGGAAAGCTGAATGTGTTATCTGACGAACACAAATTATTATGAATATATCTTTATCCGTTTATAAGTTAGAGAGTTTTGACCAGGAAAAAGAGTTACTAGATTTGAACTAAACAGACACCAAAGCAAGTTAAGTAAAACCCTATAAAAAAATCAACATTCATTCACAGCGTTCTTTATTTTTTTTTTTCAAAGTGGTTTGCGTTACCTTTTTTATAATTAAATAAAATAAAATTCTTATTTTAGTCATTACAAGGCAAATTTTCTTTCAATCCCCCCGCAGGAAATCATTTTTAGAAAAAGGTCACAAAGTCATAACCCTAGTGAATTCACACACATATGTACTTTGTATATATTTTATACAAAGATATTCATGTTATGCACTGTTTTCCGATAATGCTTCTTATGCAATTTTTACTGCACTATACTGCAACCACAAATGGCAACAACTGCTGGCGCGTTCAATTACCTTCTTCTTATTTTTCAAACTGATTTCGCAAGGGTTAAATATGTATATGTATGTATGAATGGTTTCTCCCCAGCAGCCAACAATGCAACTGAATACCATAAAACAAAAACAAATAAATATGTACGTATTCGTATATAAATCCCGCAGCACAACGCAATTTCTTATAAATCAGAGCATATATTTTATTAGTGTTTGTGTGCGTGTGTATTTAAAATGATCAGGGTAGTGTATAAGAAATTGTTGGGATTTAATATTGTCTCAGATAAATGTTTTCAAATTGATTAGAACAATGCACAAATAAGTCAATGTTGAAGATTTATATGAAATGGCGTTTTAAAAGGGCCAAAAGGAAACAAATTTGAAATAAGGAAGCTTGATAAAAATAACAATCTGAAGATTGAGGGGAAACGTGTTTTTTTTTTCGGGAAAACGTTAAGGCAAACTTAAAAGCTGAGGGTATAAAAATAGTTTAAAACACGTTGAGGCTTACGAGGTTTTTGGTCACTTTGGTCAATGTGTTCGTTCGTAAGGTTCGTTTTTACTATAATTTGCTAACCCCTAAACAGATTTGTATGGTTCTCATTTAATTTCGCATACATATTTTTAAGATGCTTAAACAGCTAGAATTTTATTAAAAAAAGCTTCAAATTTACAACTTTTCATGAAAGTTATGGGCCTCAGACCTCATATGATCAATATAATTGGTAGCCTATTTTTAAAGCTTTTTTCTTATAGTCAAAATTGAAACTGTAATTGTAACCGAAATAGGTATTTCGAACGGATTCGAGAAAGGGAATTTTTCGCAATCCATGCACGAGATCGTTCATGTAGCTTTTGTAAAGTCATATGATAGCTAGACGTTATGTCCTGTCGCCATGCTGACGTACTCCATATGAGGCGCTCAGCGCAAAAACGGCTTAATCCACATAAATGCTAAAAAACTCCACATTGCATTGTATAACACTAGGTTATGATACCTGCTAAAATAATGCATAAAGGCGTTTTTTAGTATTTATTTCAAAAGGTTCCGGTTTTATCTTTATAGACAGTTTGATTTTTTTGACCTGTGGTTTAGGTCGTTTTGTCGCTGAGCGCCTCATACATATGTATGTCCAAAATAATTGTGATTGGAATAATAATTGTAATTCTGGGATGATCATGGGAAATAGTTAATTAAATGTAAATTAAACAAGCAAAATTAGTAATATTTTGTACATAATGAAGCGTCACCAACTAACATTTGTATAGACTAAATCATAGTTTTCTTTTTGGTTATGTCAAACCAAAGAACCATACAATTTTTAAAAGACTCCAAGACAACAAAAAAAAAAAATTCTTCTCATGTCTGGGAACTAAAATCTGCAGATATTTAGTTTCATGTTTTCTTTTTTAACGATGAAACAACATTTTGGCAAATACAACGATGATAGAAGGATAATTCACTGCTCATATGTATGTACACAAATGAGGGTATGTGTTAGTTGTTCAACACTTATCATTAAAATATAGATATACTAATATCATGACAAAACACAGCAGGATTTTTGAGCAAATCATTTCTTTCTTCTTTCATATGGATACAAAATACACAACGATTTAATAGCCATTAAAAAGTCATGCACACAAACTTAAGCCAAAACAAAATACTAAGGCCCAAATGAGTTTCCGTTATATATACACTCTACTGAAATATGTTTGTATATTGTTTTTGCAATGCTATGTGACTTGGCATTAAAATCCACTTGTAAGTCAAAACACCACACACACACTCACCCAGCCACAGAAATGTTCACTCTTGGTTATTTCTATAGTTTTTATGACACTTTTGAGGCGGATGTGAATTTTTGCAACATTACACAATTCACAAGCAATAAATCATCAAAATAAGGCAGTATGTCTGAATGTTTGTTTGTCTATAATTTCGCCCTCTTGGTAGCCTAGTTTGTGTTTGAATGAATCCCAGTTATCAGTAATCTCGTTTTTTTATATCTTCTAAATGTTTTTGTAGAGAGTTTTTTTTTGTGGTGCCAATTTGCAATTAGTTGCCAAAAGTAAGCTAAAATGTTAAGCGTTTTTGTTTTTCCAATTATTCAAGAAGGGAAGAAAAAAAAACAGATTGCATATGGACATATGTTGCCTTTTAAATTCATTGATGGGTAATATGCCAAAAATGAACACAATGAGTCGTAATCTTTTAACTTAGTAAATCATTTAGATTAGCTGGAATTCTCTAGGCATGGTAATTACATTTTGTAAGATGGGAACATAATCGTTATACAGTTATATGGGTAAGATGGTTTAAATCATTAACATGGGAAGGGCTTAAGGTATACCCTAAACCACTATGTAGGGAGGGTATTATAAGTTGGTTTTGGCTTTAAATAGGGATCTTCCAGAACCAACACCTGACTATGAAAGTAGAAAATCCCGCCTTTACAATAATGCAAAGTAGGTTGGCGTAGATGGTCAAACAATGGAGACAGTGCACTACTCGTTAATGGATCCAATTTTTTCATTTGTTGTATTCACACTACAGATCGCAAATTTGATTGGATCGTCACGAAATTTTGGGAGTTGATGTGGGTCCCAGAGGGAAAGAAGCCTATTGAGTTTGGTGATAGTCGGATTAAATTTAGGGGTCCGAATGGGCAAAAAAAGTATTTTGGAAAAAAAATTAACGTTTTATTTCAACGCGAATAGCTCTATATAGGGGGTTTACATTTTTGTAGTTGACTGTATCCTTAATTGTTGGGCGGTTGCGTATCTTTGGACCAGAGTCGGAGAAAAAAGTATAAAAATTGGATATTTTCAAAATATGTTTGCAATTTTTACCATTAAGAACCTTTCATAGACATTTCGTAGGTAAGTTGTTTATTGGTGCCCTTGCTACAATATTGTGCTTGATTGTTTGCTTGAATTTTGAACGGTTTCCCAGCAAAAATTCGGATCCATTAGTCATTACGTAACCCATTACAAAGTAATGTAAACAAGCTTCTTTTTCCATTACAAGTAATCTGAAAAGTAATGGGATACTTCTTAAAAAAATTACAAGGCAAACCTACTTACTTTGCTCCTCACTAAGTAATGAGGACGGTGGCACAGTGAGTGTGTGTCCGACTATAAATCCTAGGGTTGTGTGTTCAATGCTCACTGTCGGCACGCGAGTTTTTTTTAATTAAAAAATAACAGTTCGTGGTGCACATGTGCGCTGCACATTTAAGTTCTTAAGCATCCCTTAATGTTCGTGTGCGTGGCATAGTATGTAGTGTCTTTGGCTAGGAATCAGAGGGTTCGTGTGTTCAACTCGCACACCGAGCGAAATAAAATAAAGTAAAATAAAAGTAAGAAGTGTGATGAAATTAAAGAAAACCTCTACATCAACTGTTCTAAAAATAGAATTTTTTTTTCAACTTACTTTTCAACTTCTAGTGGCCACAGAATAACTAGTTATTCTAGTGGTCATAAAATAACTACAAACTGAGTGCGACATGCCCTTGTAAAAATAATGGGGAAGAAAGGGGGTTTGCGAGTAGTTACGGCTGCCAAAAATCCCTTACAAAACCCATGATTTTGGGAGGACTTTTTTTGCTGGGTTAGTATCTATGGAACAGAAGCCGAGAAAAGAGGATAAAATCGAAATTGATTTGCTATTTTGACCATTAAGATCTGTTTCTACAGAGTTCGTATATTCTAGAAAGATGTTTATTAACATCTGAGGTACATTTTTGTAGTTGGTTGTTTGCTTCAAATTCGATCGGTTTGATAGCTGTATAACAAAACTTGAGAAAAAATTTTAAAAGAAATTTGACTATGGCGATTTTGACCTTGCAGATGAAGTTTGATGGATTATATGTGTTCACAATTTCTTCAAGACAAGAGCTACAACTTTGCCTCTGATATGAATTCAAATTTCCTAACGCTTTGGAAGATATAGTCCTGACTAAATGACCCTTTTTACATCAAAGCCTTAAACCTTTGGAGGCCTATAGCCGCGAAAGTTGATGAGATACGAAAAAACGGCGAGACACGTGTCCCCTCTTTTTTGGTCTTCTATCACGCTGCGGTGTCAGAATATGGTTAATAATTTTCGTGTTGCACAGTGTAATTAATAATTAATTTTTTTGTTTCAGTTAGCCCTATGTTATTTGGTATAAAAGCCAGGGTGGATGATAACTTTCATCTCCCAAAAATTAATCTTTACCAGTGAAAAGCTTATGTGCAGTAGTAGTGGTGTAGGGTATCACATAGTCGACCCCGACCCGACTATAACCTTTGCTCACATGTTTAAAGAGTAATTTCTTTTATAATAACAATGTTTTAGTGGCAACCTTTTGCTAGTCTAACTGCGATTCAGAAACATTATTAACTGGGAAAATTTTGAAATGTTTGAGCCAATAAACATATGTATTTTGTTCGTCAGTAGCATCCTATGGATTCATTCACTAAAATTTCCATCAAATTCGTTACAGTGGTTGTTGATAAATTTATAGTCAAGGTCGCAACTTCTGAAACATTATATTGTTACGAGTGAAAATGGCAAAAAAGCAGAATCTGACTGTCGACCACATTCTAATGGATGTAACAAAATCCACTGCCGGATGGATTTTCATTTGTGAGAGGTCTAGAAAACCTTCTAACACGGAACCATAATTCTCACGGTTTCACGTGTCAACACCGTCAACCGGTAGTGGAATTCTGTAACCCATTTTTCGAGTAACCGACCAATATGGGTAAAATTCAACTACTGAACTATAATCCAAAGCACCATTTGAAAGAATTACATTGGACGTGGCTGGATTATTCCCAATAAGGAAATCGGGGTCATGGACTACCTCAGTAAATTGCTAGAGGCTTATGTTATTCCAAATACAAAAGCCAAGACAATTATTGATATTTTCAGCAGAAATTAGTGTTCTATATGTCCTACATTTCGATGATGTTAGAAAGTCTTAAAAGACCGGGATGAACATATATACCAGAAACGAAATCAGTCCAAACTTAGTTTAACTTCGGTACTTCACAACCACCCCCTCACGAGCACTACTAAAATGGAAACGTAACTCTCGCAGGGAGTTTCTAATTAGTCCAAACTTGGAACATCGTATTATTTCATCTAGTCAAGTATTAGGTTGGAATGTGGACTATATCGGTCCCGTCCTTCGGGTATCTCTCACACACAATTTGGGAAAGTGCAGTTTTACTACTCATCTCGGATAGTTTTGAAAATTTTTTCAAGAAGTAGCGACTTGCCCCTACAAAAATTATACCGTAGTAATAGCGGGAACGGCGACAGCCTGCTGAAAAAAATTTCAAAACGGTCGGAGATATGACCTTAAAATGTATTTTTCAAATAAAACTTTAATGTGTATATGTGTGGTATAGGAAGGAACAGACGGATATAGTCCATGTTCGAACCTGATTTATGCCTGAAATAAATATTACGATGTGCAAACTTTTGACCAAATCAGTTACCCCCTACGGCAGTGCTCGTATGCATCATTTTACCAAAATCAAGTAAAACAAGTAAAAAACATTCAACATGTCGTAAAATATTCTAAACTAAAATCGAATAATTAGATTCCTGTTAGGTGCAAAAATTTTTCGACCGCGGATACCACAAATGCCTAAATTAGGTCAAACAAGTAAAAAAGTATCAGTCGGCTTTGCCGGCAGAGATATACCCTCAGCCTATGTAAATTAAAACTTTCATCTACGGACAGATCGAATGTATTTAGGGTATTTTCAGAAGTTTGTAAACCTTTTTCGACTTTTGAACTTGCCGACAAAAATGTGGATTAGGAACAGTTCAAAAGTGTTGCGGAGGAGGTACTTGAAGGAATGGACCGACATAGTTCATAATGGAAGTGGATCTTAGTTTATTAGTCCTATCTTTTCTATAGATATCGTATTACTTTTGGACCACTATCCCAGGAAGCATGGACTTGTCCACGGAGTACATAATATCGCCGTAAACAGGACCACAACGCACAACATCGGTATACATTTTCAAAGGCCTTTCGAGCAGACCTTAAACTGCAGTTATACACAAATGTTGGACTTTTGTGGGGGAGTTACCCTAAGGAGAGGACCGCTATGGGCCATTTTAGAAGTTAAACTAAATTTGGACGAAATATTAGAAGATCCAAAGTTTGGACCAAATTGGTTATTGGATACCGTATATACCATTTTTAAATATTGGGAGGAAGTACCGGAAGGTTTGGACTGGTATTGCTCATCTTGGAGCTGAAACTAAGTTTGGACAAAATATGACGAAGGCCTAATTTTGGACCAAATCGGTTGATCGTTTCGAGATTTAACGTGGTCTCCCGCCACTTCTTATAGTGTCATAGGGGGTTTTTACACCTTTCGGGCTGTTTTCTTAAGAAGTATGGAATTGCCCCTGAAAAAAAATTTACTGTCGTAATTGAGGCAGCGAATGCAAGATGCTTTAACAAAAATCAAAGTTATTCGAGAGCAGGTCCTAAACTGAAAATTTCCGAAATTCTGTATGGGATGTACCTTAAGGGGTAGACCGATTGAGTCCATATTGGAACCACATCTACTATGTATGGAAGAAAGTTCACGATCTGCAAAATTATGGACCAAATCGTTATAGTGCGCACAAATTTTTTAAACATTTTCGAACTTTTGTGCGGTAGCCAAATTTTGGACGGAATCGGTTGATCTGTTCGAGAGTTATCGTGCGCTCCAGCCAGGCAGACAGACAGACGGACATGGCTAAATCAACTCCAAATTTTCTGAAACTGATTCCGTTTAAACATACTTGGGGTCTAAAACCATTATTTTGATGAAGCACAATTTGTCCGTATGAAAGTGTATATACCCTCGTTAGCATAAGTGCTGAGGTTAAAAACATTGATTTCGGCCGGCACAAACTTTTTATACCCACCACTCTAAAATGTTCTGAACTAAAATTTAATAACTAGAATCCTTTTAGGTGCAAAAATTGTTTGACCACGGATACCCTAAATGCCTAAATTGGGACAAAAATGTAGCTTATTTTTTCAGGAAGTTGTATTGGTATTAATCAACCACTATAACTTAGCCATTTATTAACCGGGTTGAAAAAATAATATCTTATTCGAAAGAAAAAATGATTAATAGAAACCCATTGTAAAACAAGTAAGAACGGCGTTAAGTTCGGCCGGGCCGAACTTGTTATACCCTCCACCACAAGTTGTATTGAAGTAAAATGGAATAATTTGTTTCCTTTCGTGTATGAAGAAGACTTAATACAAAATTTCAGCAATTTCGGTTAAACAATGTGAGGCACCATTCTATGGGGGCTATTTCAAAACGTCGATCTATACCGACAAATTTCTTACGGAAAGTTTTTAGGCTCAAAGAAGACTAAATACCAAATTTCCTATATTTCGGTAAGAGAATGTGGCTAAAACTTAAAAAGTACCGAAAATCAAGAAGTACGCTTCTATGGGGATTTAGGAAGACGTGGACCTATACTGATAATATTCTTCTGGAATATTTTATAACTCTTGGAAGACGAAATAACGAATTTCAGCCATTTCGGTTGGATATTGGCGTCGCAATCTTCAGTATTACGAAAATCGGGAGGTACCGTTCTATGGGAGCTATATCGAAACGTGGACCTATACCGACGAATTTTAGTCACAAATGGGGCAATATGAAAGCGTGGACCTGTACAGATATATTTTTGGCGAACAGTTTTACATCACATTGAAGACTAAATACCAAATTTCAGCCATTTTGGTGGAATATTGAAGACACAACCTTCAAAATACGAAAAATCGGGAGGTACCTTTCCATGGGCGCTATATGAAGGCGTGAACCTATACCGACAAATTTAAAGGGAAAGTTTGAGTACCCCCAACGAAGTCTAAATACCAAATTTCAGCCATTTCGGTGGAATATTGAGGCCACGACGTTCAAAATACCGAAAATCGGGAGGTACCGTTCTATGAGGGCTATATGAAGGCATGGACCGATACCGACAAAGTTCTGGGGGAAAGTTTTATACCACCAACGTAGACTAAGTACCAAATTTCAACCATTTCGGTGTGATAATGAAGCGATAACCTTCAAAATACCGAAAATCGGGAGGTACCGTTCTATGGGGGCTATATGAAGGTGTGGACCGATACCGACAAAATTCTGGGATAAAGTTTTGTACCCCTAAAGAAGATTACGTACCAAATTTCAGCCATTTTGGTAGGATAATGAATCTAAAACCTTCAAAATACCAAAAATCGAGAGGTACCGTTCTATGGGGGCTATATGAAGGTGTGGACCGATACCGACAAAATTCTGGGGGACAGTTTTATACCCCTAAAGAAGACTACATACCAAATTTCAGCCTTTTTGGTAGGATAATGAAGCTAATACCTTAAAAATACCGAAAATCGGGAGGTACCGTTCTATGGGGGCTATATGAAGGTGTGAACCGATACCGACAAAATTCTGTGGGAAATTTGTATATCTCTAAAGAAGACTACGTACCAAATTTCAGCCATTTTGGTAGGATAATGAAGCTAAAACCTTAAAAATACCGAAAATCGGGAGGTACCGTTCTATGGGGGCTATATCAAAACGTGAACCGATGTATCCCATTTTCAATACCAATCATCCTGCAAGTAATAAAAACTTCTATGCCAAATTTTGACTCTCTATCTTTAAAATTGCGAGCTGTATCTTGATTTCAACAGACGGACGGACTGACGGAAGGACGGACAGACGGACATGGTCAATTCGACATAGAATTTTATGCTGATCAATAATATATATACTTTATAGGGTCTCCGACGAATATTTCGATGTGTTACAAACGGAATGACAAATTTAATTATACCCTCCATATGGTGGAGGGTATAAAAAGAAGATATGCCGGTTTAAATTTGAAAATGTAGGAACCCATATTTTCACTACTTTTACCGCTATAAAATAATAAAACGAAGTAACGCAAACGACCCAAAGGTATTTTCGTTGTCTATGGACCCCAACACGATAGAATTTTATAACAGAACTTTACGATATAACAGAATTTTTGTAGCACAGTTTCATTTATTGATATTTTTCTAAAAATGCGCACTTTCTCAATGCCAAAATTGCCGGAAGGAGCATTCCAATACTTTTGCGATGTTCTAGAGAGTTTTTAACTATTGTGTTGGCTACAATTCTGTTCTTTGTGTTGGATCGCAAATCTCAATGGTTTAGCTGTTATATGCCAAAATATCCAAAAAACTTCTCGTCAAAATCGGGAGGCTCGATTTTCATCATAGACATATGGTCAAGTGGACTTTTCTGCTCAGCTCAATCCCAGGAATCAGAAACGCAAAGGACCCATTAAAGTTTTTTCCTTCCACACGAATCGCCCCGGTCTACTAAGAGTATAAAGGGAATATCGACTGTTGTCTGGGTTGTTAGTAAGAATATAGTAACATATTTTCAATGAAAGGAGCGTGTCTTTTGTTCTTTCTGAAATATTAAGAAATATATAATGAAATTTTACAGTGGTAGGTTGGACTACTTTAAACTATTTCTCCTATTTTTCATGGGCCCCTAATTTCCATACAAAAATTGTGCTGTACTCTCTAACGTTGTAAATATGTACTCATATACATAACTTGTTTTAATGGTAGACACTGGTATTTTAGGGTTTTCAAATCTATACCTGTGTAACTTTGTGGATAAAACAGCTGACCAATACTAATATCGGGGACGGACATTTTGCAATAAATATAGAATGATGTTGCGAAAATTCGTTTAGAAAAATTTAAATACATTGATTGTGTTTCCTTGGACAACAGATGGTACTCCAAATAGAAGGCCTATGTAAAAGCTTCACATGTGTATGAGTATAAACAAATCTGTGAAGTGAAAACCAACGTCTTAATAATTTTTTAAATAATACTGCTATAATGCTTTTCTATGAGAACCCTGTATCGCGCTTATATAAAGCAAGGGCAAAAAATAAAATGCCTTTCACTTTATTTGGTTTGCATATTTGCCTTTTATTATCCTTCGAACTATAATATCTGTTTTATCTGCTGCACACACACACTCGCATCCTCATACACTTGTTCACATCCACATGTGTACAACTTTTTTCCAATTTCTCCATTATTATAAGGATTGCTTTCTTCATTGAAATCGAAATCATTTTTGTGTTAGCACAAGCATAGTTTTTCGAAATTCCAATTTCAATGGGAAATAAATTCTTTTTCTCTCACTCTCTCTATCTCTCTCCCTATGTTTTACGGCGCAGTAAAAGCTTTACTTTGTCCTTTTTTTTTTGTTAATGCTCTCAGAAAATCTGTTCTATTGAGGTTGAGAGATATGTATATTTCACTATTCTCTATTGTTGAAAATTATTTTCTCTAAAGAAAATGTGGAGCGCGTGCCCCAATTATGTGTGTGAGTATGTCAATGTGTCCGAATGAAAGTGAGAGTTCTATGCTCGTATCACCTGATTAGTATTTAGCAGTTGTTGTTGTTGTTCTTATTGGTACATATGAAAAACAAGCTGTGTATGTACGTTTTCATGGAATTATTATGCGGCCCGACAGTGTTTTACGCCGACATGCAAACTTCGCCTGTATATCCTATCTTTTCGTCTTTTATGCTCAGTCTTTTTGGTTATCTCTCTTACTCTCTCTCTCTTTTTTCACTTAACTTTACTAGTATGAGTGTTGTATACTATTGCCTTAATGATGATGAGAAGGTTATGTGGGAGTTGAAAATAGGACACACGAACATAGTATATTTGATATCTGTAAATGAGTGTGTTTAGAACACAGCTGCTATATAGTTTAGAGGCTAAAAGGAAACGAAAAGGAAACAGACCAAGCTAGCGACACAACAAAGCGACAGGAACAAAAACAACAACAACAACAGTAATGAACAAGAACACAATGAAACAAAAATTACGAAAGAAGGAAACGCACAAAAAATGTCGACGATATAAGAAAGTGTGTTAAGAGAACACGAGGATTTGTTATAAGCATACAAATTTCATTGTATGTATGTATTGTATGCAAATGTATTTGACAGTAAATATGTATATGTTGGTTATGTTGGTGTGTGCATTGATTTCAGCAGTACACACCATGTATATATTCATTGTATTTGCATGATTTTTTTAAGTTGTTATTTTGTATTTTCTAAATTATTTGCTAGTGTATGTGGGTGCTGAAAAGTTCTTCTAAACAAATATTAAGGAATGTAAAAGAATATATCTGCATCTAATAGAGAACTTGGATAATAGTGAGTTCATTAACAAAATATTAAAGTTTTATTTGTCGGGATAATTTTCCCTTCTGTCGAGGAATTGAAGTCCATAAACGTAGCAGAAAATCGTGGAATAATATTCACGATACAACTATTGAAAAATAACTTCGGTGAGGAAAATCCAAACAAAAAAATAAGTAAGAACGGCATTAAGTTCGGCCGGATCAAACTTTTTATTGAAGTAAATATGAAGAATTAGTAACTACTAAGCTCTTCCTCTACGTAAAGTACAATTCGGGGGATATTGAGGCCACAAACTTCAAAATACCGAAAATCGAAAGGTAACGTTCTATGGGAACTGTATGAAAAAGTGGACCTATACCGACAAATTTCGGATGGAAAGTTGTATACCCCCATCGAAGACTAAATACCAAATTTCAACCATTTCGGTAGTACATTAAGTCCACAACCTTCAAAATACAGAAAATCGGAAGGTAACGTTCTATGGAGGCTATATGAAGACGTAGACCTATTCCAAAAGATTTTAGGTTAAAAGTTTTATACCCTCAACGAAGACTACATACCAAATTTCAGCCATTTCGGTGGGATATTGAGGCTATATCTGCCAAAGTACAGAAAATCGGTAGGTTCAGTTCTACGGGGGCTATATGAAGACTTGGACCTATACCGACAAATTTCAGGTGGAAATTGTTTTACCCCCAACGAAGACTAAATACCAAAGTTAAGCCATTTCGGTGGGATATTGAGGCGAAACCTTCAAAATACCGAAAATCGGAAGGTACCGTTCGATGGTGGCAATATCAAAACGTGGACCAATGCAGCCCATTTTCAATACCAAACATCTTAGGAGTAATAGAAACTTCTATACAAAATTATAAAGCTCTATTTTAAAAATTGCGAGCTGTATCTTGATTTCAACAGACGGACAGACGGACATGGCCAATTCGACTTTGAGTTTTATGCTGATCAAAATATACATATATACGGAACGACAAATTTAATTATACCCTCCATATTATGGTGGAGGGTATAAAAACAAAATAACAAGTAAGAAAGTATCAGTCTGCTGTGCTGACGGAATTTCACGAATTTGCTTTAAAATACGTGGAATCTGTAGGTGCCGCAATGTGGGGCAATACCAAATCATCGACGTATAAAAAGAAATTGTAGTAAGCAAACTTGTGATTCATAGAGAACTCGAAGTACATATTAAATGACTTTAAACTGAATTTGCAAGAAATTTTGGAAAAAGTTTTAAAGTTATCTTTAATAACCATTTTAGTGTATGCTGGCAGAGTTTTTGGAGCTTTTGGGCCATTATCTCAGGAAGTATGGATTTACTTCGGAGAATATTGTACCGTTGTAAATGGGGTTAGTAGGCAACCTACTGAAATAATAATCAAAACGATCCAAGAGGAGCTTTAACTTCGCTTTTTTCCGAGGAATTTACCCGAAATAGTGGACAGATCCTAATTTTATGCGAGAGGCACCCGAAGGACTGGACCGATGTGGCCCATCTTCGAACTTAAACTAAGTTTGGGCAAAATATTACGATACCCAAAATTTGGTTCGAATCGGTTCATCCGTTAGAGCGTTATCTTGTGCACCAGCCAGACAGATGGACAGACAAACGGACAGACGGAAGGACATGGCTAAATCGAATCCAAATTGTCTGAAATGGATATCGTCCAAACATACTAAACATCTAAAACCGTTATTTCGACGAGTCACATTTTTGGTCGAATCAATGTGTATATACCCTTTCTAGCCTAAAGGCTGAGGGTATAAAAAGTATCACTCGGTTTTGCCGACAGAGATATTCCCTCAGCCTCTGTGAATTGAAACTTTCATCTATTGACAATATCGAATCTACTACAGTCTACGCAGATCTTGTGGCCTTTTTTTCGAAGTATAAACTTTCCGAAAAAAATATATTTGGTTTGAAGCTCAGAAGTGTTTTGGAGGATATATTTGAAAGAATGGACCGACATAGTCCATTTTGAAAGTGGGTCTTATTTTGGGAGCAATTTCTTTCGACTGATATTGTGCCCACCAGTCATTTCAGTTGGTCACCGTATTTTGGACCAATATGTCAGGAAATATGGGCTTGTCCACGAAAAACATAATATCGCGTAAACAGTAGCACAAAAAGTAGCAACAAAAATGTTGAACTTTTGTGGGGGAGGTACCCTAAGGAGGTACCGGAAGCTGCGCACCGATAGTGCCCACATTCGAACTTAAACCAAGTTTGGACAAAATATTACAAAGGAGAAATTATTGATACCGGAAGGAGTGGAAAGATATAACCAATTTTCGAAATTAAACTAAGTTTGTGCACAATACTAAGAAAGCCAAATTGTGGACCGAATCGGTTGATCCGTTCGAGAGTTATCGTGCGCTCCAGCCAGACAGACAGACGGACATAGACATGGCTAAATCAACTCCAAATTGTCTCGTTAGCATAAATGCTGAGGGTATAAAAACGACTTTAACTGATTGATTTACTGATAAAAATAATATTTTTCTTTGCAGGTAGCGCGAGGATAACATGCAGCAAAAAATTTCTTAACAATCCGTCACATATGTGGTAGAGTTGGGCAATATAGTTCCTAGTTCCTTGTACTAGTTCCAAAACGTATAAGTAGCATTATGAAATATAACGTGTGATATTAAGTATACGCTGTTTGCTCAAAGAAAAAAATGTGGGTCATTGGAACTGCGGAATGAACGAGATAGTTCCATATAGTTCCTTTGGCACAACTCTAATATATGATGATTTTCAGCGTAGTAACCAAAGAGTTAGAAAAATTACTCTTGAAGTCAATGGACTAGTAGGTGAACAAAAGCGAAAAAAGTGTGAAGACCAATGCAACATTGATACAGTATTAGGTAAATTGTGGACAATGGTTAAATCACTCTCGAATCCGGGAAAGAAGGATGACAGAACGGCTGTTACATTAAACGGCTTGATAGTAATAGATCCCAAGAGGTGCGTAAGTTATTTTAACCGGCAATGGCTAGAACACTTCGAGTATAATAGGGCTAGGAAGTGTGCTACCCCGAATGAAAGCCCGCCCAGCCGGGGAAGTACCGCCACAATTGACAATGAGCTATGTTGCAGACATCACCTGAAACGCGAAATCATCCAAAGCATAGAGCCAACACGGAATCTCTACTGCTTAGGTATTTAACAAGTGTCCTCAATCTATCGCTAGCCACCAATATTGTAAAATAAGCCTGGAAAATTGTCAAGTATGTGTCCCTACTGAAGTTAGGCCAATAAAAAAGGCTCTGTCGCCAGTGATACTCTTCCCAATGATGAGAATAAGTTTCACAGTTGTCCAATATAAGCATGGATTCGGGAAAATGCACAAGGCGACAACACCATTACACGCCATATATATTGAATATTTTCGATACCGTCAACCATGTCAAACTATTCGAGGATATGGAGCCGTGTTTGAAACGTTGGATAATCCACTACCCAGCTAAACTTGAAGGAAGTGGTTCTATGCGATGACGTGATTTCATGGCATATTTTGCATTGGTTCAAAGCAAGTCGTGAAAGATCCGATCTTTTCATTAGCATTTAAACCCATGAAAAGGAAGTCGTGAAAGATCCGATATTTCCATCAGCATTTGAATCATTTGTACATATCACTACAAACAAACAAGTCGATTTGTACATCCCTACAAGTAGCGACATCAAAACAAAAGAGTATACATTTCCAAAATTTTTGTTATAAAATTACAAAATTACAAATTAAATGTAGGTTCACGAACTAGAAATTCTTAAAAGAGTGCTGTTGGAGTCCATGTCGAAATCTTAACTGGTGATGAGAAGATAATAGAAAATCTTTTGTAAGATGAAACAAAATCAGTGGCTGAGAGTGGACGAAGTAAACTCTGTTGCGGTGCAACGGCGGTGATTAAATTAAAATGTTGGGGGTAAACTTTATGCTGATAAATTAGTTCTAGTTATTTCATGAATTAGTTTGAATTCATAAAGAGTTTGGTTTGTCATGGAAATCATATTTCAATACAGAATTCTTCATTTTCCAAACAAGACATGCCAAAGCACAATGGTCCCAAATCCAAATTTTCTGGCCAAAACTATTTCAACGTCCATTTTGTATTGAAATTAATTATTATTTATAATAAATGTGTACAAACGGCAATTCTTACTTTTTATCGACCAAAATGACCAAAAACTGCCAAGATTTGTTGAACAGGGTGGTCCCGTTGTGTGGGGTCTAAACCAAAACATTGACCTATGTTAATAATTTTTGGTACGAAGGATTCATATCTTCCAAGAGGTCAAAATACCAAATTTCAGCCGAATCGGTCATAAAGTGTCGCTAAAATCCACAAAATATCTAAAATCGGACGGTACTTTTATGTGGGGGTTATGACAAAAAATTTACCTATTTTCAAAAAAATATACATACATTTGAGCACGATTTGACTTCTGAATTTATTAGTACAGACCCCCTGCTATCTTTCAAATTCGATTTGGAGGTGGACATATTTGGAAATTTTGTTTTTTAAAGTTTAAGTATATTTAAAACTATTTGTAAAAAATAATTTTTAATATATATAAAAACATTGATTTTATTACGCTAATTTTACAAATTTCATCGTTCTCTTTGTAAATATTATGGAAGTACTCATTACGCAGCTTCCCGATTCATAATAACTTTGGCCTCACTTCTGTATATTTATGCGACGCAATACAACAAAAATTGTATATTTTACAACACAAAGTCTGTTTTATTTTTACATAAAAAAGTGTCAACTTTGGTACTGCGCCAATCAACGAATACTAAAGTTATTTACAAAAACTAATTATTTTCAAAAGACTGATGTGTTTTTTATTATTCTGTCAAACAAAAATTAAAATTTCGAAACTTCAAAAATAGGGTTTTGGCCAAAAATTTCCTGAAAATGACATGTCAAAGCATTGGTCAAAATGACATGCTTAGGATCCGACAATGAGTGTCATCTTAAGATCCGAAAATGAATGTCATCTTATGGTGGTCACGCTCATATAAAATTCATGAGTGAAAATGGTAAAAAGATGACATTCCAGATCACTTGCACCCATGATTCAATAGCATCCTTGGCATCGAACATTTTGCTGGGCATGATTTATAAACTTTATCATGCGCTCAAACCAATTGTTGAAGCATGGTTTTTCAACGTTGCAACAGCATCTTCTGGCGACGAAAATCGTGGAACATGCCTTTTTCTTAATGTGCGGGAATCAAATGAAGTCATTGAGTTCCAAGTCAGGGCTGTACGGTGGATTATCATTTCCACTTTTTGTCCAGTCAAAAAGGCTGTGATTTGAATCGATGCCTCTATCTCAGGGTATATCCGTTCACGCACGGCTTAATTTTTTTCTGGCACAATGCCCTTTTTGGGCGACCCTCACCGCCTTCGTTTTTTAGCGAGTGTCGGTCACGATTGTATTCATTAAACCAGAATGGTCCTTTATCGACACACAAAAATTAAACTTCATCGATGCACTCTTGCCGTAATTATCCACGTCGAAAGTTGTGAAAAATTATCGGACAAAAATGTTGACAAGTAAATTCAATTTTTTTGGAAAGTGATATTTTCACGTCTCTGTATGTCAAACTGTCCTGAGTACGTTTAGGCTAAACACTGTCAAACTTTCTAAAAAAAATTTCAAATTGCGTCAAATTGCCTAGGCCTGAACGATATACTGATAGAAGTGCAATAAAAATCGCTAAACAAATAAGAATTTTAGTAAAATTTAAAGTCGATATAGGCATGGCCGTCTGTCTGTTGCAATCAGTTTAGTAACCAAACGACCTTAGGTATAAATTGTACGTCTTTTGTTTCCAGACAGGCTCAGTTTTATGCTGTTCTATATCGGCGCACGTTTTTTATATGGCCCTTTCGTAAATAGATCCCTGCGTTTTATTCTCCACATATGGTGGCCAAATAACTGGATATCAAACTTGGATCTTTATCAGAGGAGTGACATTAAGCCAATTGCCACAGTAATCCATGAAAGGAAATCTAAGTGGATAGGCCACGTTTTTCGTAAACCAGCGGATGATATATGTATGTCGAGAAGCCTTTTATTGGAATCCACAAGGAATGCGGAGAAGAGGCATTGAAGAAAAAATAACCTTACATCCAGGAAATCTATCTTGGAATAATGTTAAAACTTTGAGTTTAAATAAAAATGATTGGAATAATCTTGTATTGGCGCTATGCCCTCACGATTTGGCGTAAAAGCAATAAATAATGATAATAGTATAAGGATACCTCTCGGTTTTAGATATTTTACAGGTTTAGCTAGATTTTCTAACAGGAGTAGCTTCACTAAAGATAATCAATTGCCAGAACACTGGCTAAAATGATTTACTGCAATGTTTCAACATAATTCCGCAGCACCCATACCCTCAGCCTTTAGTATGATAACTTTATATGCATTTTGATGCGATCAAAAAGGTACTTCATCGAAATAATAGCTTTGGACCCCAAGTACGTTTGGACGATATTCGTTTCAGACAATTTGGGGCGAATTAGCCTTGTCTGATTGTCTGTCTGACTGGTGCGCAAAGATAACTATACGAGTATCTTATTCAAACTTGGATCATATTCGTCGACGGGCCTATCGGACCCCTTATTTAAGTACCTACCTCCCCACAAAAGTTCAAAATTGTGCACAAAAATGGTGCACTATCAAACAGATCAACCATTGCCTGTACCAGAAGCCTGGAAAATTGGTAGGGTTGTCCTTCTACTGAAGTCAGGCAAGAGTGCCATGCGGAGTCGTACAGGCCGATCTTCCTTTTTTCGCCAAAACAAAGACTCCAGAGGAACTACTCCTCCTCATGATGAGAAACAGTTTCCCAGTTGCCCAACATAAGCATGGATTCTGCGAATTGCACAGCACCACAACACCATTACACGTCATATTTAAAGATATCAGTCGAGTACTGAACAAGAGAAGGCCGCGCGACCGATCAGTTATTGGGGTTCTTAACCTATTGAAGACATTCGATATCGTTAATCATATCAAGCTGTTCGAGGATTCCTTCTAGCAGTATTTGAAACGTTGGCTAATCAACTATAAGCGTGGACGTCAGTCGTTTGTAGAATTCAGAAATGACGAGCTTAAGATCCGTAGATTGAAAAAAGGAGTTTCCCAATGCAATGGGGTGATATTTCCGGAAATGTTTAACATATAAATTTCTGAAATTCCACACCCCTTAGACTACATACGGATCGTAAAGTATGTGGATTATTATACGATCTTGGCGTCTGGTCTTATGGTTGATGACATGTGCGTTGGGTTAAATGTCTACATTGCTGACTTAGTGCAGTTGTTCCATCTGAGGAATATGAAAATATCCGCCGCACAGTGGTTCAGAAATCGATTTTTCTGGCCAAAACCCCAATTTCTTGTCATCACCGACTACTAATTTCTATATGATCTCATTAGTAAATATATTGAATTTAAGAAAACTAAAAACTGAAGTCAAAATATTGGATTCGGTCCACAATTTGGTCTTCGTAATATTTTGTGCAAACTTAGTTTAAGTTCGAAGATAAGCTATATCGGTTCACTCCTTCAGGTACCTCCCCCACAAAATTTCAAAAATGTTCGGAAAAACTGTGCGCGCGATAACTCTTGACGATAGTGACCGATTTGGTCCATACTTGAAACATCCTAAAATATCTACCAGAAATAGATCAAGTTCGAATATGGACTATATTTGTCCACTCCTTCGGGTACCTCCCACACAAAATTTTGGATAAATTCACTTTAAGACCTGCTCTCGAATCACTTTGGTTTTTGTTGAAGCAACTTGCATTCGCTGCCTTAATTACGGCAGTAAAAGTTTTTTCATGGGCAAGTCCATACTTCTTGAGAAAACAGCCCGAAAGTTGCAAAAAAAACCCCTATCGCATATGTAGTGGCTGGAGGGCTCGAACTAAATACTGCGTTCGTCCACACTTTGGATATTGTAATATTATATGAAATTCGAAGGTGGTCCACTTCTTCCGGTACCTCCCTCACAAAAGTTCAAAAATGGTACCCGCGATTTCTCATACACGTAGCAACCGATTTGATCCAAACTTTGGATCTCTAAATATGGTCGAAACATAGTTTATGTTCAAATGTGGGCCTTATCTGTCCAATCCTTGTGGTACCACCCACACAAATGTTCAACATTTTTGTGTGTGGTTCGAGGATCCTTTGGACATTTTTAACGAAGGTTTTTCTAGTGGCCCTGTTTACAGCGATATTATGTTTTTCGTACGCTAGTGTGATAAAAAATCCCCGCAACTTTTTGAGCTGCAATCCTATCCATACTTTTGTCGGTGCACACGCCCAAAATTTTAAAAACCCCCCCCTAAATACATAGGTTTTTTTTTGGGACAAAAAGTATTTCAATCCACACAGGCTGAGGGTATATCTCTGTTAGCAAAGCAGACTGATACTTTTTTACTTGTTTTAAAATATTTTTTTTTTTTGTATCCTGACATATTGGTCGATGGAGCCGTGAATCCGACCCCTAACTACCCAAAGATATTGAGTGTAACGTTCGATATCATGTTTTAGTCGCACGCGCAAGCTAACTAAAGTGCAGTACAAATTGTCAGTTTTGACTGTCGACTTTTCGCAATTATCGATAACTGTTCAACTGTCCAACAACCAAAAACTGACAATGTGTACCCAGCTTAAATAATTGTTAATCAAACCAATTTTTTTACGAATTAAGGACGAACATATTTTATACTAAATGTTTGGACATTTTTCGCTGAAATATCAAAGAGACGGTCTAGTTTCTTTTTATATCTTGATTTTTTGTTAATTCCATTTGAGACTAATTTTCAACATAAAATCATTTTATGATGTCCTGTCCCTTGAAAAAGTTTATTGCCAAAGAATAATTAAAATAACATTAAAAACGTATTATGATCTAAAGGGCTCTAATCAATTAGAAATGGTTAAATTCATTTTATAGATAATTTTAAATTACCATTTCTTAACAAGGGCATGACAAATTTTCCAATTTAGTTTAACCTATGCTATGTTTCATCAGCAACAACTTTTTGGGTACAATAAAATTCTTAACGGAAATATTTGTCCAAACAACAACAGCAACAACAATAAAATGCTAATGAGTGCAATTAAAATTAATACAATTGTATTTGTATAGCATTTTCTGCTAAGATAACACAGCTATTTCCTCTGGAATATGATATAAACATTTTTGCAGCAACATTGCCACCATTCCTCACCACGTTTACACCAAACAAAAAGGCCAATTGTAAAGGTAATAAATAATGCAAACAAATGGTTAAGGACATTTTATAAGAAGGACATGGTGGAATACGAAATTGCTATAAATGCAACAGACAAAAAATATGCTGCACAGAGGCTGTTAGGTGAGAGAGCTCATCGAATCAGTGAATTCGTTTTTTTTTTTTTTGGCACTGTTGGTAAAATACAATTAAAGTTATAAGACCTTCAACTTTCGTTAGCCAAAGTCTCTTTTATGTTGAATACAACGGAAAGAATTTCCAGAGATGGCTTTCTTGACAAATCAGAATTACAATTTAATATATTGTATTATTAGTATATTTCATTTAGAAAATTAACCTAAAATTATTTTTCAGTTGGATGAAATTTAATCTGAAAGATGGCTTTCTTGACAAATCAAAATTACAATTTAATATATTGTATTATTAATGTATTTCATTACAAAATTAGCCAAAAATTATTTTTCAGTTGGATGAAACTTAATCTGAAAGTTTGTAACATATATTGGAACAATTTATTAATTTCAAAATATTTTTAAGCTATTTGAAATTTTTGCCTTTTAGGGCAAAGATCATTTTTAATATTAATTTTAATTAATTTCTCGTTGGAGTCGAGCTTAATGACCGATGTTTTTTGCAAGTGAAAAAGAAAAGCCGAAGACTCGAACCCACACAACCACCACTAAAATACAATCAGTTTTTTTTTACAAATATGGATATTTGTCCATTCATTGTATGGCATCCACGACAAACGCTTAGCGTAGCTTTTGCAAGTTATCAGTTTGGCTCTGAACGCTAACACGCTGTGACAACACTTTTTTTCATGTGTTTTTCAAGGACGTGGGTTCAAACCCTAGCCTGGCTCAAGGTGATTTTTATTTATTTGGAAATTCTGCCAACTATGGCGAAGATCATTTTTAATATTAATTTTAATTAAATTCTCGTTGGAGTCGAGCTTGATGACCAATGATTCTTGCAAGTGAAAAAGGAAAGCCGAAGACTCGAACCCACACAACCACCACTATGTGACATGTTTCGCCTTTGGTAGAGGGTCATCAGACATATCGCCTGTGGTGCGGCTTCGCTATCATAGAACATTTTCCTCTTTTTTTTTTTCTTTTTTTAAGCTATGATTGA
This sequence comes from Musca autumnalis, assembly GCF_047663935.1. NCBI lineage: Eukaryota > Metazoa > Arthropoda > Insecta > Diptera > Muscidae > Musca > Musca autumnalis. The sequence continues at coordinate 41,891,597 of NW_027412088.1, read as the reverse complement.
TTGCTTTTGGGTGAATTAAACGTTTCTAGATTCCAAGCAACGGCCTTGATGGACTTCAGGAAGACAAAGCTATGGGACCCTACCCTATGGTAGGTCTTCCCGAAATGTTCATTTCTGGCATAATAAAAAAAAAACAAATAAAGAAGGCCGATCCAATTTCGAACTAGGATGCCATTTTCTTCTTTATTTTTATACCCTATACCACAATGTGGAAAAGGGTATAATAAGTTTGTTTTCCCAAAAATTCATGTAACGCCGCGAAATATTCGTCGTAGACCCCTCATGTGGTATACCAAACTTCATATCTCGACGAGATAAAGCGATTTAGCGATGTGTGTCCGTCCGTCCGTCCGTCTGTCCGTCCATTAAAAATTGTAATCAAGCTAGAGGCCGCAATTATGGACCGATTGTCACGAAATTTAGTATGGAGGTCGGGTTTGGACCAGAATAGAACTGATTAGTTTTTGGCGATGATCGTGAAATGCTAAAGGGATGAAATGGACCAAAAACAAAATTTTTGCTCGATTTTGTAGCCGCTCTGTAGGTCGCAATAATAGTCCGATCGGCGCGAAATTTTAAACGTAGTTTTGGTTTGAGATGAAGAAGTAGCGTGCAAGTCAACGGTATAATCGGATAATATTTAGCGGGTTAAATTGATCAAAACTTTTGTGTGAAAATTGGTAAAATTTCTAATGCACATCTTATAACTTTATCCCAAGAAGACGCGTTTAGTGGTATAGGGTATCACATGGTCGGCCCCGTCCGACTATAGTCTGTTCTTACTTGTTTTTTAGTTATATTATGAAATGAAGCGGAGTAAGAGAGTCAGGCGGCGAGGCTTCTAATGTGCCGATGCCTTGACTTTCGAAACAAATTGCACTGTCGTAAAATATATGCTACCAGCACTATATGCTGTACAAGTTTTAAAATGACCCTTGATTTGTCAATAAACTGCACATTTGCGATCTATTCCATATTACAACATGTTCCATATGTGGCAGAAATATTACGAAGAGCTAATTATGGGCTAAATCGGAAACTCACTTCCAGAGTTATGGTGCGCACCACTTGATACCGTACACCATACTGTGGTAAGGGGTATTATGTCTTTGTGCATTAGTTTGTAATATACAAACGGAATCGAAATACACTCATAGTTCCTTTTGATGAGCTTCATAGATTCACGTTGTGAGTCGATTACGCATATCCGCATTTATTTTCCGATTCGCATAAAAAATGGGTTTCGCCCAAAGGGCCGATTTAAGATATTTGATGGACCAAACATGCCATATCTGCCCAATTTTGATGAAACGTGGTATGTGTAACTGTATTTCCCAGCAAAAATTCTTATTACAAACCTCCTTTCACACCCATTATGTTAACAAGGGCATGTCGCTCGAAATATCTGGTTATTTTGTAACCACGACATGCCCTTGTTAAAATAATGTGTGGGAAAGGAGGTTTGTAATGAGGATTTTTGCTGGGTTGTTTCAGAAATAAATGTGCCAAATTATACTGTAATCGATCTAGATTTGAATATAGTTCCTATATATTTTACATATTCACAGTTGTTTAGGGCAGGGACGTACCCTGTAATGGTTTGGTCGACTAACATTTTTTGAGCTACTTTAAGAAATTATTACGTTTTTTCACTAAAATAATTTTTATTTTTGGAATTTTCAAATGAAAACTTAGATTGTTCTGAATGTTATGTACTAAAAATGTACTTTATGAACAAGTTGTCTAAGAAATATGTATTTTTTTTTTTTTTTTTTTTTTTTTTTTTGTTTGAATACTCTTTTTGAGGAAACTTTCAGTGAAAGACGAATTACTTCTTTTTCTCATATAGAGTTCTAATGGAGAAAAATTTATTGTTGTGCGTCATAAAGTGCTAATATCTGCTATAAGTAGCATACCCACCTCAATTTTTCCTATCATTAACAAAGTGGTAGCTGAAAATAATCGCAAACAAAATTAATTCCCAGTTCTTTCGTCTGTCTGGCTCGAGCACATGATTACTCTCGAACGGATCAACCGAACTTTAAGTCATATCGGTCCACTCCTTTTTTTCCCCAAGTCTACAAAATGTTTCACTAAAATGGTAGGTCCAAATCGATTTCTTCGAGACATAGATTAGGTTCGAATATGGATTATACCGGTTCACTCCTTCAGGTACCTCACATACAAAATTTCAATATCCGATTTCACCGAAACTGTGAACATCCTAAAATTACTTCCAGTCGTACATATCGACACCTCCAAATACTAGTATGCTAAGTCTAAAAAGTGAGTTTTGCAGGAGAAGCTCTCAAAGTTTGGAATTTTTTTTAACTTCAGTACTATGCTAAGTCAATATTTGTTTATAACTTCTGTTCAGATTAACTGATCATTACCAAAATTAGACAAAATTTAAGTTAAAGGACGTTCGACGCCTATTTGTAGGCGTCTGCTAATTCTGAAAAGCGAGTTCTGCAGGACAAGCTCCAAAAGTTTGGAAATTTCTTTGACCTTCAGTACTATGCTTAGTAAATATTTGCTTATAACTTCTGTTCGGATTGTCCGATCATTACCAAAATTTGACAGAATTTAAGTTAAAGGACGTTAAATATAAAAATGTAAAGAACTTGAAAACATGCTAAGTCGACTTAGCATACTATTGTTTGGAGGCGTCTATATGTCTATCAAGTACCAAGAGGGTCTATATGGGACAACATCATCGGATACTTCCCTCAAAAAATTTAAAAACATCTAATCGTATAGGGGCAATGCTACTCCTTGCGGTCTTGTTTACAGTAATATTCTATTTTTCGTGGGTAAGTAAATGCTTCCTGACATAACGGTTCAAAAGCTCAAAATTTTACCATGACCAACTAAAATGACGGATTGACACGATAACTATCAAAAGGAAAGTCTTCCAAAAATAGGTTCACTTCCCAAATGGACCATTCTTGCAGGTATCTTCTCCACAAAAGTTAAAACTTTTGCGCTCTTATCGAAGTCAACTTTATGACCACAACATAAACATTTATTCGTAATGCTCACAATCGTGAAGTTGTATACCCAAATATTTCGATATTTTTGTCGAAAGGGACAACGTAATTCTGAAACTCCCTGACTACACATTTTTTAGGACAGAGATATTGGCCATGAAGCCCGTATTCGATAAAGATAAAAGCCTTAACTCAAACAGACTGAGGGTATATCTATGTCGGAAAACCCGACTCCAAGAAAAGTTGTTATTAACGTGTTCATCATTACAAGAGCTATTTGTGGTAAATTTTTCAGAAGCACCCCAGATGTCTACATAAGCAATAACCAATTGTTATGTCTACATACCTATACATAACCAACAACGAATATACAGAAAAACAAAACATAGTGTAATTCTGAACCAAGTCCGAATAAATTCCAAGAATGGCAATGAAAACGGGACAAATCGATTAGTTGTCAAAGAGAACCGTACCTAAAATCTTCTGAGCAACATTTTTGTGGAATATTTGGATGCTAAAAAATCTTATCTTGTGTTACTTTCACTACGCTTCAAGAAATAAAGGATGAAAATGACATGAAAGGCATTGAGCTAGAAGAATCAAATGTTCTACAAAAAATTCGCCAATCGATTTGACTGAAGACATGTCACCTCAAAACGAAGCTACAACAACGCCAAACAGAGATATGGACCTATTTTCCCAAGTACTATAGGGAAAAAATCAAAAACTTCATCACGCGATATCTCAGAAACTTGACCTATGGTGAAAATTTCCTTTTGGCTTCTTAATATACTCATCAAGGGCTTTCATCTCCAAAAGAAATTTTCCACCCCCCCAATGCTGCAGCACAGTGTAATCCTAGATTGAGGATCTTTTGGTCTCTCGAAAATATTATTGAAAAATCCGCGGTTGTGGTTCTTTTGGTTTCAAAAATTGTTCTTAAAAACCTAGATTGTGGCTTGTTTGGTCTCTCGAAAGTATTATTGAACAATCCCCGGGTGTCGCTCTGTTGGTCTTAAAAATTGTTCTTAAAAAAACACGAGTGTGGCTCTTTTGGTCTCTCAAAAAATATTTTTTAAAAGTTCAAATTGTGGCGTTTTTGGTCTCTCAAAAAATATTCTTTAAAAATCCATGACTGTGGTTCTCATGGTCTCTCAAACATTATTCCTAAAAAAATCCATGATTGTGGCTGTCCTGGTCATTAAAAAAATATTCTTTAAAATTCCACGATTTTGGATCTCCTGGTGTCTCAATAGTATTCTTTAAAAATCCAGCAGGACGGTCTCTCGAAAAATATTCTTTGAAAATCCAGGACGGTAGCTATTTTGGTCACTCAAAAAATATTCTTTAATAATTCACGATTATGGTTCTCTTGGTCTCTCAAACAATATTCCTAAAAAATCAACGATTGTGGCTCGTTTGGTTTCTCAAAATAATATTCCTTAAATACCACGATTTTGGGTTTTCATAAGTATTCGTTAAAAATCTGCAATTGTGGCTCTTCAGGTCTATCAAAAAATATTCTTTAAAAATCAGCATTTGTGGCTCTTTTGGTCTTTCAAAAAATATTCTTTAAAAGCTCATGATAGACATCTCAAAAAATAGGCATCTTTAAAAATCCACAATTACGGCTCTTCTGGTGCTCCGAAAAAAATTTAATAAAAATTCACGATTGTGGTTTTAGAGGTCCCTCAAAAAATGTTGTGTAAAAATCCGCGATTGTGGTTTTAGTTGTCCCTTAAAAATTGTTTCTTTGAAAATCCACGATTATAGTTTTAGTGGTCCCTCAAAAAATGTTCTTTAAAAATCATCGATTGTGGTTTTAGTGGTTCCTCAAAAAATGTTCTTTAAAAATCCACGATTGTGGCTCTTCTGATTTCTCAAAAATTATTCTTTAAAAATCCACGACTGTGGCTCTTCTGATTTCTCAAAAATTATTCTTTTAAAATCCACGATTGTAGTTTTTTGGCCTTTCAATAAATATTCTTTAGAAATCCGCAATTGTGGTTCCTCTCAAAAATGTTCTTTAAAATCAACGATCGTGGGTTTTCTGGTCTCTCAGAAAACAAGTCACTAGTAATAAGCTGTTATTTTTTGGCCACTAAAAGTCGACGGAATAAGCAGTTAGTCTGATATTGAAGGTCTAGGCTACTTATTTGTTGACTTTTTTGTGGCCAAAAAATAACTGCTTATTTTTGGTGACATGCCTTGTTAAAATAATGAGTTAGTAAGGACATTTGTATTGAGTGCGTTAGGCATTTTTTTTAAAATTGAGATTAAGCATAATACATTTTCAGACATTAAGTAAATATTTGTATTTGTAAAGTTAAAGGGATATTGCACATTTTGCCTTGAATACGAACAACTACTCTTTTTAAGTATTTTGTTTAATTTGTTTTTATGACCTTGAATTTGGTTTGTTAATGTATGCTGTGTGTTTCACCGCACATGCATATGTATTTGTACTGTGGATTTTCATTTATAAAATCTGAAATAAGTTATTTAATAAAGAGAATTAACAAAAAAAGAACACGTATTAAAAATGAAGACTTGTTACAACACTTAAGTCATGAAAGCTCAACACGCTACTTTTTTTATTCTTCAGTTTTTTTTTCTCTTTCACACAAAATTAATTATTAACTTCTGACAACTGATGTTATCGCACATACACACTAACATACATATCTTGGTGTACATTTTGTCACAATGAATTCGCTGACTTCATGGTTTTTTCTCTGGTGTACAAGAGAAAAAATAATTTTTAATGGGAATCCTGAATATTTCTTGAATTGTAGCGCAAAAATTAAAATGACAGATTAAGAAGAATTTAATCAAAATTATTATAGGTCTGTTGGCAAGTTATGGTTTTAAATATTAAGGAACAGATCCTTTGTATGCCGACGAATAAATGAACATTTCTAAGGAAGTTCATTATACTAAAATCTTATACAGTTATATCACTTACATTTTACTGTCCATTTCATACAAAAAATTCGACTATATATTTCCAATTCTTACCTTGCAATCCTCACACTGATGTATTATCGAATAAACTTGACGGCAATCGAAGCGAAAAAGTATTTCGGAAAGGCCGCATGTGATGCGCGATGCCAAGGCATCCAATTCAATTAAATCCTCTAGAATACGTATACACGATTCACCACCGCTGAGCGTGGCATTAAGGGCCAATGTATGCAGGGCGCTGTAGACATTACGTTCGCAACAATTTCTTAAACGCAAGTGTCGCAACTGGGCCAACAATTGGCTGGGTGAGGTGAGATTACATAAGTGCTCGGGCGTTGTATTGGCACTATCGCCCAAATATTCAAGGCACTGTTGTTGTGGCTGTTGTTGATGATTTTGTTCCGCTGCTGGGGGGAACACATCATTGCTGCTGCTACTACTAGCACTGTTGCTATCGCTGTTGCTGCTGCTCCCGTAGCTATTGCTGTTGACATTTGCCAGACGCTGTTGTTGGCCAGAACCATAATTGTTGTTCATTTTGTTATTGAAATCTGGCACGTCCTGTACTTGCAACTGATAGGATTGATGATGTCGTTTGTTATTGTTATTGGTGTTACCACCACCACCACCACCATGAGCAGCATTATTGCTGTTGTTTTCATTATGATTCGATTGCAGGCGATTATATTTCAATTGAAATTGTTGACTGGCACTACGGCTGCTGGCGCCAGCTGTCGTCGTCAATTTCATTTTGACAATATTATTGTTGGCCTGATTTTGTTGGGTTTGTTGATTGTGGTGGTACTGCTGCTGCTGCTGTTGTTGTTGTTGCTGTTGAAACTGCTGCAGCTGCATGGCAAAGGCAGAATTATCGGCCACAGCAGCATCATTGTGGACATTATGGTCGTTGTCATCGTCTGCATCCTCTCTGTCGTCGTCGTCATCGTCTTCGTCATTACCAACATCCTCATCAACAATATCATCCACACCATCCGTGTCACTGTGTGCGGCAGCATCTTGTTGCATTTCATGCATAAAGTCATAGATATCATCGCTGTAGTTATTTGTGTTTGTGTGGGTAATTGTTGCATCTAAAATATTGGTGGTGTTTTCATTGGCATTTGTCATGTTTGCACTTGTTTTTGTTTTTCCTGTGGCCAACTCCACAGTCGTTGAACTGTCTGCTGGTAAAGGCGAGGACGAGGAGGATGATGACGATGTTGCTTTGGATTTCGATGCTGATGCTGTTTCTGCTGCCATTGTGGTTGTTGTTTTTATTATTTGTGGCCGTCTTTCATTAGAGTTGCGTCTCGTTTTTGTCATTTTACTATAGTTGTTGTTGTAGTTCTTGTGTATTTGATAATAATTAAAAGGATTCAACAGCTTTTGACTGTGTTGCTGCTGCTGTTGTTGTTGTTGCTTGGATTTTCTGTTGCTGTGTTTATTCGAATCCTTTGTGGTGCTGATGACGTCTCTGACGTCACCTCCGTCTCCGTTAATGGAACTATGACTAATAGTTGGCTGACTATTTCTTAGCTTAATGTTAAAGGTGTTTGTTGTTGTTGTATAGCCTACTAATTTTATATTAATTTTATTATCCTTTTTGTTTTTATGTTTGTTGTTGTTGTTGCTGATGTTATTATTACTATTAGTGTTATTGGTATTCGTATTATTACTCATGTTATCCTTATTTAACTTATTTGTAAATGGCGTTTCTTCTTCTTCGTTACATGATTTGAGACACTTTGGCGGACCGGGACCCTCATCGACCCATGCAACAGGCAGTGTACCAGCTGAGCATTCACCCTGTAACGAAAATAAAAGGAGGATATATTTTAGACGTTTTCATTTGAAAAATTAATGTTTTTGGTAGTTATATATTGCAAATTTAATTTATTGAATATGTTATTAGCAAGGGTGACGTAGGGGATGGAAGATACCAAGCAACGGTCCTGACCGGTTTTAACATGGCAAAGTCCAGGATTTATCTTGGTCCCTCTTTCATCCCAAGTGGACACTGACCTCCCCGTGGTATCACCTGGGGAGCTGCCTTTAACACCCGTTAAAGGTAGTGAGCTAACATGTGCCGCGCGTTCTCCCATAAGAACGTTAAAAACTTGGGTTCGGGCGTCGGGTTAGTAACCCTCCCCTAGAAAAAACAGCCTACTATGAAAAAACGAAAGAAAAGAAAAACAAACCCCTCTAAAGTTGACGAACCCCGCAAACGTTTTAAGGACCATGATCTGCGAATCTGCACCTGGAATGTTCGCACTCTTTATAGAGAAGGTGCAGTCTTCGCATTGGCAGACGTACTTGAAAAGTACAAGACCGATATTACTGCCATACAGGAAATACGATGGATTGGGAAAGGCGTCACAACAACACCTAAAGGTGACGCACTGTATTATAGCTGCCATGACGTAAAGCATGAGTTTGGTTGTGGATTCGTAGTTAGTCGGAGACTAAAACATCTGGTATCCAGCTTCACACCCGTTTGCGCTCATGCTCCCACTGAAGACAAGGACGAACAGACCAAAGACATATTTTAATGAGCGCTTAGAAGAAACAAATTACCGTTGTCCTGCCCATGATATTATAATTATTCTAGGCGATTTTAATGCCAAAATTGGAAAGGAAAATATCTTTGGCCCAACAGTCGGAAACTTCAGTCCCAATGAAACATCTGACAATGACATGAGGCTGACAGACTTCGCAGCGGCAAAAAACATGGTAGTTAGCAGCACCAGATTTAAACATCTCGACATCCATAAGGGCACCTGGCTGCCTCCAGATCAGAAAACAAGAAATCAAATTGATCACGTTGTGATAGATGGAAGCCACTCATCGAGCGTCTTGGATGTGCGCTCGTTCCGAGAAGCAAACATAGACGCGGACCACTACCTAGTTGCAGGAAAGGTACACACCCGGTTAAACGTAGCAAACAAAATACGAACGGACACAACACGAAAGTTAGACATCGGTAAGCTGCAATCACAACAGATAGCCACAGCATATTCCGCTCAACTAGCCCAATTGCTTAATCAAAGCACTCCTCATCCCGATAACATTTCAGCGCAATTGCAAAGCATTGCCCACTCCATGCAAACAGCCCCAAAATCCATACTTGGATACCAGAGACCTTCACCAAGGAATCCATGGTATGATCAGGAGTGTCGTGCTGCCACCGAAGAGAAAAATACGGCATATATAGTCCGGTCAAAATAGACATGCGTATAAGGGGGAAATAGCAAAAATTCCCACAAAGCTGAATTTTGGTGGAAAGCTAGGGTTAGCCATTAGAAGCAACGTCCTAAAAGTCCCCATCGATCCCATGTGTGCAAAACAAGTTATTCGGGGTCAAAGGTCATTTTGGAGGCATTATTCAGTTTTTGTAATTTTTCTCAAAAACGGTTAGACTTAGCAAAAGCCGGCTAACGTAAAAGTTGTTGATTCAATAATTGTCTACAAGAGTGGTCTTTATGATACTTGAAAATATTTACCATTTTCGAGATATCGCGATCTAAAGGTCAAATAAAAAATTAGCCGCGTAAGTACATTATGAGGCGAACCGGTTAAAGTAACGACACTATGTGGTAGATACTTCCGTAAGCTTTCAGACGATATCCACTTTGCAGGAATCGGTTCAGTAGATCCGGGTCTAACCCGGTTTTTAAATTTGGCCTTTCTGGTCGAATAACCGGCGAACCGGATCCGCGACCGTTGAAAATTATACATTTCCGTAATCAGCGCAACAAACCTTACCTACGGACAAAACTTGAAAAAAATCGGAGAGTTTTCGTTGGGGTCGTTCCCTTTGGGCTTTCGATTACACATGTGGGTTAAATGGGCTATTTTTGCATAAAATGACTCTAACATTGAATAACTCTACTAAACAAGCTCCGATTTTGTTGGAATTTTTTTTAGAAGATAGCGATAATCTCGCTCTTCAAGAAAATATATATATTTTTGGGCGACAGACCCGATTACTTCGCTTATTTTAGCCGGTTCGTCTGAATATGTGCATATTTCCCTTATAAGTGCATAAAAATCATGTGTTTTTTAGAACAGCTATATCTCAAGAATGGTTCCTTCTAGGAAAAAACTATTAAGGTGAAACTTGTATATAATTTTTCTGTCTACAATATTTACTTAAGTCACTTTTTGATTAGATCAACCGTTATCAAAAAATAAATCCGAAAACCAAAAAAACCCTTAAAATTTGACCTTTGACCCCGAATAATTTCTTTTGCACACATGGGATCGATGGGGACTTTTAGGACGTTGCTTCTAATGGCAAACTCTAGCTCTCCACCAAATTTCAGCCTTGTGGGAATTTTTGCTATTTCAATGTCTATTTTGACCGGACTAATAGGGCTACTTTACAATCCGTAGCAACGCGTAGCGCACTAGAGAGATACAAGGAGAAAAGGAGAGAGGAGAAACGTCTTTTCCGCAGGAAAAAGAGGGAGATGGAAAAGCGGGACTGTGAAAAAATCGAGATGTACAGGAGCCAGAATGAAGACCGAAAATTCTACCAAAGAGTGAAGCATCAAACTGATGGCTTTGGTACAGGCACCTCCTCCTGTAGAGACCAGCAAGGTAATTTGGTAAATAATACAGATAGTGTACTCAGGATATGGAAAGAACATTTTTCAAAACTGTTGGTATCCAATAGCAGCGAAGACGACGAAGATACCACAGTCCCAATCCCAGAAGATGGTATTGAATGTATACCGCCCAGCCAAGATGAGGTAAAGACAGCAATAAATCGGCTGAAGAATAAAAAGGCAGCAGGAGCCGATGGCTTACTAGCCGAGCTGTTTAAAACCGGGGGCGACGTGCTGATAAGGTGTATGCATCAGCTAGTTAGCACCATCTGGCAGGAAGAACGCGTACCCGAATATTGGAACCTGAGTATCCTGTGCCCCGTCCACAAGAAGGGAGATAAGACTGTATGCTCTAACTATAGGGGCATTAGTCTACTCCCTATTGCCAACAAGATCGTGTCAGGGATATTGTGCGAACGACTAAAGCCTATGTTCAACGAGATAATTGGACCATACCAATGCGGCTTTAGACCTGGCAAGTCCACCATTGACCAGATATTTACCCTGCGGCAAATCCTGGAGAAGACCCAAGAGATGCAGATCGACACCTACCAATTTTTTGTCGATTATAAAGCAGCCTTCGACAGCCCGCTGCGTTCAAAGGTATTCCAAGCCATGTCTGAATTTGGTATTCCCGCAAAGCTCATTCGGCTTTGTAAAATGACTTTAACTGACACAAGATCTTCAGTTAAAATAGGAAAGAACCTATCGGAAGAATTTAGTACCAAAAAGGTTTCAGGCAAGGAGACAGCCTCTCGTGTGATCTCTTCAACATCCTGCTAGAAAAGGTTATACGAGAGGCAAATGTCAAAATAAATGGCACAATTTACACCAATAGCCACATGTTACTTGCTTATGCTGATGACATAGTCATCATACGACGATCAGTAAAGGAAGTAACTGATACCTTTATAAAGGTCGAAGGAGAATCTGCTAAAGTGGGTCTGGCGGTAATCGGTGAGAAGACCAAGTTGATGGTGTCGACGCGCAATGCATCCATTGAGCTCGGACCGACTGTGGATGTTGGTTCCTATAATATTGAGGTAGTAAAAAACTCCGTCTACCTCGGCACCTCCGTAAACACAACAAACAACATCAGTTGTGAAATAAGAAGAAGAAGAATTGTATTGGCCAACAGATGCTACTATGGTTTAAGTAAGCAATTTAAAAACAAAACCACATCTCGTCAAACAAAAATAACGCTCTACAAAACACTGATACTACCCATGCTGGTGTATGGTTTCGAAGCCTGGGTACTTGCGCAAGCAGATAAGGCAGTGCTTGGTGTGTTTGAGAGAAAAATTCTTCGAAAGATCTACGGACCAATCTGCGTTGTATCGACGTCGCATGAACCACGAGCTGTATCTGCTATACAACGAGATCAATATAGTTAAACGTGTCGAGATGCAACGATTGCGTTGGCTAGACCATATCATAAGAATGAGCGATGATGAACCCTCTAAAGAGGCGTATAAATATGAGCCGCTTGGCGGTGCATCCATAATTGGCAGGCCAAAGAATAGATGGCGCAAACAAGTGGATGAAGAGATGACAAGGCGCGGTATTCCAGAAAGAGAAGCAATAGACACAGGGAAATGGAGATTTTTCTTAGTTCGGCCTATAGAACAAATGTTCTGTATTGGCAGGCTAAGTAAGTAAGTACTTTAAAAATAACAGGTAAAAAAGTGTCAGTCGGCTTTGCCGACAGAGGTATACCCTCAGCTAATGTGAATTGAAACTTTCATCTACGGACAGATAGAAGGTATTTAGCGTCTCTTCAGAATTTTGTGGCCCTTTTTCAACATTTGAACTTGCCGACAAAAATGTGGATTAGGAATTTTGGGGGGGAGGTTCCCCTAAGGGGGACTGATATCGGCCATTTTAGAAGTTAAACTAAATTTTGACAAAATATTAGGAGATCCAAAGTTTGGACCAAATTCGTTGCACCATTCAAGTGACATCGTCCTAACATTTTAGTGACATTTTTTAAATAATGGGGAGAAGTACCGGAAGTTGGGAACCGGTATTGCCACATGAAACTAAGTTTGAATAAAATATGACGAAGACCAAATGTTGCACCAAATCGGTAGAACAGTTCGAGAGCCACATATGACGACATAGGGCTTTTTACACCTTTCGGGATGTTTTCCCAAGAAATATGGACCTGCTCCTGAAAAAAATTTTACCGTTGTAATGGAGATAGCGAATGCAAATCGATTCAACAAAAATCATAGTGATTGGAGACCTGGTCCTAAAGTGAACTTATCCGAACTTTTGTGTTGTTAGGTACCCAAAGGAGTGCACAAATATAGTCCATATTCGAACCTGATCTATATCTGGTAGATACTAGTATATTAGGATGTGCAGAGTATGGATTACATCAGCTACTCCCTTCAAGAGTTGTCGTGCGCATATTTTTTCCGCAGATTTTTTTAATTTTTGTGAGGGAGGTACCTGAAGAAGTGGATGTCGGTCGGTTTATTTTCGAACTTAAACTATGTTTGGACAAGATATTACGAAGGCCAAATTATGGACCGAATTGGCAGAGATTTATCTTGCGCTCCAACCACTACACACGGTGTCATAGGGGTTTTTGCAGGAACACTTTCATACGGGCAAAATGTGCCTCATCGAAATAATCGTTTTAGACCCCAAGTATGTTTGGACGAAATGTGTTTCAGACAATTTGGAGTTGATTTAGCCATGTCCGTCCGTCTGTCTGGCTGGAGCGCACTATAACTCTCGAACGGATCAACCGATTTGGTCCAAAATTTGGCTTTCGTAATATTTTGTCCAAACATAGTTTAAGTTCGAAGATGGGTTATATCGGTCCACTCCTTCCGGTAACTCCCCCACAAAAGCTCGGAAATGTTTGAAAAATTTGTGCGCACGATAACTCTTAAAAGAAGTAGCCGATTTCGTCCATAATTTGCACATCGGGAAATTTCTACCAGACTCAGATGAGGTTCCAATATGGGCTCAATCGGTCCACTCCTTCAGTTCAGTTTAGGACCTACTCTTGAATCGCTTTGATTTTTGCTGTAGCCACTAGTATTTACTGCCCTCCATACGACGCTATAAGTTTCATCAGGGGCAAGTCCATACCTCCTGAGAAAATATCCTGAAAGGTACGGAAATAACCCTATGAAACCGTGTGTAGTGGTGGGAGCGCAAGATAACTCTCGAACGGATCTGCCAATTCGGTCCAAAATGTGGCCTTCGTAATATTTTGCGCAAACTTAGTTTAAGTTCGAAGATAAGCCTAATTGGTCCACTTCTTCAGGTATCTCCCCCACAAAAGTTCAAAAATGCTCGGAACAATTGTGCGAACGATAACTCTTGAAGGCGGTGACCGATTTAATCCATACTGTGCACATCCTAATATATATCTACCAGATATAGATCAGGTTTGAATATGGTCTATATTTGACTACTCCTTCTAGTTCTTCTCACACAAAATTTCGGATAAGTTCACTTGAAGACCGGCTCTCGAATTACTTTGATTTTTGTTGAGGCGATTTGCATTCGCTACCTCCATTACGACGATAAAAGTTTTTTCAAGGGCAAGTCCATACTTCTTGAGAAAACAGCCCGAAAGTTGTAAAACCCCCTATGGCATCACATGTAGTGAGTGTAGAGCTCGAACCGAATGCTGCGTTCGTCCTCACTTTGGGTATTATAATATTTCTTCGAATATTAGATGAAATTCGAAGATGGTGCTTATAGGTCCACTCCTTCTGGTACCTATCACACAAAAGTTCGAAAATATTCGCTAAAATGGTACGCGCGATTTGTCAAAGACGTAGCAACCGATTTGGTCCAAACTTTGGATCTCTAAATATGGTCGAAACTTAGTTTATGTTCAAATTTGGGCCCTACCTGTCCAACCCTTGTGATACCAACCATACAAATATTCAACATTTTTGTATGGTTAAGGGTCTGTTCGAGGATCCTTTGGACATTTTTACCGAAGGTTTTCCTAGTGGCCCTGTTTACAGCGATATTATGTTTTTCGTAGGCTAGTGTGATAAACAAGCCCTATCTATCGTTATCCCCGCAATTTTTTATACCCTCCACCATAGTATGGAGGGTATATTAAGTTTGTTTTTCCGTTTGTAACGCATTGAAATACTCATTTGCGACCCTATAAAGTATATATATTCTTGATCAGGGTAAAATTCTAAGTCGATCTGAGCACGTCCGTCCGTCCGTCCGTCCGTCTGTGGTAATCACTCTAGCATCCACAAAAATGGAGATAGGACGCTGAAATTTTGGGAAAATGCGTCTTTTGTTTGCAGGCAGGTCAAGTTCGATGATGGGCTATATCGGCCCACGTTTTGGTATAGCCCCCATATAACGGTACCCCCCGATTTACGGTATTTTGACGTTTTTAGCTACATTTTCAGACCGATTTGGCTAAAATTTGACATTTAGGGTTCTCAAGTGTCAATAAACATATATAACAAAACTTGTGGACATAGGTCCACGTTTTGGTATAGCCCCCATATAACGGTACCCCCCGATTTGCGGTATTTTGACGTTTGTAGCTACATTATCAGACCGATGTAGCTATAATTTGACATTTAGGGTTCTTTGACATTTAGGGTTCTCAAGTGTCAATAAACTTATATAACAAAAGTTGTGGACATAGGTCCACGTTTTGGTATAGCCCCCATATAACGGTACCCCCCGATTTGCGGTATTTTGACGTTTTTAGCTACATTTTTGGACCGATTTAGCTATAATTTGAC
This sequence comes from Musca autumnalis, assembly GCF_047663935.1. Lineage (NCBI taxonomy): Eukaryota > Metazoa > Arthropoda > Insecta > Diptera > Muscidae > Musca > Musca autumnalis. The sequence goes on along the minus strand of NW_027412088.1, from coordinate 41,876,285 downwards.
ATTTAGGGTTCTTAAGTATCAATAAACTTATATAACAAAAGTTGTGGACATAGGTCCACGTTTTGGTATAGCCCCCATATAACGGTACCCCCCGATATACGGTATTTTGACGTTTTTAGCTACATTATCAGACCGATGTAGCTATAATTTGACATTTAGGGTTCTTAAGTGTTAATTAACTTATATATTAGAAGTTGTGGACATAGGTCCACGTTTTGGTATAGCCCCCATATAACGGTACCCCCCGATTTGCGGTATTTTGACGTTTTTAGCTACATTTTCAGACCGATGTAGCTATAATTTGACATTTAGGGTTCTTAAATGTCAATAAACTTATATAACAAAAGTTGTGGACATAGATCCACGTTTTGGTATAGCCCCCATATAACGGTACCCCCCGATTTACGGTATTTTGACGGTTTTAGCTCCATTTTCAGACCGACTTAGCTATATTTTGACATTTAGGGTTCTTAAGTATCATTAAACTTATTTAACAAAACCTGTGGACATAGGTCCACGTTTTGGTATAGCCCCCATATAACGGTACCCCCCGATTTGCGGTATTTTGACGTTTGTAGCGACATTTTCGGACCGATTTAGCTATAATTTGACATTTAGTGTTCCTAAGTGTCAATAAACTTATATAACAAAATTTGTGGACATAGGTCCACGTTTTGGTATAGCCCCCATATAACGGTAGCCCCCTGATTTACGGTATTTTGACGTTTTTAGCTACATTTTCAGACCGATATAGCTATAATTTGATATTTAGGGTTCTTAAGTGTAACTAAACTTATATAACGAAAGTTGTGGACCTAGGTCCACGTTTTGGTATAGCCTCCATATAACGGTACCCCCGATTTACGGTATTTTGACGTTTTTATCTACATTTTAAGACCGATTTAGCTATCAATTGACATTTAGGGTTCTTAAATGTCAATAAACTTATATAACTAGTGGACATAGGTCCATGTTTTGGAATAGCCCCCATATAACGTTACCGCCCGATTTCAGGAATTTTGATAATTTTACCAACAAGTTTTAACCGAATTATCTGTAATTTGAACATTTGACATTTGAAATTCTTAGTGGTCACCACACCTCTCCACCAAAAATTGTCAAGAAAGCCCCCATATAACGGTACCTCCCGATTTTCAGTAATTTGATGATTTTAGCTACAATATTAAAACGAACTAGTAGTAATTTGACATTTGAAGTTCTTAGTGGTCAACACCTCTCGATCAAAAATTGTCAACATAGGTCCATGTTTTTAGCTTCAAATTTTTAACAGAACTAACTGTAATTTGACATTTGAAAGTTGTAGTGGTCACCACACATCTGCATCAACAATTTTCAACATAGCCCCAATATAACGATACTTCCCGATTTTCGGCACTTTGAGGATTTTACTTAAAATGTTTAACCGAACGTAGGTCCATGTTTTTGTATAGCCCAAAACAAACCTCCCGATTTTCCGTACCTTAGCTTTATTTTTTGGACGAACTTTCTGTAATTTGAAATTTAAAAGTCAACAAAAATTCTGCAACAAAAATTGTTCATTTAAGTTCATATTTTCGTATAGCCCAGATACTTCCGAACTAACTGTTAATGACATTTGAAGTTCCCATGTTATGTACCGATTTTCGATATTTTGAGGATTCTAGCTAAATTTTTTAACCGAATTAGGAGTTTTTTGACATTAAAGGCTCCCATCAAAAACTGTCAACATAGGCCCATGTTTTATTATAACCCCTATATAACAGTACCTCCCAATTTCTAGCCCACCAAAAATTGTCAACAGTTAGATATAGGCACCATAAAAAAGGGCCTCCCGAATGAAGCACTTTATGTACATTATCTGACATTTTAACGTACTCACTTAAAGTTGGGGACAGGAATGAATATTTTATGGTGGAGGGTATGAAAAGTTCGGCCCGGCCGAACTTAATGCTTTTTTACTTGTTGAGCTTTAATCCTATCCATACTTTTGTCGCTTCATATGCCCAAAATTTTGAAAACCCTCCTAAATACATACTTTTTTTGGGAAAAAAGTATTTCAATCCACACTGGCTGAGGGTATATCTCTGTCGGCAAAGCCGACTGATACTTTTTTTCTTGTTTACATTACTACGACCACAGCTTCCACTCAAATTATTATTTTAAGAAACCCAACGGTGCACTATAGGTAATTTGCCCTGTTTTTGAGACAAAAATTAATAACAGCGGAAATAAAGGATTTATTAACTTTTTAAATTATTTATGTGTAAAAGTGAGATAAAACAAAGATTTTTACAGATAAATTCGGATATAAGGAACAACGGTTATAAGCAACTACGTATATAACGAACAACGCCATTTTTTCCAATATGATTTTCATTAGTTTTCTTATACAAAACAAACTGATGAAAACTCTCACGGTAGTAAGTAACACAAATTTTGTCCCCGCGAGTATATTTTCCAACGAATTGTTACTACAGTTTTGTATATTTTTTGAATATACGTTAATAAAGACGAGGTTTAGGACTCCTTTAAACCGTATCAATGATTAATATGTAATAGGGAGATAAAATAAAGCTTTCTACTGCCGCACCGTTTATAGAAAACCACGGATATACCGAACAATTTGCCGCAATTACTTATTTTACTTGCAATGAAATTGTAAACAACAATATTTTTTACATTTATTTTTTATTTCCTCAAACAAACTTCCCAAATTTTAAGACTTTTTATTGAGTAGTAACCTAATAAAATCTCATAAATGTCAAAAAACGGGCAAAATCGGGTTTTGAAACCTAGTAATACCATTGCAGAAGACTTTCAGTAATGTGTTCTAGGTGGCAAAATCACGGCCAAACGCGGCCAATTTAGTATAAGTCTATATGAAGTGAGGTTAAGAAAAATAAAATATTTATTTCTGACTTTTTGTGTTTTTTGGTCGCTATCCAAAATGTTTAAGCTATATTATATATTAAATAAATTCCTCTCGCAATTGCCAATCTATTCCAATTTTCATATATTTATATTTGATTTATTTTTCCGCGGTTTTAAATACATTGAAATATGCCTTAAAATATATACATATTTATTAGTTCTCTTCGAAATTCTCACTTTGACTGCAATTTAAACCGCGATAATGACGCTATTTTGAAAAATATCATTCATATTAATAAATTTGGACATGCTCTTTTTTAAATTAAAACTAAAAAATTTTTATTATTAAAATTTGCAAAATCGACTTTTTGCCTCAAAAACAGGGCAAATTACCTATAGTGCGGTGTACCGGGCTAAAACAGTTTATTTTACCGAAATGCTTTATAAAGTTATGGTATAGTACAACTGTTCGCGTGTTACAATAACCCATACCTCAGTTTCAACATAAGTTAATTTTCTACAAAAACGTCGATATAGCATTTTAAAGAAATAGGGTATAGGGGAAGTACCCCGCCCCTTCTGAAATCCAATTAAATGTATGGTCTATTTTAACCTGGGCCATCCATGTACATTCCCTGGCAATTTCAGGAAAATCGGTTCAGTAGTTTTTGTAGAAATTATAAAATTGAGAATTGAAAAATGTGGGCGTAAAAGAGGGCGTGGTCAAATTTTCTTTGCATAAAAAACCTAAGTATGGTTTTGGCGAAAATTTCACAGAAAGAATTATCCAAATCGGTCCAGCCGTTCTCAACAGATGCCATTACCAACGAACGACATTTGATTTTGATTTATATACATAGATATAGCATTTTTAAAGAAATAGGGTATAGGGGAAGTACCCCGCCCCTTCTGAAATCCAACTAAATTTGTAGTCTATTTTAACGAGGGCCATCCCTGTACATTCGCTGGCAATTTCAGGAAAATCGGTTCAGTAGTTTTTGTATGATAAAAATTGGAATGATAAAAATTTAAAAAAGTGGGCGTAACAGAGGTCGTGGTTAAATTTTCTTTGCATAAAAACATAAGTATGGTTATGGCGAACATTTCACACAAAGAATTATCCACATCGGTCCAGCCGTTCTCAACTGATGTCATTACAAACGAACGACATTTGATTTTTATTTATATAGATTTTACATTTTGCATATAACATTTTATATTTCATATTTTATATTTTATATTTTGCATTTTATAAGCTTCGTTCCCGTACTTTTTAATAGTAAAACTCCTAAAAAAGTCAGCGTATCAGCCAATCAGACGCCGGCAACCATATTACTTTTTTACTCGCCCAAATTTGTCGTGTAAAAAGTTTTTAAAAAGAGCGTCATTCAGCGCCATTTTTGTTTTAAGAGAAGTGAACATTTTACAACTTTTTTGTGTACGGAAACGCGTTTTCCGGTAAAATTTGTAAAATTGGTAAAAAATGTAAAAATTTTTAGTTCTGGAACAAAGTTATATTTTATATTAGTTATATGTTATATTATTTATATTTTATATTCGTGTGTTAAACATTTTTCAATGTTATTATCTTAACTCCCATAACTGAGTTGTTTTTATTGGCCATCTGATTGTCTTACCGTACTCGTATTCCCTATACTGTAATCCAAACATGTGCTTATATCACAACTTCGTAAAAAACAAACTAAAAATAAAACATTAAATGAATAGCACTTAAAAATATGAGTCCGGCAAATATGAAAGTACACAAAAAACTCTCACACTCATATCTCTTAAAATCAAAATGAAAGACCATAGTGAATAAAAAAATAGATTATTCTGAAATATGGCTTAAGTAAGTAACTCAACGTAAAAATGCAGCCCCATAAAGCAAAATGCAAAAACCTGGCGAAAAAAAACCAAAACTAAATATAAAAAACATATGTAGTACTCAAAATTATTGAAAAACTTATACACGTTTAAGCGAGAGGATTGAACACGAATTGCCAGGCTAGATAACAGACAACAGTGGTAAAACTATGAAAAACGAACAACAATTTAAACACCAAATAAAGTATGAGTGTAAAAATGGAAAGTATTTTTAACCATGCAACCAACCCCGAATAAATTGTTGTTTGCTGTATTTTTTACATTTTACTTTTTGTATATATATTTTGTTTTGCAGCACTATTTTCCAATAGCACGATTATACGCCGCTGACTGAGGAAGAAAAAAGCAAAAACTACATTTTGATGTTATTAAAGTGACCCATATTCGTTGAGAGCACGAGTGCACAAATTGTGCCAAAGAAGAAATTACAACGACCACTACTACCACCATAGCAAATTACAAGTAACGGAAACCAGGACAGTTATCATTTGTATGTCGGTGTGTGTGTGTATGTGTGTATCTATGTATGCATGTGTATTTGTTGTAAAGGTCCTTTTGCCACCAGTGTACGTTGAGTACACTTGGTGGTAAAATTCAATTCGCTGAAGAGAATAACAAAACACGAAAAAAAACAGCAAAATCGCAAACTTTTCACCATCAGTGGGCAATGGTTGTATCACATCGAGATGTTAGGAATATTCGGCACGTAAATGATTAAAAAGTTTTGTATTCGTTGGCAAAAAAAATGAAAAAATATGCACAGAATTATCAATTTATCAAATGGTTTCATGTTTTCCATAGAGAAGTAATAAATATATGTTTTTCTTATTGCTTTTATATAAATTTAAGAAATTTTTGATTCTAGTTTTCCTTGGGTTATGTAAGAAACTATCGGCAGAAGATTTGGTCAATAACACTGTGCAACAAGGTTTCTGTGCGGTGGAAAATTTCTTTTGGAGATGAAAGCCCTTAGTGAGTATATTAAGAACCCAAATTTTCCCCATAGGTCAAGTTTCTGAGATATCGCGCGATGAATTCTTTGAATTTTCGCCTATGATGCTTGAGAAAATAGCTTTATAACGCAATAACTCAGAAGTTTGACCTATGGCATAACTGTCCTTCCGGGTTCATAATATTAACTTCATCGACTTTCATAGGCAAAAATAATATTTCACCCACCAAGCTTTGATCTTCATATTTACGCCCAGTGATATTTTTCCTTAAAAACGGTTCAAGAATACGGGTTTTTGTTTTAGCACCGAACTCAGGTGAGATGCTGTCAAAATATTTATTTTCCCTGATTGGCAATTTTATTAGCTTTCTATTGGTATACATATACGCTTAATCGGTTACTTAAAATCGGTACAAAATCCGGGTTTTATATGGCTATATCCGGTTCAAAATATTAGATAACCGGATCTATTCTGCAAAAAATAAAATTGTCATTAACGTGTTCATCATATCTGGAGCTATATACATATGGTAAATATTTCAGATACATCCCAGATGTCAATATTAGCGATAACCAATGGGTATGTATGTCTACCTACCAATACATAACAAATAACGAATATACAGAAAAACAAAACATAGTTTTTTCTGAACAAAATCCGGGTAAATGTCAAAAAGGACAACAAAAACGTGACAATATCGATTAGTTGTCAATGAAAACCGTACCTAAAATTCTCTGAGCAATATTTTTGTGGAATATTTGGATGCTGTAAAATCTCATCTTGTGGTACTTTTACTACGGTTCTAGAAAGAAAGGACGAAAAGGACACGAAAGGAATTGAGTTAGAAGAATGAAATGTTCTACAAAAAGATTCGCCATTCGATTTGACTGAAGACATGTAATCTCAAAACGAAGCTTCAATAACGGCAAACAGAGATATAAAGCTATTTTCTCAAGCATCATAGGCGAAAATTCAAAGAATTCATCGCGCGATATCTCAGAAACTTGACCTATGGGGGAAATTTCCTTTTGGGTTCATAATATACTCACTAAGGGCTTTCATCTCTAAAAGGAATTTTCCACCGCACAGACCTTGAGTTCCAATTTGTGTGTGTGTAATAAATTATTAGAGAATAAAATTACATATATGGTAAAACCTACCAAAAAAAACTTAGCAAAAGTCTATAGTTGAGCTGACCATATATAGTGGGGAAATAAAGTCCTTCTTTAACCGTTCAGTGGTTCCGTAGATGGATTAGGTTACAATATGTTTTGTATATTTAAATAAGTTATGTAAGAAAATAGGCAATATTTCCATTTTCTATGCACGTGTAAAATATTTCTTTGGGTAATAGTAAGCATTAAGAATTAATATTATTATTATTTAAAACTAGCATGCCTTGAATTTGAATATAAATAAGAATAATTTTAATTTTCTTTTATTGTCGAATTGTTTTTTAAATCGAACGGGGTAAATTGTTTCTTTTTTGTAATGTCCTCATAGAACCAAACAATGTTTTTAACAACAAACTGGTGTTTTATGAACGCAAGACCCCGCAGGAAATCAACAAGGTCTTTTGTTGCTTAACGAATACGCCAAGAAGACTCTGCTGCATATAGAAGACCTCAAGAGGTCTTCCGTTGCATATAGACGAACCCAAGTGGTAGTCTGTTACCTATAGAAGACCTCATGAGGTTTTCTGTTGTGTATAGAATTTTTGACCTTTCTTTTCAAAAATAAATTCCTGTAGCAAAAATGAATAAACTTTTGCCTATTAATGACTAAAATAACGTTTATTCTATTTAAGTATAAAAAAACACGCACAAACCACTCTGAAACAAATTTTGAAAAAATACTATGAAATGAATTTTTTCTGATAAAAATTATTTCCTGTTGCAAGAATGAATGACCATTTGCCATTTAAATATTGAAAAAAGTCCCTCCCCAACCACTTTTAATTGACATGATATATGAAGTAAAACAAGTGAGCAAAGGCTATAGTCGGGACGGGGCCGACCATGTGATACCCTACACCACTACCCCTGTGCATACGGTTTTCACTGGTAAACATTTCTTTTAGGGAATATAATCCGACTACCACCAAAAATAATATGCCTCTTTCCCACATAAGCAATCAAACTTTCGTGACCATCCGATCAAAATTACGACCTGTAGCTTGATTGCAAAAAATGGAAGAATTGGATGAATTACCGACTATTGTGGTATCTCCCTTGTTTGACCACCTTCGCCAACCTGCTTTACGCCAATGTAAAGGTAATATTTTCTTCTTCAATTGACAGGTTTTGCCGTTGGAATACCCCTACTAAAAGCCAATATATTCACAAAGAATAAAACTTTGAATTTGTCTCCAAATGAGTTTTTGCCCATTCCGACCCCTAAATATTATCCGACCATCATTAAAATCAGTAGGCTTCTTCCTCTGTGAGACCCCCATTAACCCCTAAAATTTCGTGACGATCCGATCAAAATTGCAACCTATGGCGTGATTACAAAATAATCGGAAAATGGGATGCATTATTGACTATTGTCATATCTCTGCTATTTGACCACCTACGACAACCTACTTTACATCGTTGTAAAGGTGATATTTTCTACTTTCCTTCCCAGGTTTTGCTTTTGATATACCTCTTAAAGAAACAGAGATATTGGCTTTGAAATAAAACGTAGACCTTTTCTCCAAATAAGTTTTTGCCCATTCCGACCCTTGAATATTATCCGACCATCATTAAAATCAGTAGGCTTCTTCCTCTGTGGGACCCCCATTAACAGCTAAACTTTCGTGACGATCCGATCAAAATTGCGACCTGTGGCGTGATTACAAAAAAATCGGAAATGGGATGCATTATCGGCTATTGCCATATCTCTGCTATTTTCTACTTTCCTTGCCAGATTTTGCTTTTGATATACCTCTTAAAGAAACAGAGATATTGGCTTTGAAATAAAACGTTGACCTTTCTCCAAATAAGTGTTTTCCCATTCCGACCCCTAAATATTATCCGACCATCACCACATTAACCCTGAAATTTTCGTGACGATCCGATCAATATTGCGACCTGTAGCGTGATTTGCAAAAAATAGAAAAATGGGATGTATTACCAACTATTGCGATATCTCCGTTATTTGGTTACCTACGCCGACCTAGTTTGCATCATTGTAAAGACTGGATCTTCTACTTGCTTTTGGAAATTCTTCAACAAAAGCTGTGATATTTGTCAATATAATTAAAATCGCAAAAATGAAAATTAGGGTTTTATTTGCTACTATTGCGATATCTTCGTTGTTCGATCACCTACGAGCACCTACTTTACGTCATTAGAAAGGTGATATTTTCTGCTTTCATTGTCAGGTTTTGCTTTTGGTATACAGAAGCTGAGATATTGGCTTTGGAAAAAAACGTTGTCTTTTTATCCACCTAAGTTGTTTGCCCTTTCCAACCCCTAAATATTATCCGACCATCACCAAAATCAATAGGCTTCTTCCCCTCCGGGACCCCCATCAACATCCAAAATTTCGTGACGATCCGATCAAAATTGCGTCCTGTAGCGTGATTACAAGGTTTAGATGGACAGACGGACAGACGGACGGACGGACGGACTGACGGACGGACACACATAGCCAGATCAACTCAGCTCGTCGAGACATTCATTTTGATTATATAAGTATGGGTCTACGACCATTATTTCGATGCGTTACAAACTTTTTGGTCAAAACCAACTTATAATACCCTCCCCACTTAGTGGTGTAGGGTATAATAAAATATAGGTTGTACTCACAGCAAACAAGTAAAAAAGTATCAGTCGGCTTTGCCGACAGAGATATACCCTCAGCCTGTATATATTGAAACAATTTTTTCCCAAAAAACGTATGTATGTATTTAGTGGTTTTTATAAATTTTGGGAATTTGAATTGACAAAAATGTTCATTAGGATTAGGGATCAAAAGTTTTGCGGAGGAGATACTGAAAGGATGGAACTACATTGACCATTATGGAAGTGGATCTTCAGCCACTACATATGGTGCCATATGTGGTTTTTACACACTTCGGGATGTTTACTCAAGAAGTATGGACTTGCCCCTGAAAAAACGTTTACCATCGTAATTGAGGCAGAGAATGCAAGTTGCTTTAACAAAAATGAAAGTGATTCGATAGCAGGTCTTAAAGTGGACTTATCCGACATTTTGTGTGGGAGGTACCGGATGGATTGGACAAATATAGTCCATATTTGAACCTCTAATATATCTAGTAGATATATTAGAATGTGTAAAGTATAGACCAATTCGGCCACTCCCTTTAAGAGTTACCGTATGAACAAATTTTCCGAACATTTTTGAACTTTTGTGGGGGAGGTACATGAAGAAGTGGACCGACATGGCTTATCTTCAAACTTAGACTATGTTTGGACAAAATATTACTAAGGCCAAGTTTTGGACCGAATCGGCAGATCCGTTCTAGATTAATTTTGCGCTCCAACCACCTCACACGGTGTCATAGGGGTTTTTTTACAACTTTCAGGCTATTTTCTCAGGAAGTATGGACTTGCCCTTAATGAAACTTGTACCGTCGTATGGAGGGCAGTGAATACAAGTTGCTAAAACAAAAATCAAAGCGATTCGGGAGATGGCTCTAAACTGAACTTTTCCGAAGTTTTGTGTGGGAGGTACTCGAAATAGTGGACCGATTGAGGCCATATTGGAACCTCATCTTCCTCTTGTAGAATGTTTACGATATACAAAGTATGGACCAAATCGGTTACTCCCTTCAAAAGTTATCGTGCGGACAATTTTTCCGAACATTTTTGAACTTTTGTGGGGGAGGTACCTGAAGGAGTGGACCGATATGGCCCATCTTCGAACTTAAATCAAATCTGGACAAAATATTTCGATACCTATTGATCCGTTCGAGAGTTATCGTGCGCACCAGCCAGACAGACAGACGGACATTGCTAGATCTACTCAAAATTGTCTGAAACGGATATCGTACAAACATACTTGGGGTCTAAAACCATTATTTCGATGAGGCACATTTTTGGCCGTATCAAAGTGTAAATACCCTCTTTAGCCTAAAGGCTAAGGGTATAAAAATATTAGTCAAATGTTCCGACTTTTGAAGCTATTCATAAGAAGATCGCGTTCGAATGAAACAAAAACTAATATATTTTTAAAAAGGTCCATGTCATAGCTGTCAGAGTTGCCAGATGTTGTACCAAAATTTTGACATTAATTTTATTATTTTTGGCCAATGTATGGATCCACTGTGCAAAGGCAGGTTTTTGAGGCAAAAGGTCATTTTTTCAAGTCAGTTATTGAAATAATAAAATAATAACGGAAATATATTGTTAGCACTTTCAAAACTCCAAAACCAAAAAATTACAATCTGGCAACCATATTATGTATTTTTTAAACATGGAAAATACGGGTAATATTATGTAAATTAAGATTATTATTAAAAATGTAAATGTAATATTAGATGTGGTCAATAATTTGTTGTGTCAGTAAGTGATGTTTTTTGATGTAGTCTGTGGTATCGTCCATGTGTTCTTTGGAGTAGAACTTTCGGTATCGGGGTGTATTCTCGTAAAAATATATATCTGGTGAAAGATGACAATGACAATGACGGCTAACATATTTTGAAAAGAAATTTTGCGTATACTTGCGAATTAAAAAATGATCAATTTCCAGATTTCGTAAAACTTAAAAATTTGGATATTTTTAATTTTTGGTTGGAAAATTAGCGAAAACCTAAACACGTTATAGACTGGATTTCTGCGAAATTTAATCGAGGTGTCAATGACAACTTCGTGACTGGAGTAAAAAATAAGTTTATAACATTTGTGCATGCCTTAACCAAAAATGGATAACAAATTGGAAGTCAAAAAATCGTGTATTACAGTTTGAAAGCTCATGGTTAGCTAGCGACACAGTATGTGGATTATATTGAAAGAAGAAAACTTGCTTCGGAATTCTCCTATGAACACGGCAACAATACCAAGCTCTTGATTTATGCCGCCTCTGTTTCGACCAATTTGTCAAAAGAAAAATATACAAACTATGTTCTCAAGGAAGTCCGGTATCAACCAACTAAAATGAGAAAACAATTAACTTCGACAGAGAAAATTTATGAACGATATATCCAAATCTGAACCGATTTCAATATGATGTCTCCATAATGTTTTCTAGATTCCGTCAGACACTTTAAATTGCATCACAATTGGACATATATAGCGTGATTGCTGCACGAAATACCTAAAATCAGGTGAAAATATATATGAGAGCTATATCCAAATCTGAATCGATTTTAATATAATTTGGCAAACATATTTCTAGACCGAATCCTGTTACATATTTTAAATATCATCGAAATTTAACAGAATTTGCGTGTTTGTTGCACCAAATACCTCAAATCGGGCAAACATATATATGGGAGCTATATCCAAATCTGAACCGATTTTAAAATAACTTTGCAAACTTATTTCCAGTCCGAAGATTAGTTTCTAGGCCGATTATAAACATCTGAACGAAATTTTGAAGGTCTAGCTTGTTCCTGTGATTTTTTGCCTCAAAAACCTGTCATCGGCCCCATCGTGCACCAGTGTGAAACATTAGTTATTTTACCAAAAACAGAAAAAAAATACAAAAGAAATACATATTTAATATCTGTTTTTTAGTTTTAAGTTCGAATTATTCTTAAAAATTAACAAGTAAAAAAGTATCAGTCGGCTTTGCCGACAGAGATATACCCTCAGCCTGTGTATATTGAAGCAATTTTTTCCAAAAAACGCATGTATTTAGGGAGTTTTAAAAATTTTGGGCGTTTGAACTGACAAAAATGTTGATTAGGATTTAATATCAAAAGTTTTGCGGAGGAGATACAAAAAAGAATGGATCTCCAGCCACTACATATGGTACCATAGGGGTTTTTTAGAACTTCAGGGATGTTTGCTCAAGAAGTATGAACTTTCCCCTGAAACAACTTTTACCATCGCAATTGAGGCTGCAATGTTGCTTCAACAAAAATCAAAGTGATTCGAAAGCAGGTCTTAAAGTGAAGATGTATCCGAAATTTTGAGTGGGAGGTACCGGATGGAGTGGACAAATATAGTCCATATTAGAACCTGATCTATATCTGGTAGATATATTAGGATGTGTAAAGTATGGACCAATTCGGCCACTCTCATCAAGAGTTATCGTACGCACAATTTTTCCGAACATTTTCGAAATTTTGTGGGGGAGGTACCTGAAGGAGTGGACCGATATGGCTTATCTTCGAACTTAAACTATGTTTGGACAAAATATTACTAAGGCCAAACCTTGGACCGAATCGGCAGACCTGTTCGAGAGTTATTTTGCCCTCCAACCTCCTCACACGGTGTCATAGGGGTTTTTTGCAACTTTCAGGCTATTTTGTCAGGAAGTATGGACTTGCCCCTGATGAAACTTATACCGTCGTATGGAGGGCAGTGAATACAAGTTGCTAAAGCAAAAATCAAAGCGATTCGAGAGATGTTCCTAAACTGAACTTTTCCAAAATTTTGTGTGGGAGGTACCCGACGGAGTGGACCGATTGAGTCCATATTAAAACCTGATCTAAGTCTGGTACACGCCCCACGATGGGCAAAGTATGGACCAAATCGGTTACACCCTTCAAGAGTTATCGTGCGTACAAATTTTCCGAAAATTTTCGAACTTTTGTGGGGGAGGTACCGGAAGGAGTGGACCGATATAGCTCATCTACGAACTTAAACTAAGTTTGGACAAAATATTACGAAAGCCAAAATTTGAACCGAATCAGTTCATCCCTTCGAGAGTTATCGTGCGCTCCAGCCAGCCAGACAGACAGACAGACGGACGGACATTGCTCAATCGACTCCAAATTGTCAGAAACACATTTCGTCCAAACATACTTGGGGTCTAAAACCATTATTTCGATGAGGCACATTTTGCCCGTATGAAAGTGTATATACCCTTCATAGCCTAAAGGCTGAGGGTATAAAAACGGTTTAGCTGTTGTTTTACCTGGCGGACAATAAACTAACTAAATTGATGACCTAGAAGCTACAGCTTTGGAATTGTATGAATGGTCATCCGAACCTAATAATATAGCAAATATTAAAGTGATGTTTTCACCAGAAACTGATTATTTAAATATGAAAGATATATTGAATTTGAAATATGCAATGGTTAAACCTCTCACGGGCTCAAAAGAACGTCATTCAGTAATACCCAATAATAATGGTATAATAATTGGTAAACCATTTCACTATGGGTCCAATGACCGGTTTTTGAGGCAACAAGTCACTGAAAGCTGCTGGGCCTTTCAAACTTCGTCCCGATGTTTATGATGAGCATAAAAATACATCTGCAAAATTTGGAAACCGCACTAAGCTCACAATTTGCATCCGATCGCTTTAAAACTTGATATGGTAAATCCTGTTCAATTTACAATCACGTTCGGAAATTTGGTTCTGATCGATTCAGGTATAGATAAATAGATATTTGATAAAACTTTGACTGTAGATCCTTTAGGTCTTAGAATAGATCGTAAGGTAAGAAGTTATACAAATTTCTTTGCACATAGTTTTTACAGAATTCCACTTTTTCACTGGAACCGTTAATCAAAAAATCTGAAAATTTTTGCTGATGAGCGCATTAACACAACAAAAAATAAAGAAAATCAAATCACTTTTTGAAAAAGTGTCCGATTTCATTCAGAAAGGTAACACTGTGCAACACGAAAATTATTAACCATATTCTGACACCGCAGTGTGATAGAACACCAAAAATGAGAAGACACGTGTCTCGCCGTTTTTCCCTATCTCATCAACTTTCGCGGTTATAGGCCTCCAAAGGTTTGAGACTTTGATGTAGAAAGGGTCATTTAGTCTGGACTATATCTTCCAAACCGTTAGGAAATTTGAATTTATCTCGGAGCCAAAATTGTAGCTCTTGTCTTAAAGAACAAAAATTGTTAACACATATAATCCATCAAGCTTCATCTGCAAGGTCAAAATCGCCATGGTGAATTTTCTTTTAAAAATTTTCTCAAGTTTTGTTATACAGCTATCAAACCGATCAAATTTGAAGCAAACAACCAACTACAAAAATGTACCTCAGATCTCAATAAACATCTTTCTAGAATATACGAACTCTGTAGAAACGGATCTTAATGGTCAAAATAGCAAAACAATTGCGATTATTATCCTCTTTTCTAGGATTATGCTCCATAGATATTAAACCGCTCAAAATTCAAAGATACAATCAACCACAATAACGTAGCAAAGGCATCAATAAACAACTTTCTGGAATATGCGAAATGTCTATGAACGGTTCTTAATGGTAAGAATAGTAAAACTCTTTTGAAAATATCCAATTTTTATACTTTTTTCTCCGACTCTGGTCCAAAGATACGCAACCGCCCAAAAATTAAGGATAGAGTCAACTACAAAAATGTACCTTAGATTTCAACAAACAAGTTTCTAGAACAAATGAAATTTCTAGGAACGATTCTTCAAGCTCAAAATTCGATTATTTTAGATCATTCTTTTCTCTTCAGGTCCGTAAATAACAAACCTTTCAAATTACCTTGAGTTTTTTTGTTTGTTGTTTCCAAACCTGAGCAGGGGGAATGTTAAAAAAATTTAATTGTTCGTGAATTTCAGCCTTAATAATTTTTCCTAGATGTTCTAATATGTTCTAAAAAGTTGTTTCTTGAAATCTTAGGTACATTTTTGTGGTCGACGGTATCCTTAATTCTTGGGCGGTTGCGTATCTTTGGACCAGAGTTGGAGAAAAAAGTATAAAAATTGGATATTTTCAAAAGATTTTTGCTATTTTTACCATTAACAACAGTTCATAGACATTTCGCATATTCCAGAAAGTTGTTTATTGATGCCTTTGCTACGTTATTGTGGTTGATTGTATCTTTGAATTTTGAGCGGTTTAATATCTATGGAGCATAATCCTAGAAAAGAGGATAAAAATCGCAATTGTTTTGCTATTTTGACCATTAAGATCCGTTTCTACAGAGTTCGTATATTCTAGAAAGATGTTTATTGAGATCTGAGGTACATTTTTGTAGTTGGTTGTTTGCTTCAAATTTGATCGGTTTGATAGCTGTATAACAAAACTTGAGAAAATTTTTAAAAGAAAATTTCACCATGGCGATTTTGACCTTGCAGATGAAGCTTGATGGATTATATGTGTTAACAATTTTTGTTCTTTAAGACAAGAGCTACAACTTTGCCTCCGAGATAAATTCAAATTTCCTAACGGTTTGGAAGATATAGTCCTGACTAAATGTCCCTTTTCACATCAAAGCCTCAAACCTTTGGAGGCCTATAACCGCGAAAGTTGATGAGATAGGGAAAAACGGCGAGACACGTGTCTTCTCATTTTCGGTGTTCTATTACACTGTGGAGTCAGAATATGGTTAATAAAACATGACTCAAAAAATTACACACAGTGTAATGTATAAATTTCACAGACTTAATAAATAAACAAACAGTTCTAGCAATAATTAAGATCTTAGTTCCATTTGACCACCAAATTGGCTGTAATTAAAATTTGGTGTCCCCAGAGGTAAGAAAAAAAAAATAGGTTCAAGTCCACCCGATTATGCGAATGTTCACGTTTTTATCCAAATTTTTGTTCCTAAATTTACTGAAACTTGGCACTTATGGTTCTTAGTGGTGTAAAACTTCTCCACGAAAAATTGTGGACATTGTGTGAAAATAGGTCAAGGTTTTTTCTACAACGGCATCTTCCGATTTTCGGTTTTAGGCTATTTATCTCATCGATATAGCGATATACTTGGGGATTTTTAAGGTTTTATCTACATTATCTCAACAAAATAGCTGATATTTGATATTTGGCCTTTTCTTGGGCTAAAAACATTTTCTTCAGAAAATACATTACAATTTTTTATCTATATTTCGTTAATCGTTAAAACATTTATTCAGTTCAAGACTTAAACGGTATTGTTGGTGCCTTTCAAACTCCCATTGTCTACTCTAATTGTTCTCCCTGGACACTATTAAATAAATATAATATTTTATATGCCATATTTATGTGTGTATGTATATAACATGGTAGACTTAATTTAAAATATTCTTGTTCTAAATTGTACCCAATTAACCCATAAACTCTAATAGTTTAAAAATTAAATATGCCCCCCAATGTACAGTTATTAGGTGTGGTAAGAAAACTATCTAAAAATATAAACTTTCTTCACAACCGTCGATTATGTCGTCATGAAACGTTTAAGAAACAATTAAAAACTTCCGTAAGCATGTGACGGCGGCACCTTTCCCCTCTTTGCAACATGATAAGGCCATAGATACGATTAAAAAACAAACACTTATGACAATTCAAACACCTGAAAAAGTTTGTGTGTTTAGGCTATATCGTGGATGGTAAGGAAACAACAACAAACGCACACAATCATATGGACACACCGCATATAACACACACCCATGTTTTTAGACATACACCCATGCATGTGTTTCGTCTCTGTTTTGAAAAGGCACTAAACAGCGACCAAAAAGTGTCCTTAAATTTCATGTCAGAGGTGTGAAAGTGTTTGTTTATATCCAAGTGTATGACCTACACAATTGAGTGATGGTTGTTGGTTGGTGATGATGGCCACCAGAGTCTTTCTTTTTTGTGGGTGGAGGTGGTCTGGAGGCCTGCTGCTATTGTTTGGTACACTTTTCTTTTGCAACAAAAGAGCTCCACTCTAAATGTCGCTTGCACAAAAGAGAAAGGCTAAATATTTCTGTTTACATGCACTTCACTTTCAAGACCTCCTCCTTCTTTTTTTAGTTGTCATTGTTTTGTCTTGTTTTCTGTTGTTGTTTTTGTTATGCCATGGGTGTTATGCATTTCTTTCTTGAGTTTATATAACACCAAGTGTATGGAAGGGAAGAGAGGTATTTTCTTTAACTATTTATGCATTATTTGTGAATGGTTGTTGTTACTGTAGAAACATAAATTAGGTACACTGTATTCGAATCTTTTATATCTTACACCGTACTTGCGGAAAAATTTGTGTAAGAAATATGTTTGGATCCAAACAAATATATGTTTGGGACTGGTTGCAAACAAATATATGTTTGCAACATTGTATAACATGTCAAAATTTTATTTGTGTGGTTTCCGACATATTTGTTATGTTAGAACATATTTGTTATAGGTTGAGAGAGGACGTAGGGTTTTAACCGACCGGTTTTAACATGGCAAAGCCCAGGATTTATCTTGGTCCCTCTTTCATCTCAAGTGGACACTGACCTCCCCGTGGTGTCACCTGTGGAACTGCCTTTAACACCCGTTAAAGGTAGTGAGCTAACATGTGCCGCGCGTTCACCCATAAGAACGTTAAAAACTTGGGTTTGGGCGTCGGGTTAGTAACCCTCCCCTAGAAAAAACAGCCTACTATGAAAAAACGAAAGAAAAACAAACCCCTCTAAAGTTGACGAACCCCGCAAACGTTTTAAGGACCATGATCTGCGAATCTGCACCTGGAATGTTCGCACTCTTTATAGAGAAGGTGCAGTCTTCGCATTGGCAGACGTACTTGAAAAGTACAAGGCCGATATTACTGCCATACAAGAAATACGATGGATTGGGAAAGGCGCCACAACAACACCTAAAGGTGACGCACTGTATTATAGCTGCCATGACGTAAAGCATGAGTTTGGTTGCGGATTTGTAGTTAGTCGGAGACTAAAACATCTGATATCCAGCTTCACTCCAGTGAATGAAAGACTTGCTGCAATTCGAATAAAAGCTAAATTCTTCAACATCAGCTTTATTTGCGCTCATGCTCCCACTGAAGAAAAGGACGAACAGACCAAAGATATATTTTACGAGCGCCTAGAAGAAACATATGACAGTCGCCCTGCCCATGACATTAACATCATTCTAGGCGATTTTAATGCCAAAATTGGAAAGGAGAATATCTTTGGCCCAACAGTCGGGAAATTCAGTCTCCACAGCGAAACATCTGACAATGGTATGAGGCTGATATACTTTGCAGCTGCAAAAAACATGGTAGTTAGAAGTACCAGATTTAATCATCTCGATATTCATAAGGGCACCTGGCTGTCTCCAGATCAGAAAACCAGAAATCAAATTGATCATGTTGTGATAGACGGAAGACATTCATCGAGCGTGTTGGATGTACGATCGTTCCGAGGCGCAAACATTGATTCGGACCACTACCTTGTTGCAGCAAAGGTACGCACCCGCTTAAACGTGGCAAACAAAGTGCGAACAGACACAACACGAAAGTTAGACATCGGTAAGCTGCAATCACAACATATAGCCACAGCATATTCCACTCAACTAGCCCAATTGCTTAATCAAAGCACTCCTCATCCCGATAACATATCAGCGCAATGGCAAAGCATTGCCCACTCCATGCAAACAGCCGCAAAATCCATACTTGGATACCAGAGGCCTCCACCAAGGAATCCATGGTATGATCAGGAGTGTCGTGCTGTCACCGAAGAGAAAAATGCGGCATATAGGGCTACTTTACTATCCGTAGCAACGCGTAGCGCACGAGAGAAATACAGGGAGAAAAGGAGAGAGGAGAAACGTCTTTTCCGCAGGAAAAAGAGAGAGATGGAAAAGCGGGAGTGTGAAAAAATCGAGATGTACAGGAGCCAGAATGAAGTCCGAAAATTCTACCAAAGAGTCAAGCATCAAACTGATGGCTTTGGTACAGGTACATCCTCCTGTAGAGACCAGCAAGGTAATTTGGTAACTGATACAGATAGTGTACTCAGGATATGGAAAGAACATTTTTCAAAACTGTTGGTATCCAATAGCAGCGAAGACGACGAAGATACCACAGTCCCAATCCCAGAAGATGGTATTGAATGCATACCGCCCAGCCAAGATGAGGTAAAGACAGCAATAAATCGGCTGAAGAGTAATAAGGCAGCAGGAGCCGATGGCTTACCAGCCGAGCTGTTCAAAACCGGAGGCGACACGCTGATAAGGTGTATTCATCAGCTAGTTAGCACCATCTGGCAGGAAGAACGAGTACCCGACGATTGGAACCTGAGTATCCTGTGCCCCGTCCACAAGAAGGGAGATAAGACTGTATGCTCCAACTACAGGGGCATAAGTCTACTCCCTATTGCCTACAAGATCGTGTCAGGGATATTGTGCGAACGACTAAAGCCTATGGTCAACGAGATAATTGGACCATACCAATGCGGCTTTAGACCTGGCAAGTCCACCATTGACCAGATATTTACCCTGCGGCAAATCCTGTAATGGGTCAGCTAAGTAAGTAAGTGAGAGAGGATTTTTGTCAAAGAGCGTAACAACAGGGCTCTCGCTTATTTTATAAAAAATAGATGTGTGTATGGTGTAATAGAAGACGAAGACGCGACAACGGGAGGGTAAAACATTGGTTTTTGCTTTGGTGTTGTTGTTGCGATTTATTTTTTTAACAAGCAGGCATTTTTTCTGCAACTCACGTAATCTAGCAAGCGAAGTATGAATTATTTTATTGTTCGTTTTGCGAGAAATACAAAGAAAATTTTTCTTCAGTTTCTTCAAGATAATCGTTGAGTGCTTAAATAGAATAAACTTTATTTTAGTCATTTATAGGCAAATGTTTATACATTCCCGCTACATGAAATCATTTTTGAGAAAAGGGTAAAAAAGTCATAAACCTAATATACACTTTGATGGATCAAATATATGCCTAATCCAAATAATGGTTTTAGACCTCTCACTTGTTAAGAACAAATCTGTTTCAGACAATCTGGATCCGATTTAGCAATATGTCTTCATCTCTCAAAGGGATTAACCGATATGACCCAAGTTTTTTACAGCCCCATTATTCATCAAAACTTAGTTGAAGTTCTGTCGGACTACCTATCAACTCCGAAGATTAGAACTATAACAAGTAAAAAAGCGTTAAGTTCGGCCGGGCCGAACTTTTCATACCCTCCACCATAAAATATTCTGAACTAAAATGGAATAATTAGTTTTCATTCCTGTCTTCAACTTTACGTGGGTACGTTAAAATGCCAGATAATGTACATAAAATGATTCATTCGGGAGGCCCTTTTTTATGGCGCCTATATCTAACTATGTATGTTGACAATTTTTGGTGGGGTAGAAATTGGGAGGTACCGTTATTTAGGGGTTATAATAAAATATGGACCTATGTTGACAGTTTTTAATGGGAGTCTTTAATGTCAAATAACTCCTAATTTGGTTAACAATTGTAGCTAAAATCCTCAAAATACCGAAAATCGGTACATAAGGTGGGAACTTAAAATGTCATTAACAGCTAGTTCGGAGGTACCCTTACATGTGGGCTATACGAAAATGTGAACTTAATGAACAATTTTTGTTGCAGAATTTTTGTTGGCTCTTAAATTTCAAATTACAGAAAGTTCGTCCACAAAAATAAAGCTAAGGTACGGAAAATCGGGAGGTTTATTTTTGGGGCTATACCAAAACTTGGACCTACGTTCGGTTAAACATTTTAAGTAAAATGATCAAAGTACCGAAAATCGGGAGGTATCGTTATATTGGGGCTATGTTGAAAATTGTTGATGCAGATGTGTGGTGACCACTACAACCTTCAAATGTCAAATTACAGTTAGTTCGGTTAAAACTTGTAGCTAAAATTGCCAAATTACTGAAAATCGGTGGGTACTGTTATATGGGAGCTATATCCAAACATGGTCCTATGTTGACAATTTTTGATGGAGAGGTGTTGTGACCACTAAGAACTTCAAATGTCAAAATACTGCTAGTTCGGTTTAATATTATAGCTAAAATCATCAAATTACTGAAAATCGGGAGGTACCGTTATATGGAGGCTTTATCCATACATGAACCTTTCTTGACAATTTTTGGTGGAGAGGTGTTGTGACCACTAAGAACTTCAAATGTCAAATCTTCAAATTACAGCTAATTCGGTTAAAACTTGTAGGTAAAATTCTCAAAATACCGAAAATCGGGAAGGTACCGTTATATGGGGCTATACTAAAATATGGACCTATGTTCATAATTTTTTCGAATATAAGTTTTTTGGTCACTAAGAACCCTAAATATCAAATTATAGCTAATTCGGTCTTGAAATGTGACTTAAAACGTCAATATACCTGAAATCGGGCGTTAACGTTATATGGGGGCTATTCCAAAACATGGACCTATGTCCACTAGTTTTGTTATATAAGTTTATTGACACTTAAGAACCCTAAATGTAAAATTATAGCTAAATCGGTCTGAAAATTACCGTTATATGGGTGCTATACCAAAACGTGGACCTATGTTCACAAGTTTTCTTATATAAGTTTATTAACACTTAAAAACCCTAAATGTCAAATTATAGCTAAATCGGTCTGAAAATATAGCTAAAAACGTCAAAATACCGTAAATCGGGGGGTACCGTTATATGGGGCTATACCAAAACGTGGACCTATGTTCACAAGTTTCGTTATATAAGTTTATTGACACCTCAAAACCCTAAATGTCAAATTATAGCTAAATCAGTCTGAAAATGTAGCTAAAAACGTCAAAATACCGTAAATCGGGGGGTACCGTTATATGGGGGCTATACCAAAACGTGGACCGATATGGCCCATCATCGAACTTGACCTGCCTGCAAACAAAAGAAGCCCTTTCCCAAAATTTCAGCGTCCTATCTCTATTTTTGTGGATTACCACAGACGGACGGACAGACGTGCACAGATCGATTCAGAATTTTACCCTGATCAAGAATATATATACTTTATATGGTCGCAAATGAGTATTTTAATGCGTTACAAACGGAAAAACAAACTTAATATACCCTCCTATGGTGGAGGGTATAAAAACACAAAAGAACGGCGACCTGAAAGATACATTTAATTATACCGGTCTAGGAAGTATTTAGAAGGACAGAAAAACGAACGTTGTATCGGTGTCGGAACTACTTGGATCGATTTGGGAATAACTTTGCCCAATTTCAGTACAACCGCCAATAAAAATACCTATTTTAGGCACATTTTTATTTCGACATACAAAGATTTAATTCGATCGATGCACACTTGCCGTTAAAATCCATGTCAAAAGTTGTGAAATATTGTCGCACGAAAATGTTCACGACTTAATTTCATTTTTTGGGAAATTGTTTTTTCAAGTCACTGTTAACAACACAACACGTGGTCGTACGTTTAATAGTACCGAGAACATTTACGCTAAAAAATGTCAAACTTTTCAATAGAAATGTAAAATGGCATCTGGCAACACTGTTGCCTAGGACGGAAACTTTTCTAATTCCCTTCGTATTCTTGTTCCGGATTAGCATAAAATTCTCAGTTGAAGTAACAATGTCCGTCTGTCCTTCCGTCATTCTGTTTGTTGATATCATGATACATATCGCAATATTTTAGATTGATTAATAAATTTGGTTTAGAAGTTTCTACTACTCCTAGGATGTTTGGTATTGAAAATTGGCAATATCGCTAAACGTTTTAATAAAACCCCATAGAACTGAACCCCTCTATTTTCGGTAATTTCAAGTTTTAGCCTCATTATCACACCGAAACAAAATACGAACAGACACAACATGGAAGCTAAACATCGGTAAGCTGCAATCAAAAAAGATGGCAACAGCATATTCCACTTAACTGGCCGCAGGAAAAAGAGACAAATTATTGGGCCATACCGAAGGGCTTTCCATTGACCAGAAGACACAAGAGATGCAGATTGATACCTACCATCTTTCCGTCGATTATAAATCAATCATGGATCAAATGGAAAAAAATGGGATGTAGGCGTTTAAAAAGCAGCTTTGTCGTTTTTTAGGCCACCCTTATATTCATCATGGGTCGATCAGTAAAATAAGTAACCGATATCTTTGAGAAGGTCGACTTTTACGACGCGTAATGTTTCGGCCAAATAGGTTACTGAATTCGTAAGTTAGCGTATACGTCCATCCTTTTACTTGGTTTCGACAGATCTTTGTAGAACTTTTGGGCCATTATTTCAGGAAGTATGGACTTGTCTCGGAAAAATCGTACCGTTTTAATAGGGGCTGAGAGGACAATCTGCAGTAAAAAAAACTTTAAAACGACCAGATACATGTCCTTAAATTGCACTTATTCACAAATTGTTGGATTCTGTATGAAAACTTCCAAAGGGAGTGGACCGATTTAGTTAATATTTGAACTTGATCTAGGCGGGTAGAAATGCTACTAGAACCAAATGTTGGACCAAATTGGTTACTATCTTCGAAAGTTATCGTGCGCACCATTTGAGTGAAAAATTGAACTTTTGTGGGGGAGGACTGAAAGAAATCGACCGATATGGTCAGTCTTTGCACTTTATCTAAATTTGGAAAAAATATAACGAAGACCAAATCAAAACTGTGGACCAACACGAGTTTCAGAATAAGAAAAGAAAAAAATTGTCCACCACTTACTACTTTACTTAGTGAATCATGCCAACATACACACCTAACAACTGCTCATTATCTATTGTAGGGTAAATGTTGAGATTTTTTCCCTCCCAGGATAATGCCTTAAATCTACACCACTTGCATTTTGTCACAAATGACATGATTTTCCTGCTTGCTTGTCTTACTGACTGCCTGACGAACCAACGGCATAGCTTACCATCTGGCTGTCTGCCTGTCAGGCCGTGATTAAAATGTTAAAGAACATGACAATGATGAACATAAAATATGAATACGAAATGTTGGTAAAATGGGTATGGCACGAACAAAAAACTGCGAACATGATGAAAACGTGTTAAAACATGCCTTTAGCAATAGCGTTTAAAAACACACACACACATACACAAACAGGAATTTGCATAGGTATACAAATAAGACGGCAATCAGAATAATGTCTCTAGAGCTTAAACTTGAGCCATTGTTGCAATTGTAGTTGTCGTAGTTGTTTTGTTGCATTTCTTAATATCGGACGAAAAAAAATTACTGGGAACTTTTTGATACAAAACCCAGATAAGTGAGAATGTAGAAGATAAAATTTGCTAAAATTTAACCTAGTTCATAAACTCTTCGTATAGAAGACCATGAGGTTTTCGTATAGAAGACCATAACGTCTTCTTATAACATAACGTCTTCTTCTTACAGAGGACGATGAGGTGTTCTTATGGATGTCACGAGGTCTTCGCATAGAAGACCATAAGGTCTTCGCATAGAAGACCATGAGGTCTTCGTACAGAAGACCATGAGGTCTTCGTATAGAAGAGCATGATTTCTTCGTATAGAAGACCATTATGACTTCGTATAGAAGACCATTATGTCTTCGTATAGAGACCTTGAGGTCTTCTTACACTGTGCAACATTTTTGAGCCAATCGCGTGCAAACAACTTCTGTCCAGAATTTCATGAAAGTAGAGGACCAATAGGCAAAAACCATATTTGGGTTTTGTTTCTTAGATCGGGTTCGGTTTTTATGGCCTCATCTAAACATGGTTAAAGATCGAATTTTTAAAACAAATCGGGGCTGTATCTCTGAAACCAATACGAATCTTGTTTTGACATCTGCACCAAACTTATAGATAAGAGCAAGAAGAAAATATTTGGAGGAATAGTGAACTCGAAAAATTGCATTTATTGCATCAAGTTTTATAATTTATCTAAAAATTCTATAATTTGTGTATATTTCGCAGCGTATCTCCCAAAATGTTAAATTCTTCTTAATATTACCTTTTGGGAAAATATTCTCTGGAATGTAATACACAACTCTTCAGAACATTATATTGTTGTAAAATGCCTCTATCGCCTTGTTTATAGCAACATTTTCAACAACAATTTGGTAAATATTCCAATAATGCATTGAAATCCCCAACATGAGAATAAACAGCCTGTGTGAACATTGTTTGAAATAAGTATTGTAAAAGGTATGTCATGAAAAACCCCTTAAACAACGTGAAATAACAATTTTAGAGTTTCAGAATGTTCTGAAGAATTGATGGTCACATTATTTGGAAAATTTTTAGAATGGGTTCTTGTTTCAACTTCCAACAGTTTAGTTGTTACTGACCAGAATTTCAGAAATTATGTAAACTTTTCTATATTTTAACGAGTTTGATGCGCTAGATGCAGCTTTTCCTAGTTCATCTGTTTGACACATAAGTTCTGCTACTTTAGGGCTACAATATTTCGGAGATAAAGGTCCGATCACTGGATAAAAGGCTCATTTTAGGTCGGTTTAGATGAGGCCATATAATCTAAACCCGATCTAAGAACACAAAACCCAATTAAGATTTTTGTAGTCTCAGAAGTCCATGAGGTCCTCGTAAAAAAGGCCATCATATCTTCGTATAGAAACCATGAGGTCTTCGTATATAAGACCAGGAGCTCATCGTATAGAATACGACGAGGTCTTCATACAGAGGACGATGAGGTGTTCTTATGGAAGATCATGAGGTCTTCGTGTAGAAGACCATGAGGTCTTCGTATAGAAGACCATGAGGTCTTCATATAGAAGACCATGAGGTCTTCGTATAGAAGACCAAGAGGTCTTCTTATAGAAGACCATGAGGTCTTCTTATAGAAGACCATAAGGTCTTCTTATAGAAGACCATGAGGTCTTCTTATAGAAGACCATGAGGTCTTCTTATAGAAGGCCATGAGGTCTTCTTATAGAAGACCATGAGGTCTTCTTATAGAAGGCCATGACGTCTTCTAATAGAGGACCATGAGGTATTCTTATAGAAAACCATGAGGTCTTTTTATAGAAGACAATGAGGTCTTCTTATAGGAGACCATTAGGTCTTCTTATAGAAGACCATGAAGTCTTCTTACAGAAGACCATGAGGTATTCTTATGCACGACAATGGGGTCTTCTTATAGAAGACCATAAAGCCATGAATACCTTCAAGAATACCATGAGGTCTTTTTATAGAAGACCATGAGGTCTTCTTTTGAAAGACCATGAGGTCTTCGTATAGAAGACCATGAGGTCTTCGTATAGAAGACCATGAGGTCTTCGTATAGAAGACCATGAAGTCTTCGTATAGAAGACCACGAGGTCTTCGTATAGAAGACCATGAAGTCTTCGTATAGAAGACCACGAGGTCTTCGTATAGAAGAACATGAGGTCTTCGTATAGAATCCCATGAGGTCTTCGTATAGAAGACCATGAGGTCTTCGTATAGGAGACCATGAGGTCTTCGTATAGAAGACCATGAGGTCTTCGTATAGAAGACCATGAGGTCTTCGTATAGAAGACCATGAGGTCTTCGTATAGAAGACCATGAGGTCTTCGTAACGAAGACCATGAGGTCTTCGTATGGAAGACCCTGAGACCTTGAGGTCTCGTATAGAACTCCATGAGGTCTTCTTATAGAAGACCATGAAGTCTTCGTATAGAAGACCACGAGGTCTTCGTATAGAAGACCATGAGGTCTTCGTATAGAAGACCATGAGGTCTTCGTATAGAAGACCATGAGGTCTTCGTATAGAAGACCCTGAGACCATGAGGTCTCGTATAGAAGACCATGAGGTCTTCTTATAGAAGACCATGAGGTCTTCTTATAGAAGACCCTGAGATCTTCTTATAGAAAACCCTGAGGTCATCTTATAGAAGACCCTGAGGTCTTCTTATAGAAGACCATGAGGTCTTCTGTAGAAGACCCTTCAATAAGGAGACCTCAGGGTCTTCATGAGGTCTTCTTATAGAAGACCATGAGGTCTTCTTATAGAAGACCATGAGGTCTTCTTATAGAAGACCATGAAGTCTTCTTATAGAAGACCATGAAGTCTTCTTATAGAAGACCATGAGGTCTTCTTATAGAAGACCATGAGGTCTTCTTATAGAAGACCATGAGGTCTTCTTATTGAAGACCATGAGGTCCTCTTATAGAAGACCATGAGGTCTTCGTATAGAAGACCATGATTTCTTCGTATAGATGATCATGAGGTCTTCGTATAGAAGACCATGAGGTCTTCTTATAGAAGACCATGAGGTCTTCGTATAGAAGACCATGAGGTCTTCGTATAGAAGACCATGAGGTCTTCGTATAGAAGACCATGAGGTCTTCGTATAGAAGACCATGAGGTCTTCGTATAGAAGACCATGAGGTCTTCGTATAGAAGACCATGAGGTCTTCGTATAGAAGACCATGAGGTCTTCGTATAGAAGACCATGAGGTCTTCGTATAGAAGACCATGAGGTCTTCGTATAGAAGACCATGAGGTCTTCGTTTAGAAGACCATGAGGTCTTCGTATAGAAGACCATGAGGTCTTCGTATAGAAGACCATGAGGTCTTCGTATAGAAGACCATGAGGTCTTCGTATAGAAGACCATGAGGTCTTCGTATAGAAGACCATGAGGTCTTCGTATAGAAGACCATGAGGTCTTCGTATAGAAGACCATGAGGTCTTCGTATAGAAGACCATGAGGTCTTCGTATAGAAGACCATGAGGTCTTCTTATAGAAGATCATGACGTCTTCTTATGCACGACAATGGGGTCTTCTTATAGAAGACCATAAAGCCATGAATACCTACAAGAATACCATGAGGTCTTCTTATAAAAGACCATGAGGTCTTCGTATAGAAGACCATGAGGTCTTCGTATAGAAGACCACGAGGTCTTCGTATAGAAGACCATGAGGTCTTCGTATAGAAGACCATGAGGTCTTCGTATAGAAGACCATGAGGTCTTCGTATAGAAGACCATGAGGTCTTCGTATGGAAGACCATGAGGTCTTCGTATAGAAGACCATGAGGTCTTCGTATAGAAGACCATGAGGTCTTCGTATAGAAGACCATGAGGTCTTCGTATAGAAGACCATGAGGTCTTCGTATAGAAGACCATGAGGTCTTCGTATAGAAGACCATGAGGTCTTCGTATAGAAGACCATGAGGTCTTCGTATAGAAGACCATGAGGTCTTCGTATAGAAGACCATGAGGTCTTCGTATGGAAGACCCTGAGACCTTGAGGTCTCGTATAGAACTCCATGAGGTCTTCTTATAGAAGACCATGAGTCTTCGTATAGAAGACCATGAGGTCTTCGTATAGAAGACCATGAGGTCTTCGTATAGAAGACCATGAGGTCTTCGTATAGAAGACCCTGAGACCATGAGGTCTCGTATAGAAGACCATGAGGTCTTCTTACAGAAGACCATGAGGTCTTCTTATAGAAGACCCTGAGGTCTTCTTATAGAAAACCCTGAGGTCATCTTATAGAAGACCCTTCAATAAGAAGACTTCAGGGTCTTCATGAGGTCTTCTTATAGAAGACATGAGGTCTTCTTATAAAAGACCATGAGGTCTTCTTATAGAAGACCATGAAGTCTTCTTATAGAAGACCATGAGGTCTTCTTATAGAAGACCATGAGGTCTTCTTATAGAAGACCATGAGGTCTTCTTATAGAAGACCATGAGGCCTTCTTATAGAAGACCATGAGGTCTTCTTATAGAAGACCATGAGGTCCTCATATAGAAGACCATGAGGTCTTCGTATAGAAGACCATGATTTCTTCGTATAGAAGACCATTATGACTTCGTATAGAAGACCTTTATGTCTTCGTATAGAAGACTTTGAGGTCTTCTTATAGAAATCCATGAGGTCCTCGTAAAGAAGACCATCATATCTTCGTATAGAAGACCATGAGGTCTTCTTATAGAAGACCATGAGACCTTCTTTTAGAAGACCATTAGGTCTTCTTATAGAAGACCATTAGGTTTTCTTATAGAAGACCATTAGGTCTTCTTATAGAAGACCATTAGGTCTTCTTATAGAAGACCATTAGGTCTTCTTATAGAAGACCATGAGGACTTCTTATAGAAGACCATGAGGTCTTCTTATAGAAAACCATGAAGACCATGAGGTCTTCTTATAGAAGACCCTGAGGTCTTTTTACAGAATACCATGAGGTCTTCGTAAAGAAGACAATGAGGTCTGGTATAGCCCCTATGTGGACCACGAGGTCGTCGTATTAAAGGCCATTAGGTCTTCGGGTTGTTATACCCTCAGCCTTTAGGCTAAAGAGGGTATTTACACTTTGATACGACCAAAAATGTGCCTCATCGAAATAATGGTTTTAGACCCCAAGTATGTTTGTACGATATCCGTTTCAGACAATTTTGAGTAGATCTAGCAATGTCCGTCCGTCCGTCTGTCTGTCTGTCTGTCTGTCTGTCCGTCTGTCTGGCTGGTGCGCACGATAACTCTCGAACGGATCAATCGATTCGGTTCAAATTTTGGGTATCGAAATATTTTGTCCAGATTCGATTTAAGTTCGAAGATGGGCCATATAGGTCCACTCCTTCAGGTACCTCCCCCACAAATGTTCAAAAATTGTCGCAAAACTTGTGCGCACGATAACTCTTTTGGGGAATAACCGATTTGGTCCATACTTTGCACATCGTGTAATTTCTACCAAACTTAGATAAGGTTCCAATATGGACTCAATCGGTCCATTCCTTCGGGTACCTCTCACACAAAATTTCGGAAAAGTTCAGTTTAGGACCTGCTCTCGAATCGCTTTGATTTTTGTTTACGCAAGTTGCATTCGCTGTCCTCTATACGACGCTGTAAGTTTCATTAGGGGCAAGTCCATACTTCCTGAGAAAATAGCCTGTTACAGAAAACCCTATAACACCGTGTGTAGAGGTTGGAGCGCAAGATAACTCTCGAACGGATCTGCCGATTCGGTCCAAAATTTGCCTTTCGTAATATTTTGCCCAAACTTAGTTCAAGTTCAAAGATGGATTATATCGGTCCACTCCTTCCGGTACCTCCCCCACAAAAGTTCGAAAATGTTCGGAAAATTTGTGAGTACGATAACTCTTGAGTGAAGTAACCGATTTGGTCCATACTTTGCACATTATGAAATTTCTACCAGACTTAGATGAGGTTACAATATGGAGTCAATCGGTAAACTCCTTCGAGTACCTCCCACACAAAATTTCGGAAAAGTTCAGTTTAGGACCTGCTCTCGAATCGCTTTGGTTTTTGTTGTAACATCTTATATTCACTGTCCCCTATACGAAGGTACAAGTTTCCTCAGGGGCAAGTCCATACTTCCTGAAAAAATAGCCCGAAGGGTGTTAAAACCACTATTGCACCCCCATTGTCTATGTCGGTCCATTCCTTTAAGTACTTTGAACTTTAATCCTAATCAACATTTTTGTGGGTTCATACGACCAAAATTTTGAAACCCCCTAAATACATAAGTTTTTTGTGAAAAAAAGTGTTTCAATTTGCACAGGCTGAGGGTATATCTTTGTCGGCAAAGCCGACTGATACTTTTTTACTTGTTTTAAAATGTATTCAGCATATAACGACAGTATAATAATAGTTCACTATTTTTATAAAATTTAAACTTTATTTCGGATACTTCTCGAAGTATTCATTTTAATAGTAATATAACCTCACTGATTGAGGGTATTTCGCTGTCAGCAAAGCCGACCGATACTTTTGTACTTGTTTAAATTAAATATTTTGACAAAGTCCAAGTCAGTATCATTTTAAGCTTGCTAGCCTGAACTTGAAGACCATTGAATTGAATTTTTCACAATGCTAAAGGCTATTCTGCCTTCCGCAATATAATTATTTATGTTTTCTCGTGCCATATTTTGACTTTAGCGCCTCTTGTTTGGAATTAAAATCTTCAACCTCCAAACATGTTTATTCAATTATCATTCGATTATTCATTTGACTTTTTTATTAGTTCCGCACAGTTCTTAAGCCTATGAAGAGCTACGTGTTTCTGCATCTTAATTCATCTAATGTGAAAAGCAAACAATTGCTTCAAATGCCCCTTAGCTGTCTTCCATCAACTTGAGTGTGATGCCGTATATGAATATTCATGTATCGCATAGTCATAGCCGCTTTGATTGCCACCCTGTCCCCTGTGTGGAACATGGAGATTCGAGAAAAAAAACCGCTTTGGGTATTCCATTTTATCTTTTGTTTTGTGGAGAATGTAGACGAAGGAGTCATTCATTCATTGTATGTTCTGCAGGGTATGTGTGGCCTGTTGAAAAAAGAGAAACATTTTTTCTGCAAAGGTCGCCGTAATCTCATATGCACATTTATGCAAAATTTATTCACCTTGTCGAATTTTAAAGGTGAAGCTATGTTTACGTGACTCAGTTAGTGGTTTTGTTTGGTTAGCAAAATTCGCCAAGGGATATAAATCAATTTATTGTAATTACCGAAAAATGTTTGTTTTTAGAGTTTTTTTTTTTCGTTGTTGAATTCCAACCCAGGCAAGTCGAGTCTGTAAAGCTGCAGTTTTTATGCCGTTAACAGACTTCAAGGAAAAAATCCAATGGTCACAAATGAAATTACAAAAGTTGGATTTCATTTCCACTGATTTAAGCATAAATAATAATATTCGACATCAGTGAATCCTGTCAGTTGGTAAAGAATCCATACAATTTGCTTCTTCATCAACTGACAGGTGTTGCAAGGTATGTATGTGTTACGTAAAGACCACTACAGTAGTTCTTGTGGACAGCATGTTTTTTTTTTGTTTGTTTTGTTTTTTTGTTACAAACGGATTTTGTTTGTTTTTTCTTTCCCCTACGAAATGTGACTGACAAATATTGAAACGAGGCTAAAGGAAACACACTGAGTATCGGTATGAAAAACGAAATGCAGAAAACAAAACGAATAGCTTGCGTAATCGTATGCAAATATTAATGACAATCACTGGTATCGTACAACCAACCAGCAGCTACCTTCTATGCATACACCCACCCATACAGACATGTATATGTACATGTGTATGTATGAATGTATACAGGACAAGCTCTCTTCCATTCTGTGTATCCTGTCATTTGTTCAGCGTATTCATTGAGTGTTGTTTTTTTCCCTTATAGTTTCATTTTGATTTGGTTTCTTGTTGTTTCTTTTTTTCCAGCTTGTTTTTCATTTTTGCTGACAACATATCATACATTGGCATATTGTTTACATAATATGTTGTTATATTCACTGTATACAGACATACATACATATATGAATCGTTCAGAACATTCAATCAGTAAGGAGAAATATTAGAGCAGGGTTACGATTAATAGTCAGAAAATACCTATAACAAAAAAATGCTTAGGCATTATGAGAATCGGAATTAATTTGTAGGTAGCACAACTATTTGTCCACCTGAACTGTATGCAAAGCACAAACTCAGTAACTTTCGTACAAAGCTGCCAATGGCCAATCTAACTATATTTCGCCCACGGTTACCCCAAATGCCTAAAATAGGTAAGAAACTGTATCTAAAAATATCAATAATCAGGCGGAACTTTTATATGGCGGCTATCGGGACGTACCGCTACATAGGTACTACACCAAGACGTGAACCTATGTTGACTATTTCTAATTTGAATGTTTTGTGATTGCTGGGAACCTCGAAATCTCGAAATACCGAAAATCGAGAGGCGCCGTTATATGGTAGCTATACCAAAACATGGAGAAGTTTGTTGGAGAAGTTTCGTGACCACTGAGAACCTCAAATATTACATTACAGCTAGTACAGATAAAAATTGTAGCTAAAACCCTCAAAATACCAAAAATCAGATAGGTCGGCAGCAAATGTAGATAAAATCCCCAAAGTACCGGAAATCGGGAGGTACCGTTACACTGTGGTCCCACTTGTATGGAAAGGTGCGACAAAAATTCTATTCTAATTCTAATCGTCGGATAGATCTGATTTTTTTCAGTAAATGCTTAAAGTAAGTAAAAATACTTTAGCCAATGTAGGTCCAGTTTTCCCTATAGCCCCCATATAACGGTACCACTCGATTTCAGATAATGTGCAACTTTTATCTATAATTATGTTGCGAATTGGCTGTAATTTTGTATTAAGTTCCCAATAGTCAGAAACCTTCTGCACAAAAAAGTGGGGAAATAAGTCCAGGGTTTGTTATAGACCCCATACAGCAGTACCTCCCGATTTGCGGTATTTTAAAACTTCTATCTACATTTTCGTCCCGAATTGGCTGTAATTTGGTATCTAGGGTTCCCTGTAGTCAGAAACTTTCTGCACCAAAAATTATTACAACTAGTAAAAAAGTATTATTCGGCTTTGCCGACAGAGGTTATCCTCAGCCTATGTGAACTTAAACTTTCATCTACGGACAGATCGAATGTATTTATGGTATTTTCAGAATTGCCGAAAAAATGTAGATTAGTTCAAAAGCGTTGCAGAGGAGGTACTTAAAGGAATGGACCAACTTGGTCCATTATGGAAGTGGACCATAACGAAGAGCATCGTTATCATTTCCACAGGATCTTTCAATAGACCCTAAACTGCACTTAGACCCAAATGTTGAATTTTTGTGGGGGAAGTATCCTATGGAGAGGACCGATATGGGTCATTTAACTAAGTTTGGGCAAAATATTAAGAGATTCACAGTTTGGACCAAATTGGTTGCCCCGTTCAAGAAATATCGTGCATAACATTTTGTGTGAGAGGTACCCGAAGGAGTGGACAAATATAGTCTATATCCGAACCTGATCTATGCATCAAATCTTTCACCCCCATCAAGAGTTATCGTGCGCACAATTTTTCCGAACATTTTTGAACTTTTGAGGGGTAGGTACCTGAAGGAGTGAACCGATATGATTGATACTTAGTTTGAACAAAATATTACGAAGGCTACATTTTTGACCGAAACGGCAGATCCGTTCGAGAGTTATTTTGCACTCCAATCTGAAAATTTTAAATGCTAATCTTGTTCGAGACTGTACAAAAACAATAAATCTTGAAAAATATAAATTTTCGCGAAAATAATGTCATTTTAATGTTCACCTAATTTCTTAGTTTTCGAAAATTTACTTTTTGTTTTCAGTATGGCTGAGTTCAATCGACTGCTGCATTGGATTGATTAATCTTACAAAGTCGAGGATGGTTATAGCAAATGTAGAAAAGAGTCTGGTTGCCGTTTATCAACATTCTTTTCATAAAAAACGATTTTCATATTTTGAGTTTTGAGCAACTTTAGGCCTATGTTTCCCCTCTGTGCGATAGAGTGATTAGAAAAGACGATCTAGACAGATATGGCTAGATCGTCTTAGAATTTTATCCTGATCAAGAATATACATACTTTATATGGTCGCAAATGATTTGTTCGATGTGTTACAAACAGAAAAACAAACTTAATATATCCCATATACTATGATGGAGGGTACAAAAGTAGATAAATACTTTAAAATACCTGAAATCAAGTGGTTCCGTAATATGGGGGCTATACCCAAACGTGGACCTACATATATAAAACACGTTTGTTAGAAATGTTTTTTAGCCTCCGGAAACACAATATGCCAATTTACAACAAGTTCGGTAGTCAAATGGGGATAATATCTTCTAAATTCCTTAAAGCGTGGACGCATGTAACCCATGTTCAATACCAAAATTCTACGCATTTCACCTAAATTTTATCCACCTACTTTAATCTGTTCTAACGCTAGAAGGATTTCACAATAACCTGGAACTAACATCCCTTTAGTTTCTTTTGTATAATGACGTAGCAGGCCACAAACTTTATTTGCGAACTAACCAGACAATTTCCTCTTCTTACGTATCCTCAACCCGCTTAGCCGTCAAAAGCTATACACTACAAACTACTCAGGAAGAACACATAAATGGACCACACCAGAGGACCAGCTAAAAAATTTGTGTGTCAGAGAGAGCAAAAGTCGAGTGCTTTGAAGTCTAGTATACGTTCGGTTTCAACACTTTATTTTCATATACATACATAAATAATTCAGAATTGGAAAACAATTCTTAGAGCAAGTTATCACACAGAGTGGGAAATTTCGAAACTACTTTTCTATTGGTATATCAACTTTAAAAAAATTACTTTTTATATCGTAAAAGGAATTTTATTATATGAGGAAATCGTGTCCAGCAACAGCGACGTGGGGTACCATATGATGGGCCCATTGGGTGAAAAGGTCTTGTATACTTGTTATACCCTCCACCATAGTATATAGGGTATACTAAGTTTGTTTATCTATTTGTAACGTATTGAAATAATCATTTGCGATCATATAAAGTATATTTTCTTGATCAGGATCAAATTCTAACTCGATATAGCGATGTCCGTCTGTTGTAATCACTCGCGTTCGCAACAATTGAGCTATAACGCTATATTTTTGCACCTGAGTCCATTTTTCCATAGGCAGGACACGTTCAATGAGTAGATACCGGTATATGAGTATATACCGGTACCTCCCGATTTTCTGTATTTTGAGGGGTTTTTTCAAAATTTTTGAATCAACCACTTGTTTGAGGTTCCCAGAGGTCACAAAGCTACTCTACAAAAATTGTTCAACGTAGAACAACGTTTCGGTATAGCCCCCATATAACGGTACCTCCCGATTTTCATTATTTTGAGAGTTTTAGCTACATTTTGGGACGAACTGCCTGTACTTTAACATTTGAGGTTCCTAGTGGTCTCAAAACAACTCCAACAAAAATTTTTAACAGAGATCTATATTTCGGTATAGCCCCCATATAACGGTACCTCCCAATTTTTGGTATTTGAGGATTTTAGCTACATTTTTAGACCGAACTACCTGTAATTTGACGTTTGTGGTCCCCAGAGGTCACAAAACTATTCTAACAAAAATTTTCAACATGTGTCCACGTTTCGGTATAGGCCCCAAATAACGGTACATCCCGATTTTCGATATTTTAAGGGTTTTAACAAGATGTTTTGATCGAACTACCTTTAGTTTTACGTTTGAGGTTCTTAGAGGTCACAACAAATCTCCAACCAAAATTGTCAACATAGTTCCACTTTTGGGTATAGCCTCTAATAACGGTACCTCCCGAGTTTCGTTATTTTTAGGGTTGTACCTACATTTTTGACGAACTTCCTGTAAATTAACATTTGAGATTCCCAGTGGTCACAAAACATCTCAACCAAAAATTGTTAACATAGGTTTATGTTTCGGTATAGCCCCCATATAACCGTACCTTCCGATTTTCCGAGGATTTTAGCTACCGTTTTGACAGAAGTATCCGCAATATGACTTTTGAGCCTCCCAGTTGTCATAATACTACATCACAAAAAATTTTAAAATAGGTCCATGTTTCGGTATCCCCCATATAACTGTACCTTCTGATTTTAGGTATTTTGCGAATTTTAACTACTTTTGGTGGTCAACTACTTCAAAGATGTCTCGAAACATCTTCACCGAAAATTGTCAGTTGTCAGGAGTTAGCTACATGTGTTGACCGATCTATCTGTAATTTGACAGTTGAAGCTCCCATCGCACACTGGTCAAAATCTAGCGGCGCGAAAGTCAACAAATCCAAGTATAAAATTGCGAAATGTTTCCCATTGGATCGATTGCAGATACTCGGCTGATTAAAATTTTGTTTTCACTTTATTTTTGTTGTAAATAATCTTTCAGCTGTGTATGTATTAAAACGTAGACCTATGTTCATAATTTTTGGTGGAGAAGATGTATATCCAACGACAAACTTCAATGTCAAAATTCAGCTTATTTGGTGTGAAAATGTGAACAAAATCCTTAAAATTCCGAATATTGGGAGGTATCGCTTTATGGGACCAATACCAATGCAATAATTTAGACCTATGTCCACAATTTTTGGTGGAGAATCTTTGCGACTACTGGGAACCCCAAATTACACCTCATTTGGTCGGAAAATGTAGCTTAAATACCCCAAAATACTGAAAATCGGGAGATACCTAAAAAGGGGCCTTGACACAAATGTAGACCTATACCCACAATTTTTGGTGGAAAAGTTTAGTGACAACTAGGAACACTAAGTACCAAATTACAACTCACTTTGAAAAAAAAAATGTAGATTCTACCATCAAAATGCCGAAAATCGGGAAATACCGTTGTATGGGGTCTATACCAAAATAATAGCTGACGTTGTTCATATTTAGTCTGTTATTACCCACGGATCCAGACTGAGTTTGTGCAAAGTTTCAGAAACATATCTCCATTCGTTTGGAAGTTATTAATTTCGCGCTGCTAGATCATTGATTTCGACCACTGTGCAGCGGTAACAAAATTTCTCCACGAAAAATTGCCAAAATACATATGTATATATGTTTGTTTTTAGTGTGGTGTATTAACATATTTTAACACCCAGTTTATGTATTTCGAAACGAAAATGTGTGCGCATGAAAGACACCCAAACTTTAGTTTTTGAAATATTATTTCATTTGCTTTTGCTTCAAAACAAAAAACAAATTTGAAATACACACTCAAATTTAGTAGTTTTTCTTGCGCATTCATTTTCTTATCGACATACATGAACAGGCCCTAAAAGTTTTTTCCCACAATATAAGGTTTGGATTCAGAGCAATTTTAACAAATAGGTTATTCAATATTTCAATTAAATTAACAAATTGGACATTTGTTTTTTGTTTCATCAGGTTTATGTTGATATTCGCACAGCACTTATAACTATTATAACTTATACAACTTTATTATGTACATACACACAATACATACATATGTATATAGGTCCATATATACATGTCTACATACGACGGATTACTATAGGAAGAATGATTGGTTTTTATCCATTTATCAGAAATGTAAATAAAAATTCAAAATAACAGTTACTTGTTGAGGTTATTCTTCTTCGAAAACAAACGCAACAAAAGCAATATGTACAATAAATTTTGGAAAATAAAAATGTTAACAATACAGTAGTGGCTAATAAATACTGACAACAACATAGCATGAAATTATAATTTGAAAACGTATTACCGACTTTAGGACAATTATTTTTTTAGATACTTGAAAGTACTGCAATAACTAGCCAAATGTTTGAAGCCATCAGTTATTATTTACACATTTCCTTACACATTTTTCTAAGCAAAATCCTCATCGAAATAAATAAGGGCTTTTGTTGCCATGGTTTTGCCATCAGTGTAATAACAACAACTATTTTAATAATTTCGAAAATTGTAACAATGACATCAACGTGGAACATATTGATATCGACATACATACTTATGTCATCATTTAAAGACTCATTTCGTATGCCAATAAATTGGTTGCAATATCAACAATGTCAAATTTTAGTTGATTGATGTGTTTACATTGGGATGTGCCGAAAAATATGTAAATGCATATGTGTAAATTCAACCTACGTATATAGTAGGTATTTATGTATATACATACGCTTATGTGGATAGACTAACAAATATTTACACAAAAATGTACAATAATGGTTATAATCTGTTGGATATTCTGATATGTCCTGTGAGAGTACGTTAGTCATCATTATACCCTACACCACATTGTGGTAAGGGGTATTATGTGTTTGTGCATTTGTATGTAACATACAAAAGGAAACGAAATAGACCCATAGTTCCTTTTGGGGATATACATATAATCACTTTCTGAGTCGATTTATGCAT
Source organism: Musca autumnalis (assembly GCF_047663935.1). Lineage (NCBI taxonomy): Eukaryota > Metazoa > Arthropoda > Insecta > Diptera > Muscidae > Musca > Musca autumnalis. Next base: position 41,837,190 of record NW_027412088.1, on the reverse strand, counting down.
GTCCGTCCGTCTGTCTGTCTGTCCGTCTGTCCATGTATTTTTGATCGCAACGTACAGGTCGCATTTTTTGTCCGATTCAGCTGAAAATTGGGGACTACAGTTTTTTTAGTCATATGAAGAACGCTATTGCATTTGGTGAAAATCGGTTCAGATTTAGATTAAGCTCCCATATATATTTTCGACCGATTTCACGTATTTGCTGCACCATACACGCCACATACGTCCAATTTTGATGAAATTTTGAAAGTATAACTGAATTCGGTCTAGAAATAAGTATGTCAAATTATGTCGAAATCGGTTCAGATTTGGATATAGCTCCCATATATATTTTCGGCCGATTTTAAGTATTTTCTGTACCACACACGCTATATATGTCTGATTTCGATGAAATTTGGAAGGTGTGACTGAATTCGGTCTTGAAATAAGTGTGCCAAATTATATCGAAATCGGTTTAGATTTGGATATAGCTCTCATATATATTTTCGCCCGATTTCACGTATTTGCCGCACCAACCAAGCAATATACGTCCGATTTTGATGAAATTTGGAATTTTGACTGAATTCGGTCTAGAAATAAGTATGTAAAATTATACCGAAATCGGTTCAGAGTTGGATATAGATAGCTCCCATATATATTTTCGGCCGATTTCACGTATTTTCTGTACCAAACACGCTATTTATTTCCGATTTCGATGAAATTTGGAATGTGTGACTGAATTCGGTCTAGAAATAAATGTGCCAAATTATATCGAAATCGGTTCAGATTTGGATATAGCTCCCATATATATTTTCGCCCGATTTCACGTATTTGCCGCACCAACCAAGCTATATACGTCCGATTTTGATGAAATTTTGAAAGTATAACTGAATTCGGTCTAGAAATAAGTATGTCAAATTATGTCGAAATCGGTTCAGATTTGGATATAGCTCCCATATATATTTTCGGCCGATTTTAAGTATTTTCTGTACCACACACGCTATATATGTCTGATTTCGATGAAATTTGGAAGGTGTGACTGAATTCGGTCTTGAAATAAGTGTGCCAAATTATATCGAAATCGGTTTAGATTTGGATATAGCTCTCATATATATTTTCGCCCGATTTCATGTATATGCCGCACCAACCAAGCAATATACGTCCGATTTTGATGAAATTTGGAATTTTGACTGAATTCGGTCTAGAAATAAGTATGTAAAATTATACCGAAATCGGTTCAGATTTGGATATAGATAGCTCCCATATATATTTTCGGCCGATTTCACGTATTTTCTGTACCAAACACGCTATTTATTTCCGATTTCGATGAAATTTGGAATGTGTGACTGAATTCGGTCTAGAAATAAATGTGCCAAATTATATCGAAATCGGTTCAGATGTGGATATATCTCCCATATATATTTTCGCCCGATTTCACGTATTTGCCGCACCAACCAAGCTATATACGTCCGATTTTGATGAAATTTGGAATGTTTGACGGAATTCGGTCTAGAAATAAGTAAGTCAAATTATATCGAAATCGGTTCAGATTTGGATATAGCTCCGATTTATATTTTACATATTCACAGTGGTGTAGGGTATCATATAGTCGACCCCGCCCGACTTTGATCCTTTCCTTACTGGTTTTTTTATGTGTCAGACATTAAATACCTTGAAAATTCAAAGATTTCTAATACAATCACCTCTTCGGTGTAAAAGCCATGAGCCAAGAAATCTGCGTCTGAGTTGTAGTCTAAGTTACACATACCTACCTAAGATACAAGGTCAGGTTACGCTAAACGGACAGAGGTTCTCTGACTGGCGGTGTTGCATCATAGCAAAGGAGACAAGAGAGGACTAGAACAGTTTAGTTATAAAATATCAAAGCGTATTTTTACAAAAGACAGGCTACAATGTCTTCTTGTGGAAGGCCAGCATTTATTATTGCATATCATTAAATGCTTTCCTATGGAAGGCCAGAATGTCTTTTTATAGACGCCCAGACGGTCTTTCTATAGAATACCGGAATGTCTTTCTATATAAGACCAAAAGACCAAAGGCTATATTATAAAAGGCTATAACTTATTCCTTTAGAGTATGTACTAGAAGGGCATTTTTAAGAAAGCTACAACATCATACGATCCTCCTGTAGAAGACCAAAAGATCCTCTTATAAAAGACAAAATAATGTATTGTAGAAGAACGATTTTGTCAAACGAAAAAGTCATCCTAGAGAAGATATGACGGTCTTCCATGAAAAAACCAGATGGCTTCCTTATAGAAAACGTCATATAAAATACATCCATACTAAAAAATACCAGAAGGTCTTCCTATGGAAGGACAGAAAAATGTCCATTAGATGACCATATAGTCTTCCTATAGAAGACCAAACAATCTCCTTATAGAAAACCAAAATGTGTTCATATAGAAGCCCAGAAGGTCTTCCTATAAACGCGTTCTATAGAAGGCAAGCAATTCTTCTATAGAAGGCCAGAAACCTTTCCTATAGAAGACCAAACAATTTTCCTATAGAAAACCAAAAAAAATTTCATATAGACGCCAAAATGTCTTCATATAGCAGACCTCAAAGTCTTGTTAGAGATGAGCAGAAGGTCATCTATAGACTATCAAAAACGCCTTATCATAGAAGATCAGAACCATGTTTATGCAGGACCAGAACGAAGACATATAGAAGATAGGAATGATGTCCTATGGCTGACCAAAAACTTTCCCAAAGGACGACCTATAGAAGACCAGAAGATCTTCACATACGAGAACAAAAAGACCAGAAAAAGAGGAACGGATAGGAGATCAGTATATCTTCTTTTTTTAAAGAAAACCAAAAGTCTTCTTATAGTCGACCAGAAGATTTTCCTATAAAAGACCAAAAGATCTTCTTGTGGAAGGTCTTCATTACAAGGGAACTTCTGGTCTCTTTATACGCAGAACTTTTGGTATTATATAGGTACGAGTAGACCTATTTGATTTCCATAATAGATGATGAAAAAACACGTAAAAACATAAAGTTCGGCCGGGCGAAATTTTTATACCTTCCACCATAAAATAGTCTGAACTAAAATGGAATAATTAGTTTCCAAATGAGTAAATTACGTCAAAAATGTATCTAACCATTTCTTCAATCTGTTGGTAGCTTGTGGACGATTTTTGGTGGAGGACAACTAGTTCTGTTAAAAATTGTAGCTAAATCCTTAAAAACCCGAAAATCGGGGGATAACTTTATATGGGGTATATACCAAAATATGGATCTATTTTAACGCTTTTTGGTGGAGAACTTTCGTGGCCATTGAAAACCTCAAGTGTTAAATAACATCTAGTTCAGTTAAAAATGTTTAGCTAAAATCCTCAACATACCAAAATCGGGGGTTTCGTTATATGGGGGCTATACCAAAATATGGACCTATGTCAACGATTTTTGGTGGAGAACTTTCGTGGCCACTAAAAACCTCAAGTGTCACAAGTGTCAAAATCCTTAAAATATCGAAAATCGGGGAATACCGTTATATGGAGGCTATTCCAAAATATTTCAGATAGTTCGGTCGAAAATTGTAGCTAAAATCCTCGAAATACCGAAAATCGGGCTGGACCGTTATATAAGGGCTATAACAAAACATGGACCTATGGTGGCGATTTTTGGTGAAGGAGTTTCCGGAACTCTGAGAACTTCAAATGTTAAATTTCAGTTAGTTCAGTTAAAAATTGTAACTAAAATTCTTAAAACACCGAAAAGCGGGGGGTACCGTAATATGGAGGCTATACCAAAACTTGGACCTATGATGACGATTTTTGGTGGAGAAATTTCGTGACCAATGAAAACCTTAAGTTTTTGGTGAAGAAGAACCTCAAATGTCAAATTCTAGGTGTAGTTTGACATTTGAGGTTCTTCTCGGTCGAAAGTTGTAGCTAAAATACTCAAAATACCGAAAATCGGGAGGTACCGTTATATGGGGGCTACACCAAAACGTGAACCTATCTTGGTAATTTTTAGTGGACAAGTTTTTTGCTCATTGGAAACATCAAATGTTAAATTTCAGTTAATTCTGTCAGAAAATGTGGCTAAAAGCCTAAAAATACCTTAAATCGGGAGGTACCGTTATATGAGGCCTATACCAAAACGTTAACCTATCTTGGTAATATTTAGTGGAGAAGTTTTTTTGGTCATTGAAAACATCAAATGTCAAATTTCAGCTAATTCCGTCAAAAAATGTAGCTAAAAGCCTCAAAATACTCTAAATCGGAAGGTACCGTTACATGGGGGTTATATCAAAACGTGGTCCTATCTGCACCACTTTTGTGCAGAAGTTTTTTGGTCATTGAGAACATCAAATGTCAAATTTCAGCTAATTCCGTCAAAAAATGTAGCTAAAAGCCTCAAAATACTTTAAATCGGAAGGTACCGTTATAGGGGGGTTATACCAAAACGTGGTCCTATCTGCACCATTTTTGTTCATAAGTTTTTTGACCTCTTCAAACTCCAAGTGCCAAATTGAAGCAATTCGGTCAAAAAAATTAGCAAAAATCCTCAAAATATCTTAAATCGAGAGGTACCGTTATATGGGTGCTATACCCAACGTGGACCGATCTTGGTAATAGCGACTGTTTACAGAAGACGGACGTTGCTAGATCTACTCAGAATTTTATACTTTGTGAATTTTATACTTGAATAATTTGTTGAGTTAGAAACAGAAAAACAAACTTAATACGAGGGTCACTCGAAAACCTTCTGTGTTAGGAAACACGCAGTGTCATTTGACATTTTTTTTGAAAGTTTGACAGTTTTTAACCTAAGCGTACTCAGGACAGTTTGACATACGACCATGTGTTAAGTTGCATACATTGACTGTATTCTGACACCTCCTAAACATGGCTTTTGAATGCTTTTGAAGCATCTTCTGGCGATTACTTCTGTTTTTCAGGTTCGTACGCATAGTTCCATGATTCGTCACCTGGATCCATCTTATAAACGTCTTTCCAAGCACCGCGATCGCATTTTTTCTCCAAGTGTTCATGCAATATCAAATGTTAGTTGTTGGAATAAATGTCCAACGATGTCTCTATCCCACGGTATTTAACATGGCGATCTTGGATTATCCGTTCACGCACGGCTTAATTTTTTTCTGGCACAACGGCCGTTTTTGGTCGACCCTCACGACCTTCGTTTTTAGCGAGTGTCCGCCACGATTGAATTCATTGAATCAGTTTTTCTTAGTCCTACAGGATGATCCTTTGTCGACATTCAAAGATTTAGTTTGATCGATGCACTCTTGCCCTGATTATCCACATCGAAAGTTATGACAAATTATCGGACGGTCCTGCATAAATTTGCTTTTCTCTATAGACAACATAAAAAGTGTTGTTGTTTTTTAAATCAACTATTTTAAATTATACCACTTTTCCAGAAAAAAAGATATTTTCCCATATCTACTTAATACACGTCAGTTGGATGAGTCATCATAATTCCTAATTGTTGGTCATAATAAATAACCGAAAATTTTAATGAGATAAAATTTCATAAATTCTACACGAAGTGAGTGTAATAAACAGACACGTACACAAATGGTTTTGTGTAGCAGTTCTACGACCAAAGCTTATGACGCCGCGCACAGCCATCAATTTAATAGTCATTTCTATCAATTATTTAATGCAATACTGCTTGTGGTGACCACATTGACATCAAGCTGTGAACCATGACACAAAACCATCGATGGGCGATGAAAGACAGCCGTTTCCAATTAATTATAATGGTAGAAAAATTAAATACATATACTAATTTCGTATGACATCAACAAATAAACGGTAAATCAATGTAAATATGTAGAATAGGGTTATGAATTTTTGACATTTTTTCTCAAAAATGATTTCCTGTAGTGGAAATGAATGAACTTTTGCCTATTAATGGCTAAAATAACATTCATTCCATTCCAAAAGGTTCCGCACAAAACACTTTGATTTTTTTTTTGAAAAATTCTATGAAATGAAAAAAAATTTTTTCTCAAAAAATTATTTCCTGTTGAACGAATGTATGGTCTTTTACCTATTAATGACTAAAATAACTTTTATTCCACTTAAATTTTAAAAAAGGTCCCGCACAAACACCTTTTAATTTTTATGATATATGCAAAATATGGTACAATACGATGATAAAATTAGTTAGAAACAAACGGTTATGTCATTTTAGTTATTTTATGTGCCCTATTCCTTGATTTCAGTTAAATTTCTGCTTACAGTGACTTCAAAAAAATTTTCAAAAGTTCTGAAAAATAAAAACTTTAAAAGCTTTTTGAGCAGAACTTTTTTATCGAATCACCTTATAATTAAGATTTTATGTAATCTTAGGTAAAAACTCATTAAAATATCATACAGGGATATGAGGTTGTAAACAAATCATAACCCTAATATAGAATTGTAGCAACAACTAGAGGGGAAAACAGACGAACAAATACCAAACTAGGACGACTAACTTTTTTATTAATACCCATCTTATGTGGTGTTACTTGGTTTGGCTTTATTGTTTTTCATAATTGGTTAGTCATATTTTATAAAGTTTATGGACTTCATGGCATGCTATTGGGTCAGAGAAGACGCGCCAGACCACACCTAAAACCAACCACTTACTCACACTCCTCGTCCCGTTTTATTATCAATCAATTACTAGAAAAACTGTCAGTTTATGTTATTATTAATAAAAACAAAAAACGACAGAAATTCAATAAAGCACTTAAATGTGTCTGTCTCTTTTCATAGCAAATTGATTGTTGTTATGTTGGAGTAGGTGATTAGTTCTCTGGTTCTGGATAGGTGTACTGACAAAAAAAGGAGTATGGTTGTTGTTTTTCATATATTGCAGACTTAAGATTTCCCTTGATAGGAGATCTTAAAATACTAAACTGCAGCCAAATCGTGGAGAAAACATGTGAAACCGAAACCTCTCGGCATATGTATATACATATGTTATTAAAAACAACAAAATAGCATTATATATGTAGGTACAATATATAATTTGAAATTTATATTAATTTAACACTTATCATATCTACAATCTAAATTCTCTATATTTTTAAGCTCTCGTTTTACTTCAATTTTATATTTCGAACTATTGCAAATGGAATTGAATCACTCTTGGCCTTAAAATTTAATATACTCGAACATAATACCCACACTGGTAGGAGGTGTGTGAGAGAACCATAATAAAACATATTCCAATGTGTATACACTGATAATTATGATATTGCTGTTATCATGCTATCTGTATGACGTGAGGTAAACAATCATTAAAATTACAAAAACATTGACAACGACATCCGAAGTAAACCCAACAACTTGGATACTATCGTTATTGCCCAATAGAAAATCGAATCGTTGATGACATTTTCGTCGACGATTCGTTGACGAAATCAATGAAATTGTCATGTACGACAACTTGCATGACCATGTCTTGCATTGTGTCTTGGAAACAAACCCAAAAAATGCTCAAAAAAGCGAGCTTTGAAATAATTGTACATATGTTCATATACATATTTATGAAAATATTCAATTTTCAATTTGTAATAAATTTAATGTTAAAAAAATCATAAAATTTGGAAACCGCGTCACGATGTATTATTCATACAAAGTGCATTAACTAAAACGGTAAGTAAGATTAAGTAGATTAAATTACATTAAAAGTAATTGTAGTTATTCTTTAAATATGTGGATTTAGGTTGAAGGCATGACGACTTTGAAAATCGCAATATGAAGCAGATGGTATATGGTAAGATTTTTGAATATATTAGTGATTAATTACAACAGTCATATATTTTGTTTTGCAGAGTCCACAAAGTGAACGAGATCGCCCCCTCAGTTGTCTGAGGAAAGAAGTGAGGCGCGGTAAAGCTGGAAGAAAGTGCTGACTTGCAGAACATGCGGGAATTAAGTATAATTAATTTAATATACAATTTGTAGGCATAATATACATATTTTATAATTTAATAAAAATAAAAATTTGACACACGACAACAAACTGAAATTGTCTTTAATAGGGTCGTGAATGACAAATAGCAAGACAGTGTCTGTAAAACTGTCGTCAACGATTTATTGCAAGACAGTGTCTGTAAAGTTGTCATCAACGACTATCTGCAAGACAGTGTCATGTACATTGTCACCGACGACAACTTCGCTTACCCTGTCGCCCAAGTTGTCGTGCATGAATAGGCGGACACTTGTGTGAAAATGTCGTCAACAATCCCAAAGGGCTGTCTGCAAAGAGTCGTGAACGAATTGGGTATGTCGTGCACGATTCATCAAGGTTGTCTCGAAGACACTTTCTATTGGGTGTATGTATTTATGTATATGTATGTGTGAATAGTGGTGTGTATACAGTTGGGAAAGTAATAATAGCACCAACACGAATATATTTGTTGTTTTTACAAAAATAAAAACAACGCGAGTAGTGTAGTTTTGTAGAATCTACCATATTATGGAGGTTATATAAAGTTTGTTATTCCATTCATGACTCCTCCAAATAATCAATTTAGATCCCACGAAGTATATATTTTTCTGATGAATGTGCACTTCTAACTCGATATATCCATGTCGTCCGTCCGTCTGTGGAAATCACACTAGCGCCCGAACGGATTGAAGTGAAATCTATTAAAGGTCCATAGAACTTTTGGTATTGAAAATGGGTATTACAGGTCCACGTTTTGGTATAGCCCTCATACCAAAAAGTCTAGTGACGAGTCCACGCTTTAAAGAATTTTGAAGGTACTAGCCCCATTTGCTTCCGAATTAATTGCAATTTGGTATTTTGTGTTTCCAGAGGTCGAAAAACATTTCTACCAGAGGTTGTTTACTTAGGTTTAAGTTGTGGTATAACCCAAAATATCACACGACACGGCGCTTTAAAGAATTTTGAAGGTATTAGTTCCATTTGTGCTTCCAGAGACGGGAAAACAATTTTCACCAAATAACTGTGTGCTTATAGAACGCTTCTCTCAGATTTTTGGAAGTTTAATGGTTCTAACTGCCTTATCCCACCGAAATTTGTATTGAGTCTTCGCTTGGGATACAATATTTTTCTCCCGAATTTGTTGGTGCAGGTCAACGTTTTCATATAGAATGGGAATTTGTAAAGACTTAAGGTAAGGTCACATTAGGCAAGAATATGCTCCAGCGACCGGCAGTGTGCAGAAATATGAACCAATAATGTGTGTGAGAATAATATGGGTAAAACCTTTAAATACCGAATACTGAAGCTATATTAAAACGTGGGCCTGCAACGATCATTCTCAGCGGCAATGTTTAAATTCCCCAACGAAAACTATACAAAATTTCATCTTTTTCGATTGGAAAAAGTGACTAAAGGTAAGGTCACATTAGGCAAATGTTTGTTCCAGCGACCGGCAGTGTGCGCTTACTGAGAGAAAGTGAGCATAAATTTCAATGCATTATTTACGGACAATGTAACTCAGAAGTTCGACCTACGGCAGAACTGTCCTTTCGGGTTCATCACATTATCTTCATCGACATTCATCGCCAAATATAATCTTTCACCCCCAGCCTTTGATCTCAATATTTGCGCGTACTGATATTTTTCCTTAAAAACGGTTTAAGAAAACTGGTTTTTTTGTTCTAGAACTGCAACTAACAAAGTTTTCATAAACGAAATAATTTAATGTGATTAACAACTCTATAAAGTTTTTAATGGTATACATATATGTTTAATCGGTTATTTAAAACCGGTTCACAAATCGGTTTTAATGTCGGAATATCCGGCTCAAAAATTGAGATAACCGGATCTATCCTCCAAGAAAATTTGTTATTAACGTGTTCATCATTACAAAAGTTATTTCTGGTAAATATTTCAGAAGCACCCCAGATGTCTACATACTCAATAACCAATTGTTATGTCTACATACATATCACGGTGCTCTTGAATCAAATTTAAATGGAAGGTGCTTACACCTGGGAAGTTTTTGCAGATTCTGAAACTACAATGTTCATAGATGAGAAAAATCAAAAAAAAAAAAAAAAAAAACGCAAAAAATCGCCGGAGCGCTTTTTAAATAAATCGCGATTCAAGTTGACATTTTGCTAAAATTTCCTTTTGGGTCCTTAGTATAATCATCAAGGGCTTTCATCTCCAAAAGAAATTTTCCACCCCAGACTTTGAGTTCCATTTTGTGTCACAGTGTTATTTATTTATTTAATTTTATACCCTACACCACTATGTGGTAAGGGGTATTATGTGTTAGTGCATTTGTATGTAACATACAAAAGGAAGCGAGATAGACCCATAGTTCCTTCTAGGGATATACATAGAATCACTTTCTGAGTCGATTTATGCATGTCCGTCCGTCCGTCCGTTCGCAACATACAGGTCGCATTTGTTAACCGATTTCGCTGAAAATTGGGGAATACCATTTTTTTTTTAGCCGTCGGAAGATCAAGTTCGAAGATGGGCTATATCGGTCCAAGTTTTGGTATAGCCCCCATATAACGGTACCTCCCGATTTAAGGTATTTTAAGGATCTTAGCCGCATTTGTTGCCCAAACCAGCTGAAATTTTACATTTGAGGTTCCCAATGGCCGCGAAATTGCTCCACTAAAAATTGTCAAGATAGGTCCACGGTTCGGTATAGTCCCCATATAACGATACCTCCCGATTTAAGGTATTTTAGGGATCTTAGCCACATTTTTTGCCCAAACTAGCTGAAATTTTACATTTGAAGTTCTCAATGGCCGCGAAATTGCTCCACTAAAAATTGTCAAGATAGGTCGACGGTTCGGTATAGTCCCCATATAACGATACCTCCCGATTTAAGGTATTTTAGGGATCTTAGCCACATTTTTTGCTTGAACTAGCTGAAATTTTACATATGTGGTTCCCAGTGGCCACGAAATTTCGCCACTTAAAATTGTTAAGATAGGTCCATGTTTTTTTGTAGCCCCCATATAACGGTACCTCCCGATTTTAGGTATTTTAACGATTTTCCCCAAATATGGCTCCAATTTGCCATTTGGAATTTAATGAGTTCAAAAAATTTACTTTAATGTTTGTTTTGGGTTATTAAAAAACTTCTCCACCAAGAATTATGGACATACAAATGTCCACGTTTTGATATTTACATAGGGTATTACATAGTCGGCACCGCCCGACTTTGGTCTTTTCCTACTCGTTTTTTTGCGTATATGTCCTTGCTTGGTTACAAAATAATAATTTTATATTGCGACCATAGAACGGTACTCTCAGATTTTGGGAATTTGTATGGTTTTAACTGCCTTTTCCCACCGAAATAGCTATTATTTGGTACTGACTCTTCGCTTGGGCTACAATGTTTTTTCCCGAATTTGTGCAGGTCAACGTTTTCATATAGAACGGGAATTTGTAAAGACTTAGTCACATTATCCAATCGAAAAAGATGAAATTTGGTATAGCTTTCATTGGGGAAATTTAAACGATGCCGCTGAGAATTATCGTTACAGGTCCAAGTTTTAGTATAGCTCCTGTATTTTACCCAAATTATTGGTTTATATTTCTGCACGGGGTTATATGCATAGGTCCACGTTTTAGTATAGTACACGGTAGTACAGTACCGCCCGATTTTCGGTCGAAATCCAGTTCCAATATAAGTATGTTTTCTCTTGTTCACTTGTTTATTACACCCATACTAAGGAGGGGTTAGCACATGAGCCCACAAATGATATATGGAGATTTCTGAGTGAAATCGGACACTTTTTCCAAAATGAAGTTTTTGATTTCCTTTATTTGTTGCTGTGGAGATGCTGCTCATCAGCAGAACACTTCAGTATATTTTCAGATTTTTTTGACTAACGGCTCCAGAGATATCGCGCCTTAAGAAAGTTTTTTTTTTATCAGCTATTTAATAAAATAGAAAAAAATGCACAGTGGGCTTGGATGCAATTTTTGCGATTTAATATTTTAAATCAATTTTTAGCAAAGATTTACCTCTTCGATATTCTTGAAATTTTTTTGTATTAAACTACGATCAATTACAAAAATGTTAAGCCCAATTTTTTTTCTTTATATTATTATATTATATAGTTTTCAAAATAATATTCTCTCCTAGATTTGGTTCCTATCTAAAAGTCCGAATTATGTAAGCGACACTACCCAGCAAACCAATCGTACCGACATCGTAACGAAATCGGAACAAAATTCGGACGATACGTCCGATATCTGATCCGAAATCGTAACGATATCTTAACGAAAGTTGTGTGAAGTGGTTGATATAATTTCGGAACGAAATGTCTTAGCGACATCGGATCGATTTCGGTCCGGTTAGTAGTGTCCGCACACGCAATAAAAAATGCTTTGTTTATGTAATTCACCAACGATCGTCTTTTATCTTCCTTGGTGTGTTTCCGGAGTGAAGTCTTAGGCGAGAGATTGAGAAACTAACCTCCAAATGCAGGCAGGGCTAACATACATACACGTGTATATGCGTGTATTGAACTCCATATACTCCAACTATAAATCACATGCAGAAAACAAATGTAATATCAGGCAAAAAGTTCATTTAACAATAACATTTGCTGTGTGTTGCTTACCGCAAATATTGTAATGGAAGAAGTCACTTTTGACGAGAGCCAAGAAATAAGCAGAAAATATCGAAAATGAAATAAAAATTACTGTAAAAGCTTTATTTATTACCAGCAGGGAAGGGAGGCAGGCATACAGTAAAAAAGGCAAGAGCTGTGGAATATTGACATAAAAGAAAACAATTTGATTTTTTTATTGTGTTAACTTCTAAGTGTTCGAGTTTATATTGATGTGCCATACAAATGAAAAGCACAACGTTAGCTGACCTAATATTTCAATGTTCAACAATTATATGATATGTACATACGTACATATACACACGTTTATGTGTATATGTGTGTGTGATTATATGAGAATATATTTCTATGTCTACGCTTATAAAATATCTGTACAATATAGGAAAACACACAATATAGGCAAGACAATAAAAAAACAAGGAAAACTTACTACCATCAACGTTGGTTCAACAATGAGAAAAAACATTGTACTTACACCAGCTACCCAACACAAGCACGCATACAAAAGCACCAATATCGTTAGCAATAAAACCAACAGTCGCTGATTCACAAACAGTGGCATTGTGCCATACATACTATGAACATTTAACATTACTACACCATAAACCGCCAATAAATAAGACACCCTGAATAGGAAGAAATTAAAGAATCATATTACACACACATACATACCTACATCTTGAACACGCTCACACCCGCTCGCTTTTGACACGTATACACTAGGGATATAACTTTTTGCACTTTTTTGCAGATATCGAAAATACCACCACATAGCCGTGTAGAGCATGAAAATCTATTATGAAATAAGGTGTAATTTTTTCTCTATCGCGAAAAAAGTTTCCGCACCAAATGCATTGAAGTTCAGTAATGCATTTTTGAATTTTTTCTGTCATAACAACATGTTTGCTTTTCATTAAAATTTTTATTTTTTTGTAATCTAATTTAAAATCATTATCAAAGCGTTCTGGACCAATTTGATCTCAAATCGCGCTATTTCGGAGCATATTAGGAATTTTTGACACTATTGCAATTTTTGGTATTTCTTTATAAACTCGTGAATTTTATGTTTATATTTTTTGTACCTATCGGACAAGAGAATATGGTGTCATTTGCAACAAATTCGCGAATGTTACAGACCGTTTTTAATGACTTTGCCTGTGAGAAATATATTTTTGTCTATAAATATTTATTCAAACAAAGCAAATTTAAAATTATAAGTAGAAAAAATACCAAAAGGGTTTTAATAATTGCGGTCGGTGCTGAAACTTTTTTCATCGAATCGATCTTAGAAACGCGTTTTCATTATTAGGACAAAATTCCCCACATGGTACTGGTGTTGTATTTTTGTAGAAAACAAATACAATTCTCACAGGCAAGGTCAACAAAAACAGCCTGTAACTTTCGCGAATTCGTTGCAAATGACCCCAAATTCTCTTGTCCGATAGGTACAAAAAATATAAACATAAAATTCGCGAGTTTATAAAGAAAAACCAAAAATTGCAATAGTGTCAAAAATTCTTAATATGCTCCGAAATGGCGCGATTTGAGATCAAATTGGTCCAGAACGCTTTGATAATGATTTTAAATTAGATTACAAAAAAATAAAAATTTTAATGAAAAGGAAATATGTTGTTATAACAGATAAAATTAAAAAATGCATTTCTGAACTTCCATGCATTTGGTGCGGAAACTTTTTTCGCGATAGAGAAAAATTGACACCGTATTTCACAATAGTTTTCCATGCTCTACACGGCTATGTGGTGGTATTTTTTTGGTTATAGCCCTAGTATACACACATTGCCTTGCATGCTTTTAGGAAAAAACACAGCAAAAACATACTTGAACTAAGCGCATAGAGAGTGTATTTATGTCAAGGATACTATAAAATCAATTACATGTGTATATGTGAATTTTCATAAATTGTTGCGGGTGTGTGGTGTGTGTGTGTGCGTGTGAGTGATTGTGTGAATGCGCCTCTGTTCATTGTTAAAAGTGTTGCGGTGAACAAGACGACGATAACAACCAATCATCAGGCTGCAATGCCAGGTTTACAGTATTTTAAATATGTATGTATTTATGTACATATGTATATACTCCTACATATAATATTAACTAGAAAAATATTTAAGACCAAGTTTTGTCTATGGCTATTAGATGCAAATGCACATGTGTGGAAAGTGTAGCGGCTTGAAAACTCATATGAAACTCCCATGCTTTAAGCCTGAAGAAAACAATTTGATCTTGTTGTTGTAGATGGAAGCCACTGTTGGACGTTCGATCCCTTAAAAGACCAAGCCGCCTCTCCGATGGCAATCTTGTTATAGTTAAAGCTTAACGCATCGAATAAAATAAGATCGGGCACTACAAAAAAGCTGACTTTTTTTCCTAATAAAATAAAAAACAATTGGTGGTGCAAACGTAAGCGTTTAAACAATCCTCAGAATATCGCATGATCAAAACCAGCGAGGGCAAAATAAAATAAAACAAGTAAAAAAGTATCAGTCGGCTTTGCCGACAGAGATATACCCTCAGCCTATATGAATTGAAACTTTCATATACGGACAGATCAAATCTATTTAGGGTCTTTTCAGAATTTTGTGGGCCTTTTTGGACATTTGAACTTGGAAACGTGAAACAGACCCTAAACTGCGCTTAGACACAAAAGTTGAACTTCTGAGGGTGAGGTACCCTAAGGAGAGAACGGATATGGGTCATTTTAGAAGTTAAACTAAATTTGTACAAAATATTAGGAGATCCAAAGTTTGGACCAAATAAATATTGGGGGAAGTACAGGAAGTTGTGGACCAACTTCGAACTGAAACTAGTTTGGACAAAATATGACGAAGGCCAAATTTTGGACAAAATAGGTTTATCAGTTCGAGAGTTATCGTTATTATCCTACTACATATGGTACCATAGGGTTTTTTTTTTACAAATTTCGGGCTGTTTTCTCAAGAAGTATGGACTTGCCCCTGAAAAAACTTTTACCGTTATAATGGAGGTAGCGAATGCAAGTTGCTTCAACAAAAATCTAAGTGATTCGAGAGCAGGTCTTAATGTGAACTTATCCGAAATTGTGTGTGGGAGGTACCCGAAGGAGTGGGCAAATATACTCCATGTTCGATCTATATCTGCTAGATATATTAGGATGTTTTAAGTATGGACCAAATCGGCCACTCCCTTCAACAGTTATCGCGCACAATTCTTACGAAAATTTTTGAACTTTTATGGGTGAGGTTCCTGAAGGAATGGACCGATATGGCTTATCTTCGAACTTAAACTATGTTTGGACAAAATATTACTAAGTCCAAATTTTGGTCCGAATCGGCAGATCCGTTCTAGGGTTATCTTGCGCTCCAACCACCTCACACGGTGTCATACTCGTAGGTGTTTTTTGCAACTTTCATGCTATTTTCTCAGGAAGTATAGACTTGCCGCTAATGGAACTTGTACCGTCGTATGGGGGGCAGTGAATACAAGTTGCTAAACCAAAAATCAAAGCGATTCGAGAGATGGCCCTAAACTGAACTTTTCCGAAATTTTGTGTGGGAGGTACCCGAAGGAGTGGACCGATTGAGTCCTTATCTAAGCCTGGTACAAGTTTCACGATATGCAAAGTATGGACCAAATCGGTTACTCCCTTCAAGAGTTATTGTGCGCACAAATTTTCCGAAGATTTTCGAACTTTTGTGTGGGAGGTACCGGAAGGAGTGGACCAATATACCCCATCTTCGAACTTAAACTAAGTTAAGGCAAAATATTACGAAAGCCAAAATTTGAACCGAATCGGTTCATCCCTCCGAGAGTTATCGTGCGCTCCAACCAGCCAGACAGACAGACAGTCGGACGGACATTGCTCAATCGACTCCAAATTGTCTGAAACACATTTCGTCCAAACATACTAAATACTAAATAATGGTTTTAGACCCCAAGTATGTTTGGACGAAATGTGTATCAGACAATTTGGAGTCGCTTGAGCAATGTCCGTCCGTCTGTCTGTCTGTCTGGCTGGCTGGAGCTCACGATAACTCTCGAACGGATGAACCGATTCGGTTCAAATTCTGGCTTTCGTAATATTTTTCCCAAACTTAGTTTAAGTTCGAAGAAGGTCCACTCCTTCCGGTACCTCCCACACAAAAGTTCGAAAATGTTCAGAAAATTTGTGCGCACGATAACTCCTGAAGGGAGTAACCGATGTGGTCCATACTTTGCACATCCTGAAATGTGTACTAGACTTAGATAATGTTTCAATATGGACTCAATCAGTCCACTCCTTCTGGTACCTCCCACACCAAATTTCGGAAAAGTTCAGTTTAGGGCCATCTCTCGAATCGCTTTGATTTTTGTTTTAGCAACTTGTATTCACTGCCCCCCATACGACGGTACAAGTTTCATTAGGGGCAGGTCCATACTTCCTGAGAAAATAGCATGAAAGTTGCAAAAAACCCCTATGACACCGCGTGAGGTTGTTGGAGCGCAAGATAACTCTAGAACGGATCTGCCGATTCGGTCCAACATTTGGTCTCAGTGATATTTTGTCCAAACATAGTTTAAGTTTGAAGATAAGCCATATCGGTCCACTCCTTCAGGTACATCCCCCACAAAATTCAAAAATGTTCGGAAAAAGTGTTCGTACGGTAACTCTTGAAAGGAGTGGCCGAATTGGTGCATATTTTACAAGTCCTAATATATCTACCAGATATAGGTCAGGTTCAAATATGGACTATATTTGTCCACTCCATCCGGTACCTCCCACACAAAATTTCGGATAAGTTCACTTTAAGACCTGCTATCGAATCACTTTGATTTTTGTTGAAGCAACTTGCATTCGCTGAGTCCATTACGACTGTAAAAGTTTTTTCAGAGGCAAGTCCATACTTCTTGAGCAAACATCCCGAAGTGTGTAAAAACCCCCTACGACACTATATGTAGTGGCTGGAGATCCACTTCCATAATGGCCAATATAGATCCATTCTTTTTATTATCTACTCCGCAAAACTTTTGATCTTTAATACTAATCAAAATTTTTGTCGGTTCAAACGCCCAAAATTTTTAAAACCCCGTAAATACATTTTTTTGGAAAAAAGGTTCCAATATACACAGGCTGAGGGTATATCTCTGTCGGCAAAGTCGACTGATACTTTTTTACTTGTTTAACTTACAGTGGCCATAGAATAACTAGTTAATCAGTGCGACGTTCCCTTGTTAAAATAATTTGTTAGTAGGGGGTTTTGTAAGTAGTTACGACTACCAAAAAGTACTATAAAAACACATTATATGGTATTTAGCTGGGTCCGTCGGTCGGTCTGTTGCAATCAAGATACAGCTCGCAATATTTAAGACAGGGCCCTACAATTTGGTAAAGAAGTTTATATTACACCTAGAATGTTTGGTATTCAATCGGTCCACGTTTTGATTTAGCCCCCATAGAGCGCTACCTCCCGGTTTTTCGGTATTTTGTAGGTTGCGGGCTCAATCTAGCGAGAAGTGACTGAAAATTTGTATATAGGTAATATAGACGCCATAGGATGGTCCTTTTCGATTTTCGAAATGGATAGCATTTGGCATTTAGTCGTCGATTGGGGTATAGAACATTCCAGAAGTGAATTATCAGTATATGTCCACATTTTTATTGTGGTCCCTCGCGATTTTTTGTACTTCGAAGGTTGTGGCCTCAATATACAACCGAATTTGACAGTTAGTCTTCATTGGGGCTTTTTTCCCCCTGGAGTGTTTCAGTATATGTTCACATTTTGATATAGCGTCCAGAGAACGGTACCTTCTGATTTTCGGTATTTTGAAGGTTTTAGCCACGTTATCTTGCATTTCGTATTCATTGAGGTTTCTAAACTTTCCTCCAGAATATTGTCACTATAGGTCCACATTTAGATGTAACCCGCATAGAACGTTTCCTTCCTATTTTCGGTAGTTTTAAGGTTTTAGCCACATTTTCTTACCGAAATGGCTGAAATATTGCATTTAGTCTTCCTCGGGGCTACAAAACATTACCCCAAAAATTTGTCAGTATAGATACACTTTCCGATATAATCCCCATAGAACGGTAACTCCCGATTTTCGGTATTTTTATGGTTTTAGTAACATTATCTTACCAAAATGGCTGAAATTTGGTTTTTAGTTTTCGTTGGAGGTAAAAAACGTTTCCGCTGGGAACTCCCCAGTAGTAAGAATGCATGAACTTTAGCTTATTAATGAAAGAAAGTACTATGAAATAAAAAATATTCTCAGAAAATATTTCCTGTTGCACGGATAAATGGATTTTTGCCTATTATTGACTATTTTAAACCAACCATAAACCATTTTTAATTAATATGATATATGAAATAAAATTATATATGATTATTGTTATTGTCTCGCACATATTTGTTTTGATTACATCTCTCCCATTTTTTGATTAAATTCATTCGTCTCTTTGTATGTGTATGTATGTGCATCTGGATTTCGTTCATTGTCGAACATCTTAGATTGAGGGTTCTAGAAAAGGGAGAATAGCAGCTGCGTGAGTGAGTTGAAAAGCATACTGCGAACTGAAACCGTCAGTGCATCCTAAGTTGCTGTGTGTTAATAAGTGAAGTGAAGCTAATAAAGCAGGGCATAATTGTTGTCTAAAGACACTCGCTTCATTTGGTATAAATCGTATCGGGGAGTAAATCAACGTATAAAAGCGGTTAAATTAAACCTAATTCCGTGACAATATATTTATTATGTCCATATTTTTTTAAATATTCACTCACTCTTTTAGAGATTGTAACCTCAGTTTCATTAAAGATGTAATTACCTGGAAGAGAAAAAAGCAAAAAAGGCAAATTAATACAAATTAAATATGAGAATATATATTATAAGATTGTATATTATACTGAGCAATCAATTTTTGTGGAAAGTTTTTAATGCCTGAAGTCTCCTGAAAAATTCGAAAAAGAACAAGAGAAGACGAATCTTTGTTCACCATAACAATGTGAGCTTTCACATGCTTCAAACCAGCGCCCTTTTGACCGGAAAAAACGTGGAATTGATGCGTCATTTGCCGCGTAGCCCTTACTTGGAACCTAATGACTTCATTTGTTTCCAGGTTATCTAGGAAAAGGGTGGTCAACGATTTTCGTCGCCAGAAGATGCTGTTGAAGCGTTCAAAAACCATGTTTTGGAGGTGTCACAATCGGAGTGGAAAAAGTTTTTGAACAATTGGTTAGAGCGCATAAAAATCATGCTTAAGAAAACAATAAAACTATTTATGATGGTAAATAATCGCATTTTCATTATTAGGCCAGAAACTTTTCTATTTGCCATTTTAGTGGCTGGAGGGCCCGACAACTTTCAGACTGGATACTGCGTTGGTCCAAACTTTGCAATCATTAAGTAATATTTCTGCGAATCTTAGACAAAGTTCCAAGATAGACATCGGTCCATTTCTTCCGGCACCGCTTCATGTAAGGTACAAAATTTCGCCACAATGCACACTGGTCCCAATCTGCGACAATTTAGCAAATTGTCTCCAAATATATCATATGTTAATATTCCAGTTTTTGTAATTTATAACGGTATTTAACAAAACAGAAGAATTTGACATTTACGTATGATCTCTTAAAACTTTAAAAGCATCAGTAAGATTGTGACTTCTTACAAGGCAAGTAACTCAAAATTGAAAGGATAAAATAATTTTTTTTTTTCGAAATGGAAGTTTTAGTGCAAGGCTTTCTAATTACTTTTACACATAAAAAATACTGACGATGCCTTTTCCGTGAATATGCCGTTGCAGTGAATATGCCGTATTACTGTATTCTCACTTTATTCTTTGTTTTGTGTTTTAGTTGTTTGTTTTGGTTTTTTTCTTCAACAATTTAGACATTTTTGTTTTGGGATTTACTTATGAGTGCATTTTCTATATTTGTATATTTTTGATATATGTATGGTGCTACATATAATATGAAAAACAAGTAAAAATGTAAAGTTCGGTCGCACCGAACTTTATTATATCCCCTACCATGAAATATTCTGACCTCAAATGGAATAATTTGTTTCCTTTCCTGTCCACGATACCAGTCGGAGACGTTTTTTGACTACTAAGAACTCCAAATAGCAAATTACAACCAAAATGTAGAGAAAAACCTCAACATAACTGAAATAGTGAAGTACCGTAATATGGGGGCTATACCGAAACCTGGAGCTAAGACCACAATTTTTGGCGCAGAAGGTTTTTGATCATTAAGAACTCCAAATGGCAAATTACAACCACTTCGTTCCGAAAATGTTGATAAAATCTACAAAAATAGCTGAAATCGGGAGGTACCGTACTATGGGGGCTATACCGAAACCTGGACCTAAGACCACAATTTTTGG
The DNA here is from genome assembly GCF_047663935.1 of Musca autumnalis. Taxonomy (NCBI): domain Eukaryota; kingdom Metazoa; phylum Arthropoda; class Insecta; order Diptera; family Muscidae; genus Musca; species Musca autumnalis. The sequence continues at coordinate 41,816,284 of NW_027412088.1, read as the reverse complement.
CTCAGGAGGTTTTTGACCGTTGGGAGCCCCAAATGTCAAAGTGCAGCCAATTAGGCCCGAAAATGTAGATAAAATCTTAAAAATACCTGAAATCGGGTGGTACCGCTACATGGGGGCTATAGGAAAAAACTGGACCCATATTGATGATTTTTGGCAAAAGTATTTTTACTTATTTTTAGCATATACTGAAAAAATCAGATTGATCCGACGACTATAAATATTTTTGTCGCACCTTCCCATACAAGTGGGACCACTGTGCAATGCAGTTATTGCCTTCTTTTAATATCAGCCTTTAGGCTATCAAGGTTAGAAGCGATACGATGAAAATATGCCTCATCGAAATAATAGTTTTTGACCCCATGTATGTTTGAACGAAATTTGTTTCAGGGAATTTTGAGTTGATTTAGCCATGTCCGTCCGTCTTTCCATCTGTATAGCTGGAGGGCATAATAACTCTTGAACGGACCACCGATTTGGGTCAAAATTTGGTTCTGCTAATATTCTCTCCAAAGGTAGATCAAGTTTGAGATGAGACATATCAGTGCACTCCTTCTGTAACCTCGTCCACGAAAGTGTAAATAGTTGGGTAAAATGGAATACAGTCCTCTCCTTCGGGTACTTCCCACACAAAATTTTGGAAAAGTACAGTTTAAGACATTCTCTCTCTTTCTTTTGTGCAACAACTTGTATTCTCTGCCCATATTACGACGATACAACTTTTTCAGGGGCAATTTCATACTCCCTCCGAATATGCGCCATACCCAGCAAAAAAAGTCCTCCCATAATCATGAGTTTCGTAAGGGATTTTTGGCAGCCGTAACTACTCTCAAACCCCCTTTCTTCCCTATTATTTTTACAAGGGCATGTCCCACTCAGTTTGTAGTTATTTTATGACCACTAGAATAACTAGTTATTCTGTGGCCAATAGAAGTTGAAAAGTATGGTGAAAAAATTCTATTTTTAGAACAGTTGATGTGGAGAATTTGTTTCTAATTTTAACACACTTCTTAATTTTATTTTACTTTATTTCATTTCGCTCCCTGTCCGACTTGAACACACGAACTCTCTGATTTCAAGTCAAATACACTACATTGTGCCACTCACACGAACATTAAGGGTTGCTTAAGAACTTAAATGTGCAGTGCACATGTGCATCCCCAAACTGTTATTTTTTATTTAACAAAAAGGATTTATAGTCGGACACACACCCCTAGGATTTATAGTCGGGCACACACACTGTGCCGCCGTCGTCATTACTTAATGAGGAGTAAAGTAAGTAGGTTTACCTTGCAAATTTTTTAAGAAGTAACCCATTACTTTTCAGGTTACTTGTAATGCGAAAAGTAGCTTGTTTACATTACTTTGTAAAGGTTTACGTAATGACTACCGGATCCAAATTTTTGCTGGGTATCGTCCCACTCTTTAGGGCACCTCCCTCACAAAAGTTCAACATTTTTTGTTTAAGTGCAGTTTAAGATGTCTTCAAGGATCCTTTAAAACCTTTCCCGAAAGTACTCCCAGTGGTCGTGTTTACATCAAAATTTTAGCTTTCCTGGGCAAGTCCATGCTTCCTGATATAATGACCAAAAAACACAAAATTATACGGTAACCAAGTGAACTGACTGGTGGGCGCGATATGTATCGAAACGAAATGACTACCAAAGCAAGATCCACTTCCAAAACGCATTATGTAGATCCAATCCTTCAAGTACTTCCTTCGCAACAATTTTGAACATTAATCCAAATCTATATTGTTTTCGGCAGCTTGCGCTTTGATCAGAAAACTACTCAAGTGTTCTGATGCAAAAATTCTATCGTATTGGGTTCCTTTGGGTCACTTCACCATAATATGGTAACTCACCATTGGTGAGTATAATTAGATTTCTCATTCCGTTTGTAACACATCGAAATATTCGTCGGAGACCCCATAAAGTATAGGTACTCTTGATCAGCACAAAATTCTAAGTCGCTGTAACTATCTGTCTGTCCGTCCATCCGTCTATCTGTTGAAATCAAGACACAGCTCGCAATTTTTATACCCTCAGCATTTATGCTAACGAGGGTATACCCACTTTCATACGGGCAAAATGTGCCTCATCGAAATAATGGTTTTAGACCCCAAGTATGTTTGGACGCAATCCGTTCCAGACAATTTGCAGTTGATTTAGCAATGTCCGTCCGTCTGTCTGACTGGCTGGTGCGCACGATAACTCTAGAAGGATCAACCGATTCGGTACAAAATTTGGCTTTCGTAATATTTTGCCCAAACTTAGTTTAATTTCGAAGATGGGCTATATCGGTCCACTCCTTCCGGTACCTCCCCCACAAAAGGTCTAAAATGTTCGGAAAATTTGTGCGCATGATAACTCTTGAAGGAAGTAACCGATTTGGTCCATACTTTGCACATCGTGAAATTTCTACCAGACTGAGATTCAATATGGACTCAATCGGTCCACTCCTTCGGGTACCTCCCACACACAATTTCGGATAAGTTCAGATTAGGGCCTGCTCTCGAATTGCTTTGATTTTTGTTGCAACAACTTGTATTCACTACCCATCATACGATGGTACGAGTTTCATCAGAGACAAGTCCAGTACTTCCCGAGGAAATAGCCTGAAAAGGTGCAAAAAGCCCCTATGACACCGTGTGTAGTGGTTGGAGCGCAAGATAACTCTTGAACGGATCGGCCGATTCAGTCCAAAATTTGGCCTTCGTAATATTTTGTCCAAACATAGTTTAAATTCGAACATAAGCCATATCGGTCCACTCCTTCAAGTACCTCCCCCACAAAAGTTCAAAAATATTCGGAAAATTGTGCGCACGATAACTCTCGAAGGGATTGACCGATGAAATCCATACTTTGCACATCCTAATATATCTACCAGATATACATCCGGTTCGAAAATGGACTATATTTGTCCACTCCTAAGGGTACCTCCCACACAAAATCTCGGATAAGTTCACTTTAAGACCTGCTCTCAAATCACTTTGATTATTGTTGAAGCGATTTGCATTCGCTACCTTCATTACGACTGTAAAAGTTTTTTTTAGGTGCAAGTCCATATTTCTTGGGAAAACAGCCCGCAAGGTGTAAAAAACCCCTACGCACAGTGTGTCCAAATTCAATATTTTGTGCCAAAAATGCAAAAAACAAATTGTCGAAAATTCCCAAAAGTTGTATATGAAGGGATAGAAAACATGCTAGCTAAGAGAGAAAAACAAAAATTTCGTTGGTTGTACCGTTATAATTGAAGTAACGGTACCTATAACATGATCTTATTTTCATTAAAACAAATACTAAAAATCGCAAGGAAATTCGTCGATTTTTTTGAGGACCATATTATCACGAGTTATTGGAATTTTTTAATGGTTATTTTTGCTATCCGATAATACGAAACCTGACGTATTAAACCGTGCTTAGAAGTAAATCTATTTGCGTTCCTGTTCTGTATAATAACCTGATTTGTTTTGAACATTTTTACGTTTATATTTTTAATAAGTTCTTTTTTAATAGGATATAACTAAAAAGTTCCACGGGGTTCCACTGTTGTAATGGTACCCAAATATAGAGGAGCTCTCGAACTATCAATTTGTCAATAGAGAAATTGCGACCAAGTGCGACGCCGGAAAATAGGCCCTTTATAACGTTACCACCCGATCTTACGTGTTTTGAGGATTTTACCTACAATAATCAACCGATCTAGCTAAAAATTTAAATATAACGTTTTCTACGAGAAAACTATCTCCTTAATAAAAATTGTATATATAGGTCCACGTTTTTATGTAGCCCCATATAAGGGTTCCGCCCGATTTCGGAACGAAGTTGCTACAATTTTGCATTTAGGGTTCCTAGTGGTCAACAAACTTGCACACACAATATTGTGAGCATAGGTCCACTTTATGATAGTACTCTCATATAACGGTACCCCTGATTTTTGGTATTTTGGAGTTCAAAGATACATTTTCCGACGGAATTATATATTGTTTAATATTTGCAAATATTAAACAAAATGAAATAACGAAAATAGTTTCACAGTTGACAGCCTGTCATTCTTTTATTTATGGCAACAATGACGTTGCCATTCATTGTTAATGGCCCTTAGTTTTTATTTTTTATTTATTTATTTATTTATTATTTCGTCTATGGAGTACAAATTCCTTACAGACTAATGCATTAAAAATAAATTAATTCTAACATATTTTTGAATTTTATAATAGAATCAGAGAAATCTAAGTTTGACTGTACATTAATTCTATTAAATTCGCGAAGGATTTTAAAGATTGGCTCATTCATTGCATACATTGTTCTATGATAAGGTATATAAAAATATTCAGTATTCCTCAGAGAACAGATGGGAGTATTAAAACGTATTAATTCCAGAAGTTGGGGACAATCAATCAAACCATTAATAAGTTTGTACAAAACCATTATAGACTGTAAAGCAGTGGCAAATGTATTAATATGCAGCGAGCTTCATATGAGGGAAATGGAACGCTAAAATTTATTGAGAAAAGTGCAAACTTTATAAACTTTTTTTGGAGCCTTTCAATGCGATTAACTTGTGTGTAAGTTGTTGGATTCCAAACAACCAGAGCATATTCTAATCTAGATCTTATAAGGGAAGAGTAAATGGCCTTATGGACATAAGGATCCGTGAAATCAGAGCATTGACGTTTTATGAAGGCTAAAAGAGCGTAAGCCTTGGGCATAATGTAGTCAATATGCAAATTAAATACCAATTTTGAATCGAAGTAAACACCCAAATCTAGTATTTCTGAAACTTGTGAAATGCGCTTATGATTAACATAATACTCCATAATAATTGGAGATCGCAAACGACCGTAACATATGTAGAAACATTTATTAAGATTAAGTAATATACAGTTACTTGCACACCAATTCACAATGTTAGTTAAATCAAGCTGTAATAAAGTTGCATCTAAGAGATTTTTAACGCTTTTAAATAGTTTTATATCATCAGCATACAATAAACATTGTGCATTAGACAAACAACTGGTGATACTGACGATCAGCTGGGGTATATGAATCAGCTGTCGTTAACATAGTCCCACGCTTTTGAATAGCACCCATAAACAACAAAAAAATACATAATCTAAACACCGAAATATTACCATTTTTACGCTAAGCAAATATTCCTCCATGAATTTAAGTAGTTAAATTTTTGTTATAGTATGCATATTAATTGAATTATTTTATGTTGTTAAAACACAAGTTTGTATTTGAGAATATAGCGTTTTATGTTTCTATAACTCCACAGCGTGTTTTAAATAACTCTAAAAAATTATCAATTCTTATTTAAATGTATCTATATTACACAAACTTTAAAATTTCGAAAAACCTTTTTTTATTCATTAAAATTCTATGGAAGACGTTGACCGATTGGCTTGTAGCTACATAGAATAAAAGATCCATGTCTTATAAACATCTCCTCCAAATTTCATAGCTCTATCTTTATCCGTTTAGAAAATATAGATTTTTGACACAAAAAACGCATTTTGGACACACTGTGCTACGTCACCATATGTTGTGGTCGGAGAGTACGACAACTCTCGAACTGTTCAACCGATTTGGTCCAACATTTGGTCTTCGTCATATTATATCCAAACTTAGTTTCATGGGCAATACCGGTCCACTACTTCCGATACTTCTCCCCAATATTTAAAAAAGTCACTAAAATGCTAGGACAATATCAGTTGAATGGGGCAACCAATTTGGTCCCAACTTTGGATCTCCTAATATTTTGTCAAAATTTAGTTTAACATCTAAAATGGCCCATATCGCTTCTCCCCACAAAAGTTCATCATTTGTGTCTTAGTACAGTTAATTCCTAATACACATTTTTGTCGGCAAGTTTGAATGTCCTAAAAGGGCCACAAAATTCTGAAGAGACCTTAAATACATTCGATCTGTCCGTAGGTGATAGTTTCACTTCACATTGGCTGAGGGTATATATCTGTCGGCATAGCCGACTGACACTTTGTTACTTGTTAAGATAGAGCTTTATAAATTGGTATAGAAGTTTCTATGACTTCTAGGATGTTTGGTATTGAAAAATGCGCCATATCGGTCCACCTTTCATATAGCCCCCGATTTTCGGGATTTTGAAGGTTCCAACCTCAATATCCCACCAACAAGTTTGAAATTTGGCAATAAGTCTTTATTAGGAGCATAAAACTTTCTACCGAAAATTTGTTCGAATAGGTCCACGCCTTCATATAGCCCCCATAGGATGGTACCTCTCGATTTTCAGTATTTTGGAGGTTGCGCCCGAAACGGAAATTTTAAATTTGGTATTTAGTCTTCATTGGGGGTATACAACTTTCCACCTGAAATTTGTCGGTATTGCTCCACATCGTTATGTAGCCGCCATAAAACGGTACCCCCCCCCCCATTTTCCCACCTGAAAAATGGGGGGTATAATACACGGGTATTATATATTTACACGGATATAGTATTAATTTGAGTTACAAAACATTCCTCCAGAAATTACTTGATACAGGTATGGTCCCCATAAGATTTTTTTTAGGATTTTAGTGACATTTTTCTACTGAAGTGGTTGTTAATTGGAATTTTGTGGTCCCAGGAGATAGAAAACTTAGTCGCAAAAAATTGTTTATATCTATCCAGGCTTTTTATGTATTTCTAGAGTTTTTGTCAAATTTTCGATACGAAATTAATGTAATTTAATTTTGTGTGTTGCCAGAGGATACAAAATTTCAATTCGAAAAATTGTAAATATTAATCCATAGTTTGGAAAAAACAACGCCCCATATGAGCTCTGTGAAACTGATTATCATCAGTAAAGATATTCTGCTCCTGCAATGAATATTTACTTCAATACAATTTATGGTGCATGGTATAAAACGTTCGGTCCGGCTGAAGTTAACGCCGTTCTTACTGGTTTTTTTTTTATAATGGTAACCCAGCAAAATAAATTGGAAGTAGTGCAATGTAGACTAGTTCTTTCACGGCATGTTTTTATGCAGTTCAAACGGAGTCGTGAAAAAGGCACTCCATTCCTCACATTTTAACCGCGTTTGGATGCAATCCAAAGAATCACGAGGCAGTTCAACGGAGTCGTGAAAAAGGCACTCCAGTTCCTCACAATTTAACAGCATCCGGATGCAGTGCAAACGGAGTCGTGAAAAAGGCACTCCGTTCACTACATTTTATTAGCAGTTGTTAGAGATCCCTACATGTACATAAATCAGTTTGTACATCTCTACAGGCAGCGGAATACATTTCCAAAAAGAGATAATCGTCTTAACATTTCCAAACATTTGCTAATACAAACTAAATAATATTTAATTTGTGAACATTTTTCCGGTAACTCACGAGAAGAAAATTTTCCAATGGAGTGCTGTTGGAGTACATGTCGAAATCTTAACTGGTGATGGGAAGACAATATCAAACCCATTTAGCAGATGAAGCAACCGCACTCAAGCTTGGATTAAATGAAGAGCGGAGGAAACACACATGTTTGCGATTGAATTCAATAGAGAATTTTCATAATTTGTGTTAATTTAATAAAGTTATTAATATTTTTGTTTTACACAAATAATAAATGCATTTTATTTTGTTATTCGTAACACGTGCTCTGGACTGCCTCCTATTCTACCCCAAAGGGTCAGTTAAAATGCAATGCCAAAGGGTCAGTTAAAATGCGGTGCAATGGAGTGCCACTTTCCGGAGTCACTCCCTTGTAAAAATCATGAGTGAAAATGCATAATTTGATGCACTTCCAAAACACTTGTACATATCATTTAACTGCCTCTTTGGAGGCAAACTTTTCGCTGGGAAATGTATTGAAAAACGGGAGTTCTACGATTTTCAACTTTAAACGGACATAACATCTTTTTCCACAACGGATTTCTATTGATGCTTTTAAAGGGCTGAATGATATCTTTCGAACAAGCTTTTGTTTTTTTTTTTAAATCGGTTAACAAATGTCTATGTTATGGTGGTTACATGCAAAGCACAATGCATTTTTCCTTTCCAATAAACAGCCAATTTTTGTCCGATCGACTCGAAATATTTTATTTTATCAGTACTTTAGAATAAACAAATAAAAATTGTTCGATTTTCGAAAACGCCGTATGTCGAACAAGGTATGCCAATTATATCGTGCACCCCTGCATTTGAACATAGATATAATTTATATACTGAATGTGGTCTTAATTCTTTCCCTCAAAGCAAAATAATTATGAGATGAATTGACACGAAGACCAATACATAATTTTTGACATAAAATATTTATATAAGATCCCTCATCATAAGTTTTGAACTAACCGCTGAACGCAAATATGAACATTCATATAATTTTCGAATATAATTCACTTGAATTTCATGGCAAACTACAAACAACGCATGATTACCACCACTCCCACACATATTCAACGCAATATAACGGTAACAGCCATTAAACTTTATGATGTTTTGTTTGGTATTGGGGTTTTTAGTTTTCGTTGCTGTTGGCAGTTTGCTGTAGTGGTAATTTGAAGTGTTCAAGTAGTCTGAACATCGACCACAATATGTCCTACTTGTGCAAATCCCATGAGGAAATATACCGCAAACAGGAAAAAAATACAGCACGGCTGTGGTGTTGGTCAAACTGGGTGACAGTGGCAGAAGAGGATGCGGAAGTCGTAACCGAAAAGTTTCAGCAATAACAAAAACACGCACACACAATTACATGGGCACACAAGCACAAACATGTACTCAGATGTATGTATATTAAACGGTTTCTGTATATGTGCACGTACATTTTTTCGGTGTTCAATAAGAAAACGAAAAAAACAACACTGTAATCAATTGTTATCCAGACACCCCAGCGTACAATTTTATATATCCAAACACCCACTCACTTGAATACCCCCACAACCACTTTAATTTATATGTATTTTTTTTTCTTTTTTTGCTGGCAGGACAATATCTTTCTCTCTCTTCTTTTTTCTTCTTCTCTCACTCACTCTACTCTGACGAATCGATACAGAAACATAATGTGATTACATCATTTTTATGAGAAATTTATTGTAAATAAAATTCAGGCTAAGGCGAATTAAAATGACGACAGAATGGAGGAATATATGTATAAGAATTGGATAAATACCCACCAGAAGGGAAAATTGAAGAAATTTGAAACAAAACGACAGAATGGAAATAAAAGAGAAACTAACAAAAGAAGCTCCTTCCAAGTGAGCTATAAATTTCCAAGTACATAAACGTGTTGATGACATGGACAGAAGGCGAAAAAGTAGTAAAGATAAACACTTTGCATTTACAATCCAAAGCGCATTGACGCAAATAAAACAACTGTAAGTGTTTATAAGATGGGAGAAGAAGAAAAGAAGCAGGAATACGATTTTATGTTTCTTCGACTTAAATCAGAATAGGATTTTGAAAATGAATTACTATTGAGTAGATGCCAACGAAATAAGCATTCAACGGATTTGGAATGAAAGTATCGCAGAAAACGACAGTCTAACTATCGACGAGCCTAGAGAAATTTATTTACAGCTTTCAATATCAAAGTTGAATTGAGCTAATAGTACGGTTACACTAGAGTTTTTTGCCGGGTTAACCCACTTCATGAGGATTTTTTTGACGTTTGCACTATGGAATTGACATTTGAAACCCGGTTGAGTGTAACCGGGGTATAAGAATCTGTATGGTTAACCAGTAAACCCATTCGATTCTAGGGTACAAATTGGAGCTTCCTACTAATTACGGCAAATTTGTGGAAAACATCTACGGGAGCAAGAAAAAAATGGATTAAATCCGCCAAATGCCTTCCGGCTAGGACTAACAAATTAGACACCCTGCAAAAAGTGGCAAGACTACCTGAAGCATTGCAAAAACATCACGGTGCTCTTGAACCAATTTTAATTGGAAGGTGTGTAGGCCTGGGAGGTTTTTGCGGATTCTGAAACTACAATGTTCACAGATGAGAAAAATCAAAAACAAAAAAATCGCCAAGCGGGATTCATTTTTAGGATTTTTTTAGGTTTTCACGATTTTGCTCAGAAACCGCAAGTTCTTTCGAAATGGGACTTATATTGTAGCTATGAAAATTCTCTACAAGATTGACCCTTATGATATTTTCGTAGGTTTTACCGTTATTGAGATATAGAAGTTAAAATTGGGACAATACATTGACTGTATCGCTTCCTTATAAAACAGTGTCATACATGGTGCGTCTTAACCAACTTTAACTGAAAACCGCGTACACCTTTTAGGTTTTTGCGGATTTTGAAATCCAAAAACGAAAAAAGGCGCTGGAGGGATTTTTTAATAAATCGCGTTCTTGGTGTTTATTGTTGACCTGTTGGTGGTTAATTTTTGTTTGATGTTTTTTCGGCTTAAGGTCAGTAAAAAACGTTGTTTATTTTTGTTTTCAAATTTTTATTCCAATATTTCGGTTGACATCGTCAACCATCTTCAGGCGTTCAAAATTTACATTTTTAGGTTTATTTTGGGTTTTTGCGATTTTGCTTGGAAACCGCAAGTCCTATCGGAATGGGGCTAAAGAAAAAGTTGTAGCTGTAAAAATTCTATAGAGAACTGACCGTTATGATTTGTTCCTAGGTTTCACCATTTTGAGATAAAGAAGTTCAGTTCACATTTGTAGGTTTTCACGATTTGTTTGAAAATGGTAAGACTTATCGAAATGTGACTAGAAAAAATCTTATTGCTGTGAAAATTCTCTACAAGATTGTTTCGTTATTTTTCCTAGGTTGTACTTTTTTTGAGATATATAAGTTTAAATTGGGAAATTGTAGTTATGACATTCTTTTATAAGGAGACGATACAGTCAATTCATTGTCCCAATTTGAACTTCTATTTCTCACTAACGATAAAACCTAGGAAAATATAATAAAGGCCAATCTTGCAGAGAATTTTCATAGCTACAATATTTTATTTAGTCCCATTTCGATAGAACTTGCGGTTTCCAAGCAAATTTGTGAAAACCTAAAAAACCAATAAAAATGTCAACCTGAACCGCAAAAACTTCCCAGGTGTAAGCACCTTCCATTTAAAGTTGGTTCAAGAGCACCGTGGCATTGATACTTTATTAAGTAAATTGTGGACAACGATTAAATCAGTTTCTAATCCGGCAAAGAAGGATGACAGAATGGTTGTAACTTTCAACAGCGTAACAGATCCATATCAGAGAAGAGGATCTTTCGAACCTGTCAATCATGCCAATCTGTTCGAGGATATAGAGAAGACCACTCTTCACCAGTGTTTGACGCTTTGGATAATCAACTATATGTGTGGACGACAGCCGTTTGTGAAATTCAGAAATAAGAAGTCTTAGACCGTTAGGGTGAAACAGGGAGCTCCCCAAGGCAGAGTGATATTAACGGAACTGTTCAACCTCTACCTATCTGAAATTCCAGTAAAGTGACATTTAAGATTTTTCGCTTTTTCATCTTGTTGACCATTTGTAGCACATTCTAATTTCAAAGGACAACAATTTTCAAAAAAATATTTTAAATGCTTGTACTCATCGCACGACGCTGGTGTTGGTGTCATATTAGAGAGGAGAGTATTGGCTTTGGACAGTGATTATAAATTATTGCATTCAAGGATAGCAAGGACATCAAAAATATTCTTAAAAAATAAAAAATAAATACTAAATAATAATAAATACTAAATAAAAAATAAATACTAAAAAATCATTTGATTACACTCCGCATTTTTATACTCTCAGCATTTATGATAACGAGGGTATATACACTTTGATACGGGCAGACCCCAAGTATGTTTGGACGAAATCCGAGTTAGACAATTTGAAGCTGATTTAGCACTGTTCGTCCGTCTGTCTGTCTGGCTGGAACGCACGGTCTAAAATTTGGCGTTCGTAATATTTTGTCCAAACTCAATTTAAGTTCGAAGATGCGTTATATCGATCCACTCCTTCCGGTACCTCCCCCACAAAAGCTCGGAAATGTTCGGAAAATTTGTGCGTACTATAACTCTTAAAGGGAGATACCAATGTGGTCTATACTTTGCACATCGTGATATTTCTACCAGACTTAGATGAGGCTTTAATTTGGACTCAATCGGTCCACTCCTTCTGGTACCTCCCACACAAAATTTCGGAAAAGTTCAGTTCAGGACCTGTACTCAAATCTCTTTGATTTTTGTTGTAGGAACTTGTTTCACTGCCCCGCCTACGACGGTACATGTCTCATTAGGGGCAAGTCCATACTTCCTGAGAAAATAACCTGAAGATGCAAAAAGCCCCTATGACGCCGTGTGTAGTGGTTTGAGCGCAAAATAACTCTCGAACGGATGAACCGATTTGGTCCAACATTTGGCCTTCGCAATATTTTGTCCAAACATAGTTTAAGTTTGAATATAAGCCATATCGGTCCACTCCTTCAGGTACCTCCCCACAAAAGTTCAAAAATGTTCGGAAAAATTGTTCGCACGATAACTCTTGAAGGGAGTGACCGATTTGGTCCATATTTTACACTTCTTAATATATCTACTAGATATAGACTATATATGGACTATGTTTGTCCACTCCTTCGGGTACCTATCACACAAAATTACGGATAAGATCACATTAAGACCTGCTCTCGAATCACTTTGATTTTTTTGAGCAACTTGCATTCGCTGCCTCAAAAATTTTTTTCGGGGCAAGTCCATACTTTTTGAGGAGACAGCCCGAAAGGTGTAAAAAACCCTATGGCACCACATATAGTGACTGGAGAGCACGATAACTCCCGAACTAACCGATCTCCTCCTAATATATTGTCCAAATTTAGTTTAACTTCCACAAAAGTTCAACACTAGTGTCTAAGTGATGTACGTTGTTGTCCTGCTTACAGCGGTATAATGTTTTCCGTGGACAAGTCCATGCTTCCTGGCATACTGGTCCATAAGTTACACGATGACCCACAGAAATGACTAGTGGGCGCGATATCTATAGAAAATATATGACTCCCAAAATAAGATTCACTTCCATAATGGACTATGTCGGTACTAATCCATAGTTTCGTCGGCATGTTCAAATGTCTACAAAAGGCCACAAAATAATGAAAAAGCCATAAATACATTCAATCTGACCGTAGATGAAATTTTCAGTTCACATTGGCTGAGGGTATATCTCTGTCGGCAAAGCTGACTGATACTTTTTTACTTGTTTTCCTTTCTTCCTTTAAACTGTATACCAATGCTGTTCGTTGTGGTCCTGTTTATGCTTCCTGCCATTATGGTCCAAAAGTTATGCTATGACCCACTGAAATGACCAGTGGCCGCGATATCTATCGAAAAGATATGACTCCCGAAATAAGATCCACATCCATTATGGACTATGCCGGCCCATGTCTTTAAGTACCTCCTCCGCAATACTTTTGAACTTTAAACTTATCCACAAAATCCACAAAAAAAAAACACATTTGCATTTGAAAAACCAAAAGTTCTAGGACAGAGAAGCCACACAGTCGATACGTCTTAAGAGCTGCTCAACTAACAGCGAAACCTGGTCACGTAATTTGGTGGCTGTGTGGTTCGAGTCCTTGGCTTTCCGTTTTTAATACATTTTCGATCATCAAGCTTAATTCTAAACGACAAAATTAATAAAAAAAAAACTAATCCACATTTTTGTTGGCAATTTCAAATATCCAAAAAGGGACAAAAAATTCTTAAAAGACCCTAAATACATTCGATCTTTCCGTTGATAAAATTTTCAGTTAACATAGGCTGAGGGTATATCTCTGTCGGCAAGGACGACTAATACTTTTTTACTTGTTTAAAATGAATTAAAGGATTTTTTCAAATATTTTTAGTATTAAATATTTCAAGGACATGTATGATGTCCTCGTTATCCTTGAATGCAATAATTTATAATTATTATATAAATCCAAGAATCTCATCTGCTTTTTTTTTTTTTTGAAAAATGTTGTCCTTTGAGGTTTGAATGTCTTTAAAAATGACAACAGGATCAGAAAACAAAAAATCTTAAGTGCCATTTTTCTCCATTTTGACTATAGTTGCAGACGTATATAGTCCGGTTCATGTATAATTTAGGCTTACGGAGGTGTTCGAGATAATTATACATATGTATATATACCATTTATAATAATGATTTAATCGATTTTAAACAATATCGCTCTCCGATTTTATGTGGAAGCCGTAATTATTAATGTTTAAACTGAAGAATTGTTTTTCATGAGAATTATTAATTTATTATTTTATTTCTACAAAAATTCCTCGTAACAATTAATTGCATTGAACTTACATACATCACAATGGTCGACTGTTCACAATAATTTATAATTTAAAGCTTTATTGTTATTATTAATGGACATATATATCAACATGCATACGTACTACATACATATTTTCCTCTAAATGGCTGGTAAAGATTCCGTTGGGAAGGCATACATTTTATACATACATATATAGCCTGTTCGTATTGGCATTGCTTGGTATCCAAAGTGACAAAGTATAATGTGGCATTGTATTCAATAACGTGATAGTGAAGTATCTGTCTGTTCTATGTTGTTGAATGCAATAATTGGCTTTAAATGTATAGAAAAACCAAGCAGTCTGTATGTATGTACATTTCTAACAAACTAAATTTCTATAGTTTTGTACATCCAATGCTACTTGATTTAAGTCGATGTAAAGTAATGAACGTTTCTGTATATGAACATATATACAGGTAACTACATTTTGAATTATTTGTAATTATCTACATCAACAAACTGGGAAGTACGGAAGTTTTACAGTTATATAAAATCAATACTAAGAAACATACAAAACCTCTAAGAGTGGTTTTAACTATGGTGATGATAAATTATTTTTCTTTTTTCTCTTTTCTCTGAGAGCTGTGGTACTATAGATAATGTATAGATGCTGCTCAAGCTAAGAACGACTGATGCATATGACTAACAGAATTTCGAAAAAACTGATAACAGCAAAATTAAACAACTTCTTTCCAATAACTACATAACTTCGCCGTGCCCTTAAACCAAATTTAAATGAAAGTAGCTTACACCTGGGAAGATTTTGCTGGTTCTGAAACTACAATGTTCATAGATGCGAAAAATCAAAAACAGAAAAAAATCCCCGGAGAGCTTTAATTTCGGATAAATTTCACATTTTTAGGGCTTTTTACACAAAAAAAAAAAACAAAAGTCAGATTTTTTACTACTTCCCTTCATAATTTTTTTTGTCCATAATTTAAACGCAACATTTTTTACATAAATGGACGAAGTTTGGTATTCATGTACAAAATACTATTTTTGCAAAAGTATGAATGCCTTTCTCAAATACAAAAATAAATTTTCTAGTTTCAATGCCAGCATTTGGAAGTGAGTTCTCACTCCCTCGCCTAAGAGGTCACTCCGGAGACACGCCAAGCAAGAATTACACAAATAGTTTCTATAGCCTTACTCTGATTACCTTTTATCGCGTATGCGGACACTTCGTGTGACTTCTGAGTGACTTCCAATGTGATTGTTTACATTTATTTCATAATTCAACACATTTGAACAAATATAGAACATTTTTCTATCTCATGATTATATGAGACGGTGGTTCAGTGGTAAGCATACTCGTTTTGCACTCTGAAGGTCCGGTTTCCCTTCCCAAGTCGGCAACGAAACAAAATCACATTAAAAAAAATAATAATGTAGGCGGAAATTAATAATAAATTCTTTAAAGGAGCGTAGTTAAAAAAATTAAAATAAAAATATAAATATAAAAAATAAACAAGTACAAAAGTATCAGAGATATACCCTCAGCCTGTATATATTGAAACAATTTTTTTTCCCAAAAAACGTATGTATTTAGGGTTTGTTTTAAATGCTGGGAATTTGAACCGACAGAAATGTTCATTAGGATTAGAGATCAAAAGTTTTTCGGAGGAGATACTAAAAGGAATGGATCTGCATTGACCATTATGGAAGTGGATCTCCAGCCACTACATATGGTGACATAGGGGGTTTTTACACCATTCGGGATGTTTGCTCAAGAAGTATGGACTTGCCCCTGAAAAAACGTTTGCCCCCTTTGGGATGTTTGCTCAAGAAGTATGGACTTGCCCCTGAAAAAACGTTTACCATCGTAATTGAGGCAGCGAATGCAAGTTGCTTCAACAAAAATCAAAGTGATTCGATAGCGGTCTTAAAGTGAACTTACCCAAAATGTTGTGTGGGAGGTAACGGATGGAGTGGACAAATCTAGTCTATATATGAACCTGATTTATATCTAGTAGATATATTAGGAAGTGTAAAGTATGGACCAATTCGGCCACTCCCCTCAAGAGTTACCGTATGAACAAATTTTCCAAAAATTTTTGAACTTTTGTGGGGAGTGGACCGATATGGCTTATCTTCAAACTTCAACTATGGACAAAAATTGGACAAAATATTACTAAGGCCAAATTTTGGACCGAATAGGCAGATCCGTTCTAGATTTATCTTGCGCTCCAACCACCTCACACGGTGTAATAGGGTTTTTTTGAAACTTTCAGGCTATTTTCTCAGGAAGTATGGACTTGCCCCTAATGAAACTTGTACCGTCGTATGGAGGGCAGTGAATACAAGTTGCTAAAGCAAAAATCAAAGCGATTCGAGAGATGGCCCTAAACTGAACTTTTCCGAAATTTTGTGTGGCAGGTTCCCGAAGGAGTGAGCCGAATGAGTCTATATTACGAAAGCCAAAATATTACGAAAGCCAACATTTGAACAGAATCGGTTCATCCGTTCGATAGTTATCGTGCGCTCTAGCCAGCCAGACTGACAGACAGACAGACGGACGGACATTGCTCAATCGACTCCAAATTGTCTGAAACACATTTCGTCTAAAACCATTACTTCGATAGAAAAAATATAAAATATAAAAAAAAAATATATTTTTTTTTTTAATCCAAGAACTAAAGGGCTGTTTACACCATCTATCAATGTCATATGAGCTGCCATTTCTTTCACCATTCGACATTCTCTATGTTTGTCAAAATTGACGTCATCCATACAATTTTCAATTTGTGCGTTCATACCTGCAAGTGTTATTTTCGTATGACATAACCTAAAAATATAAAAACAGCTGTTTTTGTCATTATTTAGATTTATTGTTGAGTTGCAATTTTGCGCAAATTTTAATTTTGGTTGAAGGAAACTGAATTGGTGTTTGGAGTTATAGGGGCATTCATGTTTTTGCCACCAAACAATCATTTCAAAGACTGCTTCTTTCGACCAATCGATCTGAAAATAACATTATAAACGCCATTTATTTACTTTACTGAATATTTAAATATACATACCTTTCCATTTTCTTTTTTAAAAGATTTTGTTTTTCATTTTTTGTTTGAAAATGTCAGAAAACAGCTGATAAATTTATGTTTACATACGAGAATGCCGTATCAAATAGAGCGCTCCCTAAATGAAAAAATTACATATGAGTTGCCAAATCATTTTGATAGATGAAAATTTTCGTAGTGGTTACACTATGTGTACAACATTCGCAGGTAGAAAATGTGGCATCTCATACGACATTGATAGATGGTGTAAACAACCCTTAAGGCGGATATGATCTTCAAGAAGTGTCGCTGGAGTGACTTCCAAGACAACACGCGGACGTGGTTCATTTCTTCACAACTAAGGAAAATCAAGTAGAAGAAACTTTTAAAGAACAATAATTAAAAAATTAAAAAAAAACTAATTTCAAAATAAAATAAGAAAACAAAAAATAGAAAAAAAATATATTTATAAATAATATAAACAGAGTTTTGAATATGTCACTTTTTCTTACTTTAAAGAAGAAATGAATAAATAGGTTCATATGTTGCAAAGAGAATAGACATACATATATCCCATGTTTATGTTTCATTCAAAAAATAAACCAGTATTTATTTTATGAATTAGGTTTGTACAATGTAAAAATCTGAACAATGGAAACAATTTTTGAACACTATTCATAAATTGAATGAATTTGTTTTTTCTGTGTAGGTTTTCACGATTTTGCTGGGAAACCCTAAAAATGTTGGTTCAAGAGCACCGTGCTTCTATTTTTTTGGAAAATATTAAAAAAGCTTTGTTTCCAATTAAACGAAATGTTCAACATTAAATGGCATTTAACAGTACTTCGAAAGAATGTGCTTTCGAGTTGTTTTCGAGGAAGTGCGCTATAATGTACAGGGATTATTTGTGTTGTCGAAAAATAATAATTTTTTTCTTGAAATTTACTGTTGACAATATAACAACGATGCATTTTTTTTTTTTGTAGAAAAGACAAACACTGCATAGACTTTTTGAGATTTAAAAAACCTAAACAAAAAAATTTGCAACGGTAGGCGGATGAGTGCTGACGCTAATCACACGTACCAATAACCACAAAATTCTCTTGTAGTATCTATGAGAAATTCGTTTGGTCCTCAATAAGAGGACCCACTTGTATTATACCTTATTCCTACTGACCTTTTATAGTGGTCATATTGATCATCTATGAAGAGACTTGCCGTTAATGTTTTGTTATGAATATCTAAAACTTCCCACTTACTAACGGCACTCGCCAGGTCCATAGCTATCTTCTTACCTAAAATAATTACTGGTAACAAATATGCCGATTATCCTTAAAGCAAAAGTGATTTTTTCAGGCAAATACCTTTAAAAACGTTTGAAATTATGAATTACTGGCTGTGTCAAGACATGTGACCTATTTAACATCTTGCTGAAAAAGGTCATACGATTATACTTAAACCAGGTTTCAGCAATTTCGGTTGGATAATGTGGCTAAATCCTTTAAAATACTGAAAATCAGGAGTTATCTACATCAAAACGTGGACCACTACCGACCAATCCCCCAAGGAAGACATAATACCAAATTTGAGTTATTTCGGTTAGATAATGTGGCTCAAACCTTAAAAAATCCCAACATCTTTAGGTACCGTTTTATGCGGGCTATGACAAAATGTTGACCTGCACAGACATATTTATGGACAAATATTTTGTAGCCCCAACGAAGACTAAATACCAATTGCCAATACCGAACATTCTAGGAGTAATAGAAACTTCAGTACCAAATTAAATAGCTCTATCTTAAATAAATTTTCTTTAAATTTTGGTGGAAGTTCCTCATCTATCTCATGTGTGCAAAAGAACACTTGGAGGTTTTTTGAAATTTCCCCAAACGGTTGTAGATTTAAAAATGTCGATAGTTATTGCTAATCTGCATACGAGTCACACCCCGCCGTCAGCAAGCGATCGTGAGGTAATCTCTAACACAAATACGAAATTAAGCTTGACTTACCTACAAATAGTAAGTATTTTAAAATGTTTGTACGGTTTTTTCTGCCAACAATGTGAGGGTATATTAAGAAATCGATCCAGCTTGATCTCCAACGCTAAAGGTACAATTAACCAAGTCCTTTATAATAATATACTATTTTGCAAAAATTTAAAAGATTAATTGGTGCCTTGGCTTATACGTTACAGGTTTTATATATGATAAACTGGACACCATAATGTATTGTAAAAGAATAAAATAAAAATTCTATTAATAAATTTGGAAAACATTTTGTACGGAGTCTTGATATATTTTTTTCGAGTCAGATTCCGACTCCAGCAAAATTGTACGAATGCGACACCGACTCCGAAACCCTGTGAAAATCTGAAAATTTTAGCTACGATTCCAGAATAATTAAATATTGATTTGTTGACACAATCACTTGGAAATTATTGTTCGTTTTCCATGTTTGTCTTGCCAACTGATTTTAAACAAACAAGTGTTGTACTTTATTGTGTCCAACCCCACATATGACAAAAGAATATATTGTGCTATACTTCGTATGTATATTCACACATCCATACATATTTACATATGTATATAAGTATATTGAAAACATTTATGTTAGTTACTTGAACTGACTAATTGAGTTTTACATTCAAATGGAAATTTATTATGTTCTTGTGTTAGTGTGTGCGGACCTATTATATTTGTTCTTTCAATGTTGTTATATGCTAGTGAGAGACAGAGAGAGATCTACATATATGTAGTTGGTATATAGAACTTAACTGACAACAGGACAAAACTCATTTTACTGCAAAGAATTAAGACAAAATAACTGTAAACTAACACTATGGGTATACAAATTTAAATTTATGATAACACATGTTACGGTCTATGAGACAAAATTGGGAAAGAAATTTACATACATACATTTGTATTTACATATGTATGTACCCAGCTAAATGTATTTTAAGTTGTTGTATGTAAAGTAGTGATTGCATAGATTTTTTTGTTTTTGTTTTTTTTTTTTTTTGAAGCGTCCCTACAGATTCATAAAAAATGCACTCCGTTTATTACATTTTAGAAGTAGTTCCGTAAAGATCCCTTCAAGAAAATCAGTTTGTCGGTCCCTACTTTATTTCTTCCAACGACAAAAAGAGTTTCTACATTTCTAACATTTTTTATAAATTAAAAAATACAAAAAGTTAAGTTAATTAAAAGATTCGAACCTTTTTGCGGTAATCCCCGAGACGAAAATGATTAATGGTGTGGATTTGGAGTCCATGCCGAAAGCGAAACTAGTGATTAAAAGACGATATAAAATCATTTTGGATAACCGGAACATCATGACGGAGAGCAGTGGAAGAAAACACAATAGCGCTTTAATTTAATTGATACTTTTTATAATTTGTGTTAATATATAATAATATTTCCCCTCCGAAAAATCCTTTAGACATCTGAATGATTTTGCTTCGGAAATTGTTCAGGCGTGTCGTAAATCCGCCTGTCCAAATAAAACATAACACAACATTTACCAAAGATGTAAACACATTACGATTGGAAAACTCAATTGTTAACATTTGTCAATAGATGGAGTTAAGCTCTGTTGTTACGATATCATAACAACATTCTGTTAAGTAGTTAGCCATTTCAGGCGATTTCAACCGCTAAGTTCATACTCAATGAACTGGAAACTGCTATGGAATACAATCCTGAGTCCAAATTTTTTCGTACAATTTGTATAAACCGAATTGCGCTTTAATGGGGTTTTTAACATTAGCTGTGTCTTTTTACGTGATAATTTGTAATAATTATTACTAATGTTGCAGATTTTGACAGTTGTATAAAGGAAAAGTTGCTGAAAAAAATGTTTCAGCAACATTTAGTAAGTAAAAAGACACACCAATTAGCATACCCCTGTTGTTGATAAAATGTTTATATACTTTGTTTCATAAACATATTTGCATTATGCATCTTTCCCAGTGTTTACAGTTCTATGTCTTTGCATCTACTTTTGTCATATCTATGTGAGGTTTTCGGCAGGGATTTGGGACATTCAATTCTCTTTTTTCAAATCTACTTGTACGGTATTTATGTTTTTTAACCTACCCCAGCAAAAAAAGTCCTCCCAAAATCATGGGTTTTGTAAGGGATTCTTGGCAGCCGTAACTACTCGCGAACCCCCTTTCTTCCCCATTATTTTTACAAGGGCATGTCGCACTCAGTTTGTAGTTATTTTATGACCACTAGAATAACTAGTTATTCTGTGGCCACTAGAAGTTGAAAAGTAAGTTGAAAAAAATCTATTTTTAGAACTGTTGATGTAGAGATTTTTTTTTAATTTCATCACACTTCTTACTTTTATTTTTTTACTTTATTTTTATATATTTTTATTTTACTTTTTTATTTTACTTTATTTTATTTCGCTTGCTGTGTGAGTTGAACACACGAACCCTCTGATTTCTAGCCAAAGACACTACATACTATGTCACGCACACAAACATTAAGGGTTGCTTAAGAACTTAAATGTGCAGTGCACATGTGCACCACGAACTGTTATTTTTTAATTAAAAAAAAAAAAACTCTCGTGCTGACAGTGAGCGTTGAACACACAACCCTAGGATTTATAGTCGGACACACACTCACTGTGCCACCGTCCTCATTACTTAGTGAGGAGCAAAGTAAGTAGGTTTGCCTTGTAATTTTTTTAAGAAGTATCCCATTACTTTTCAGATTACTTGTAATGGGAAAAGAAGTTTGTTTACATTACTTTGTAATGGGTTACGTAATGACTACCGGATCCGAATTTTTGCTGGGTACCCAGCAAAATGTTCGATGCCAAAGATGCTATTCAATCATGGGTGCAAGTGATCTGGCGTGTCATTTTTTTAGCATCTTCATCGATGAATTTTATATGAGTGTGGACACCAAAAGATGCTATTCATTTTTGGATTCAAAGTCATTTTCACCAATGCTTTGACATGTCAGTTTCACCAATGCTTTCACATATCATTTTCACCAATGCTTTTACATGTCATTTCCACCAATGCTTTGACATGTCATTTTCACTAACCCTTAAACATGAAATATTCACGTCTTTTATGGGAAATGGAAAATGTGGTACTTAAATATGACTTTCATGATTTTTTTTTATTTATTGAAAGGATTTTAAGAAATAACTCTATATTAATTATCATCAAAAAGTTTACATTTATAATTGCAGTTTGTTGTTGTTGTAACAGTAGTTTATATGTTTGTATGTTCATTTCTATACCCTCAGCATTTATGCTAACGAGGGTATATACACTTTCATACGAGCAAAATGAGCTTCATCGAAATAAGGGTTTTAGACCCCAAGTATGTTTGGACGAAATGTGCTTCAGACAATTTGGAGTCGATTTAGCAATGTCCGTCCATATGTCTGGCTGGCTGGTATGCACGATAACTCTCGACGGGTGAGCCGATTGGGTCCAAAAATTGGCTTTCGTAATATTTTGTCCAAACTTAGTTTAAGTTCGAAGATGGGTTATATCGGTCCACTCCTTCCGGTACCTCCCCACAAAAGTTCGAAAATGTTCGGAACATTTGTGCACACGATAACTCTTGAAAGAAGTAACCGATGTATGGACCATACTTTGCACATCGTGAAATTTCTACCAGACTTAGAAGAGGTTCCAATAAGGACTCAATCGGTCCGCTCCTTCGGGTACCTTCCACACAAAATTTCAGAAAAGTTCAGCGTAGGACTAGCACTCGAATCACTTAGGTTT
Source organism: Musca autumnalis (assembly GCF_047663935.1). NCBI lineage: Eukaryota > Metazoa > Arthropoda > Insecta > Diptera > Muscidae > Musca > Musca autumnalis. The sequence goes on along the minus strand of NW_027412088.1, from coordinate 41,793,246 downwards.
TTGTTGTAACGTCTTGTATTCACCTCCCCCCATACGACGGTACACGTTTTATCTGGGGCAAGTCCATACTTCCTGACAAAATAGCCTGAAAAGTACAAAAACCCCTTTAAACTGCCAAAAACCCCTATGTTGTGGTTGCAAGATAACTCTCGAACGGTTTTGCCGATTTGGTCCAAAATTTGACTTTCGTCATATTTTGTCCAAACTTAGCTTAAGTTCGAAGATAAGCCATATCGGTACACTCCTTCAGGTACCTCCCCCACAAAAGTTCAAAAATGTTCGGAAAAATTGTGCGCATGATAAGTCTTGAAGGAAGTGACCGATGTGGTCCATACATTACACACCCGAATATATCTATGGTATGAATTATATTTGAATATGGATTATATTTGTCTACTCCTTTGTGTACCTCCCACACAAAATTTCGGATAAGTTCACTTTAAGACCTGCCCTCGAATCACTTTTATTTCTATTGAAGCAACATGCATTCGCTGGTAGAAGCTTTTTCAGGGGCAAGTCTATTCTTCTTGATAAAATTGCCCTAAAGGTTTAAAAATCCCATAGCACCATATGTAGTCGCTGGAGAGCACTATAACTCTCGAAATGATCAACCGATTTGGTCATATTGGCTTTCGTCATATTTTGTCCAAACTTAGTCTCAGTTCGAAGAAGGGCAACAACTTCCGGTACTTCCCCCTCAATATTTAAAACATTTCACTAAAAATGCAAAATGGAATGCACGATGTCTCTTGAACGGGGCAACCAATTTGTTCAAAACTTTGTATCTCCTAATATGTTGTCCAAATCTAGTTCAACTTCCAAAATGACCGATATCGATTTTCTGGTCCAAAATTTATGCGATGACCCACTGAAATTATTAGTGGGCGCGATATCTATCAAAAATAAGATCAACTTTCGTAATGGACTATGTCGGTCCATTCCTTTTTTTCGATTTTACTTTTGATTACCACTTTTGATTTTATCCTAATCCACATTTTTGTCGGCAAGTTCAAATGTCCAAAAAGGACCACAAAATACTGAAAAGACCCTAAATACATTCGATCTGTCCGTAGATGATAGTTTAAATTAGGATAGGCTAAGGGTATATCTCTGTCGGCAAAGCCGACGGATACTTTTTTACTTGTTCTGCTTAATCTGACTGTGTTGTAAGAATGTGGCTATTTCGATGGTTTGTAATCACAAAGCTACATAATTAAATTTGTTAGTAGGTTTGGTAGGGCAGTTGAAAAGGTGCAGTGTGTCGTGCGGGCCTGTGGCGCATGTTAGCCAGATGTTTTGCACGGTGTCATCAATCCTTGCCCTATAGGAATTTAGACGGTGGCGCCATCCCGAGCGTATTGAGCCAAAACTACTCTGATTTATCCTGACAGCTGACGCTCATCAGCTGCGATAGATGGTGGATGTTCTCCAAGGACCGCTTTCACACGGTAGTTGTTTACTGCATCTGCGACTGCATTCATGTGATTGCTACTTAAACCTGCTTGATAGCTTGTTGATCTAGGGGTTATCTCTTGTAACGTTGGACGTTTCTTTCTAGATCATGAAGACCCCCCTGCCTGCCTGGCTCTGTGGTATGAATTCTACTACCATCGACCATGACATTCAACTCTATTGTTCTCAATGCTGCCGTAGATTTATTGGCTGATATTTGTATATTCCTTGTGTGGAAAAGGTGGTAAGATTAGACAAAAAGGAGTTCAGCCTTACACAACTGTCATCACAATCTCACTGCCGTCTGCAGCGGTTGGAATTCAGGAAAGGTATAGGTTATACAGTTCCGGCAATATCACTCCACCTTGGACAACTTCCTGTTTCACTCTACGGATCTTGGACTTCTTGATCCTAAATTCTACGTAAGACTGGCGTCCACACATATAATTTATTATACATATAGATGAGATTCTACCCGGTATTTACCCAAAACTTGGGTAGATACCTGGTAAATTCCAGGTAAATTTCTTTTTTGGGTGTTTATTTGGGTATTTAAAAATATTTTTTGAAATCAAAATTTTGTTTTTCTGTCAATAGAAAATCAAAAAGAATACAAAGAAAAAAGGAAAGCGCTTTAAATAAGAGCCTAAACTTTTTATATGTCAAATCGAGCGTTGGCGTTCCATGTTGGAAGAAAACCAATGCAGACTTAAGAAAATGTATAGCTTTGTTGAAGAGGTCCAAAATGTCAAGATTACCAACTGATATCCAGAGGTAAGGCATAAGTAGACAGCTGAATTTTATGCAAAATTTTTGCATATGCAAAATGTATGCATTTTACATATTTTCTTATGCAACTAATATTCCAATAATAGGTACAAACATGTTTGTGTGTACAATTTTTCTGTTTAAAATTCTCTTCAAACAAGTCAATAAGTTGTTTACCGCCAAGGAAGACTAAATACCAAATTTCAGCCATTTTTTGGGGATATTGAGGCCACAACCTTCAAAATACGGGAAATCGGGAGGTACCGTACTATGGGGCCTATATTATGAAAGTTTTTTACCCACACGGAAGACTTGATACCAAATTTCAGCCATTTCTGCGGTATATTGAGGCCACCACCTTCAAAATACGGGAAATCGGGAGGTACCGTACTATGGGGCCTATATTATGACGTGGGCCTATACCGAGAAATTTCAGGTGGAAAGTTTTATACCCACACGGTAGACTTGATACCAAATTTCCGCCATTTCCGAGGGATATTGAGGCCACAACCTTCAAAATACCAGAAATCCGGAGGTACCGTTCCATGTGGACTATATGAAGACGTGGACCTATACCGACAAATTTCAGGTGAAAAGTTTTAAACCCCCAACAAATTCTAAATACCAAATTGCAGTCATTTCCGTGCGATAGTGAGGTCACAACCTTCAAAATACCGAAAATAGGGAGGTACCGTTCTATGGGGGCTAGATGAAGACGTGGACCTATGCTGACAAATTTCAGTTGTAAAGTTTTATATCCCTAAAGAAGACTTAATACCAAATTTCAGCCATTTCGGTGGCATATTGAGCTACAACTTTCAAAATACCGAAAATCGTTAACTTTTATACTCCCAAGAAAGGCTTAATACAAAATGTCAGCCTTCAAAATATCGGAAATCGGGAGGTACCGTTCTATGGGGGCTATATGAAGACGTGGACCTATGCGGACAAATTTCAGTTGTAAAGTTTCATATCCCTAAAAAAGACTTAAACCAAATTACAGCCATTTCGGTGGGATATTTAGACCACAATATAAATGAGAGATTTGCCAAAATATGGACCAAAATTGGTCATATTTTATTTTGCCCCTTTTCCACAAAAAGGTACATAATTTTATTCATAGTCGGTTAAAATTTGCTAAACCATCGCGTTTTCTCATCTAATTGGACGATTTTAGTTTATGTAGTTTATACCCACATATTGGATAAATATCGGGGTATTTACCTATTTGTACCCAAATTACCGATTTTAATGGTTATTTGCCATTTGGTATTTCCCCAATTTCCCATCTCTAATTATCCAACGTTTCAAACTTTGGCGGAGAGTAGGCTGCTCGATGACCTCAAACAGCTTGGAGTGCACCTAGACAGTTATTTCTGATGCTGGGGAGGACTAAAGCCCCAAGGGTCTTTGCTACGGGCGACAAAAGCGAAGTTGGTCAGCACGATTCTCTCTCTGCTGGCATCCTTGCCAAGCTGCAGTAGCTGGTCTATTTCCCAGACTTCGAGAATGATGTGGGTGGCTAGCGACACTTTACACTCACTTTAGTGAGATACTTGACTTCTGTTTTAGTTTAAGTTTGATTCATCTTACAAAAGGTTTTTTACTTCACATCACCAGTAAAGATTTCGACATGGAATCCAAATGCAAATTACTACTATTTCGTGAATTTTATTTTACGACATTTTGGAAATCTATATTCTTTTGTTTTGCAGGGATCTACAAATCGACTTGCTTTTAAGGTTCTGTAGAGCAGGGTTCTCTAGAGCATGTAAGGAAACTTTTATAGAGTGCAGTCCTATTTTTAGCTCAATGATTGGGACTTCCTAGCATAATAAATCTTTAATAGCTTTAAACGTATTTAGATAAATAGAAGAAAATATACATGTGTATAAATAAATACACAAAATTCATCTCTATTGGTTCCTTTGAATGGGTTCAAACGCTGATGAAAAGATCGGATCTTTCACGACTTCCTTTGGATGGGTTCAAATGCTGATTAAAAGATCGGATCTTTCACGACTTCTTTGAACCAAAGCAAAAGATCCAGTGAAATCATGGCATCTCATAGAACAACTTCCATAAAATTTTGCTGAGAAAGTTCTTAATACTCTTTTGTACCCAAATAATAAATTCATTTTATTTATTCTGGGATTTTATTATGGTTTTTCATTTTTATTGCATATTAAAAACGCATTTCTAAAAATGTATCTAAATTCAATCCAAAGCACTCATTCAAAAGATGTGTCGTGGATCGAAAGTGGAGTGCATCCTAGACGTGTGCTGTGGAAACAAAATGGACTGCGTCCTCACTGCAACATAACTGCTTTCACATAAAAAGATGTAGTCCGAAATCATTTACACTCATGATTCATTTACTTCATTGGCTACAGACATTTTGCTGGGTATATATTTCCATTACTTCATAATCAAAATGTCATTCGAAATAAAAAGTTCAAATCATTAATGTGATGTTATAACAAATTACTCGCTAACCTCGACATTTTCCCCATTATCGAACACTTATCTTTAGTTTATCTAAGTTCAAACGTTTTGTGGTTTTCTAAATAAATTACCACAAACATCAAAAATGTTTGAAATCCCCACAACAATCAATGGTGTGGTGGTGCGAAAGGGAGCGAGAGACAGCAATGATATGTATGTATGTATTGTGCCTTGCGGTTAAGATGTTTAGTGTATGTGTGTGCATTAGGCAGGGGCGATTTGAAAACCTTCATGAGCCCTTCGCGTTTCTGATTCCTGGGATTGAACTGAGCAAAAAAGTCCACTGGACCATATATCTACCGTGAAAATCGAGCCTCCCGATTTTGACTTTAAGTTTTTTATTGACGTTTTTTGGATATTTTGGCATATAACAGCCAAACCATTGAGATTTTCGATCCAACACAAATACAACACTTGTAGCCAAGACAGTAATTAAGAACTCTCTAATACATCGCGAAAGCATTGAAACGCTCCTTCAGGCAGTTTTGGCCTTGAGAAGGTGCAAACTTTTCGAAAAATGTCGATAAATGATACTGTGCTACAAAAGTTGACCAAATTTAAACGGACATATCTTCTTTTTTTCACAACAGATTTCTAGTGATCCTTCTTCCTTTTAAAGGGGTGAATAATATCTTTAGAACAAGTTATTATTTGTTTAAATCGGTTATAGTGGTTTAAGTCTGAAAACCCCCTCAAAAAAATATAACTGAATTTCTCATAATTTTGAAAATAATTATTGAACAAAACAAAAAAACATTATATTTTTGAAAATTATGAGAAATTCAGTTATAGTTTTTTTGAGGGGGTTTTCAGACTTAAACCACTATAACTTAGCCATTTGTTAACCGATTTAAACAATTAATAACTTGTTCTAAAGATATTATTCACCCCTTTAAAACGAAGAAGGATCACTAGAAATCTCTTGTGAAAAAATATAATTTTGAATCAGAACGCTTGAATATTTTTCTGGTCTACTTTTGTAGCACAGTGCCATTTATCGACATTTTTAGAAAAGTTTGCACTATATCAAGGCCAAAATTGCCTGAAGGAGCGTTCCAATGCTTTTGCGATGTATTAGAGAGTTCTTAATCACTGCCTTGGCTACAATTTTTGTCTTTGTATTGGATCGAAAATCTCAATGGTTTGGCCGTTATATGCTAAAATGTCCAAAAAACGTGGATGAAAAACTTAAAGTCAAAATCGGGAGGCTTGATTTTCACGGTAGATATATGGTCCAGTGGACTTTTTTGCTCAGTTCAATCCCAGGAATCAGAAACGCGAAGGGCTCATTAAGGTTTTTTTCCTTCCACACAAATCGCCCCACCCTAGTGTGCATACATACATGTATGTATCTGTCTATATATATTGTACTGTTAACATATGAGTTGAACTGAATCCATAACAAAATTTTTTCGTATTGATTTTTCAATAGTTCAATAACGTTTACACACACACACTTATAATTTCAACGGAAATTAGAATGCTGATTGGTTGTATAAATGTGTGAAAACATTTTGGATTTTTGTCTCCTGAAAGGTTGTAATAGCAAATAAATATGTATGTATATGTAGATAAGAGGAAAATTAATGCGATTCACATCAAACCTCATTTATTTTAGAACACATGGCTATTTAAAAGAAGACCATTAGTCTTCCCATAAAACGCAGTATGGTCTTCCGTTGAAGATTTTATGGATTTATGATATACGAGGGTCATTAAAAAACTATCTGGCCTAAGCAACACGCAGTATCGCCAGGCGTCCTTTGATATTAGTTTGGAAAGTTCGACAGTTTTTAGCCTAAACGTACTCAGGACAGTTTGACATACGACAATGTGTTGTGTTGTTTACAGTGGCTTGTTTGATACACCTCCAAAACATTGTTTTTAAACGACTTTACAACATCTTCTGGCGATTGCTGCTATTTTTCGGGTTCATACACATAGTTGCATGATTCGGATCTATCTTATAAACGTCTTTTGAAGCAACGCAATCGTATTTTTTTGAAATTTCTTGCACCTATCAACACGGGATCCAAAGAGAAAAATCCCATTTTTGCCGCCTCGTGTTCATGCAACATGAATTGTTAGTTGGTGGAATTTATATATATATATATATATATATATATATATATATATATATATATATATATATATATATATATATATAACATGGCGATCTTGCATTATCCGTTCACACACGGCTTAATTTTTTCTGGCACTACGGCCGTTTTGGACGACACTCACGAACTTCGTTTTTTTGGTGAGTGTCGGCCACGTTTGAACTCATTAAACCAGTTTTTCATAGTGCTATAGGATGGTCCTTTATCGACATAAAAAATTAAATTTGATCGATGCATACTTGCCGTGATTATTCAAGTCATAAGTTGTAAAAAATTATCGGACGAAAATGTTCACAAGTAAATTTCATTTTTTTGTAAGACGATTTTTTCAAATCACTGTAAACAACTCAACACATGATCGTATGTGAAACTGTCCTGAGTAGGCTTAGGCTAAAAACTGTCAAACTTTCCAAAAAAAGTCAAATGACGCCTGGCTATACTGCTTGTTGCCCAAGCCAGAAGGTATTTTAGTGACCCTAGTATAAGAACTTGTTCTCATGAAAGTTTTAGTGAAGTTTTTTTTGTCCTCACAAAGAACAACTTTCTGTCCGCTAATAGAGAACTCTGTGTTATTTTTGTGTGGTATTTTATATGAAGACCTCGCTCGTGGCCTGCTTATTGAAGACCTTGTGGATACCTTATGGACTTGTTGCAAAAGTTTTATATACAGAAGAACTTGTGTTCTCCTTATGGAAGAACTATTGATTTTCTTATAGAATACCTTGAGGTCTTCTATAGGAAGACCTTGCATTTTTCTTATAGGAGATATTGTGGTTTTCTTATAAGACACCCGCACAGTGGGAAAAATACAGATCTAGGGTGCAGAAAAAAAAGTCGAAGTTTTATTGTAAATTTATTCTTAAATTAGATAAGAATGGCATTAAATTGACTATTTTACTTCATTTATTGATATTTTGGGAGATTTGTATTTTTATATACTTTTTCTGGTATAGCACCGATATAACAGTACCTCCCGATTTTCGGTATTTTGAAGATTTCTGCCATAATACCCAACCGAAATGACTAAAATTTGGTATATAGTCTTAGTTGGGGGACAAATTATTTGGACAGAGAATTGCCGGTACAGATCCACGTTTTGACATAGCCCCCATGGAAAGGTACCGCCCGATTTTGATCACTTTAAAGGTTTTGGCCACATTATCCAACATTAGATCATATCTAAAAAGCTGAGATTAGGGATTTTGTCTTCGTTGAGAGTATAAAACATTTCGACAGAGAATAAAACGCCATCCGTCCCATAAAACGATATCGGCCGATTTTCAGTATTTTTAAAATTTCAGCCCATCATTCAACCGAAACGGCTGAAATCTGGTTTGAATATACATAGTTTGTGGTGGAGAGTATAATAAGAGTTCAAAATCTCCCCAATCGTGCTCTTTTTAGTAATAAAAACTGGTATTTATCAGTTTTTTTGGAGACGCTTTACTACTTTTATACTGTACCCCTACTTTAATTGCAGAAATGGAATAATTTTTACTTTACATATAATTAACCAGTGATATCTAAATTAACATAACTTATGACTTATAAACCTGTTTAATTTAGTTAAATACCTTTACGATTAACAAAAATACAAAAGATTATACAAATGTGAATATACAGACAGCATACGCCGATCGCAATTTTACAACTAAAAACCAGTAGGGAAAGGATCATAATCGGGCGGGGCCGACTACATGATACCCTACACCACTGTGAATATGTAAAATATAGGAGATATAAGTATGTATATCAATTTGAACTGAGTTCTATATAATATAGTACACTTATTACTAGACAAAATGCTGTCACACATTCCAAACTTCATCAAAATTGGCAGATATAAGGTGTTTGGTGCAGCAAATACGTGAAATCGGGCGAAAATATTTCGCCCGATTCGGTCTTATATAGCGTGTTTGGTGCAGCAAATACTTCAAATCGCCCGAAAATATATATGGTAGCTATATCCAAATCGGAACCGATGTAATTTGGCACATTTATTTTTAGACCGAATTCAGTCACACAATCCAAATTTCATCAAATTTGTTGGTATTTAGCGTACTTGGTACAGCAAATACGTCAAATCGGCCGAAAATATATATGGGAGCTATATCCAAATCTGAACCGAACATTTGTCTATAGACCGAATTCCGTCAGGCATTCCAAATTTCTTCAAAATCGGGAAGATATGGCGTGTATGGTGCATCAACTACCTCAAATCGGCCGAAAATATATATGGGAGCTATATGCAAATCTGAACCAATTTCGATATAATTTGGTACATTTATTTGAAGACCTAATTCCGTCATTAATTTCATCAAAATTGGACAGATCTAGCGTGTTTGGTGCATCAAATACCTCAAATCGGACGAAAATATATATGGGAGCTATATCCAAATCTGAACCAATTTTCACCAAAAGCAATAGCGTTCTTCCGACGGCTAAAAAAATAATCTTGCCCAATTTTCAGCCAAATGGACAACAAATGGGACCTGTATGTTGCGAACGGCGGACGGACGAACGGACATGCATAAATCGACTCAGAAAGTGATTCTATGCATATCCCTAGAAGGAACTATGGGTCTATCTCTTTTTCTTATGCATGTTACATAGAAATGCACTAACACATAATACTCCTTACCACAGTGTGGTGTAGGGTATAAACATCATCGTGAACACTGTAACAAATATATAGGTTAAATGTACCGTTAATCCGTTCCGACTAATATATTCCAATTACGAGTATTGTATATGCCGTTAAGTACAGTCAACCCTCTAGTTTAATACTGTTCTATAGTTTCATTGCTTCTTTGAATTCCATTTTTCGATTTTCTGCAAGCTAGATCAGTATTTTGTCCCACTGTGACCCGATGGACCGCTTATAGAAGGAATATACTGTTTGAGGATTTTTTGGAGTATGCATTAAAGCGTTCCTGTAGACGAAATTATGTTCCCCTTATAGAGTTTAGTATAAATTGTGTTTCTTCTTATAGAAGACATTGTGGGTATTCTTTAGAAAGACTTTGTTTGTCTTTTTCTAAAAGACCTGTGTGTCGTTTTAACGTAGAGATTGTGTGACTTATTAAAGAAGAGATAGTGTGTCTCTTTACAGAACACTTTGTGCGTCTTCTTACGGAAGATCTCGTGTATCTCCTTATAGAAGACTTTGTGTAGCGTCTTGTGACTTATTATAAAAGACTTTTTGTGTTTTCTTTTCGAAGACTATGTGTGTCGTATTATAGAAAATTATTTGTGTTCTCTAGTAGAAGACCTTGTGATCTTCTTACAGAAGACTTTATATGGGTTCTTATCGAAGACTTAGTATTTTTTGTTATAGATGACCTTGTATGTCTTCTTATAAATGACTTTGTCCGTCTTCGTACAGAAGATTTTTTTGTGTATTCTTCAAAAGACCTGGTGTGTCTTCCTATAGAAGACTTTGTGTGTCCTCTTGACGATTTTATGTCTTCTTTTATAAGAAATTTTCTGTTGTCTTATAGAAGACATCGTGTGTGTGTTTTTGGAAGACCTTTTGTACTGTCTCATAGATGCCCTTGTGTGTCGCCTTATGTAATACTTTGTGTATCCTCAATAGCAGACCATGTGCGTCTTCTTAAGACCTTGTGTGAGTTATTATGGAAGACTTTGTATGTCTTCTTGTAGTTGACTTTATGCGTCTTCGTACTTTGTGCGTCATCTGTTAAAAGAACCTGCGTGTCTTCCTTTAGAAGGTCTTGTATGCCCTTTGTGATATCTTATTCTTATAAATGCCACTGGGTGTGTCTTTAAGGAATACCTTGTGCGTCTTCTAATAGCATACCTTCTGTCTCTGTTAGAAGACCTTGTGTGTCTTCTTACAGATGACCTTGTGAGTCCTCTTTTAGAAGACTTTGTGTCCCTTCTTATAAAATACATGGTTTTGGACCAGTATGTCAGGAAGCATGAACTTTCCGACGAAAAACACAATATCGCTGTAAACTGGACCACAAGGAGTATAATATTCCAAAGGATCTTCGAACGGATCCTGAACTGCACTTAAATAAAAATGTTGAACTTTTGAGGGGCGGTATCCTAAGGAGAAGACCTATATGGACCATTTTCGAAGTTAAACTACAGTTGGAAAAAATATTACGAAGGTCAAATTTTGGACCGACTCGGCAGATCCGTTCGAGAGTTATCGAGCGCTCCAGCCACTACACATCGTACCATAGGGGTTTTTACACCTTTCGGGCCATTTTCTCAGGAAGTATGCACTAGCCCCTGAAAAACTTGTTCCGTCGTAATGGGGGCAGCGAAATCAATTTGCTACAACAAAAATCAGTTTTATGAGCAGCTCTTAAACTGCACTTGTGGGGGATGTACCAGAAGTTGTGGACCAATATTATCCATATTTGGACCCAATCTATGTCTCGCAGAAATATTACGATGTGCAAAGCATGGACCAAACCGGTCTCTGCCTTCAAGAGTTATCGTGCACACCATTTAGTGAAAAGTTTTGACCTTTTGTGGAGGACGTACCCGATGGAGTAGGCCGACATGACCCATCTTCGAACTTTAACTTAGTTTGGTCAAAATATTACGAAGGCCAAATTTTGGACCTAATCGGTTGATCCGTTCGAAAGTATCACGCGCTATATATGGTACCATAGGGGGTTTAACAACTTTTGAATCATTTTCTCAGGAAGTATGGACTTGCCCCCGAAAAAACTTATACCGTCGTAATGGGGGCAGCGAATACAAGTTGCTGCAAAAAGAATCAAAGCGATTCGAGAACAGGCCTTAAACTGCACTCTTCCGAAGTTTTGGGTGGGAGGTACCCGAAGGAGTGGACTGAAAGTGACCACATTCGAAGCTCATTTATGTCTGGTAGGAGTTTCCCTTTGAACAAAATATCGATGAAATCGGTTACTCACTTCAAGAGTAATAGTGCGCACAAATTCTCCGAATATTTTCGAACTTTTGTGGGGGAGGTATCCGAGGAGTGAACCGATATGATCCATTTTCGAACTTAAACTAAGTTTGGACAAAATATTACGAATGGCGAATTTTGGACTGAATCGGTTGATCCGTTCGAAAGTTATCGTGCGATTCATCCAGACAGACGGACGGATAGACATGGCTAAATCAACTCCAAATTGTCGGAAACGGATTTCGTCCAAACATACTTGGTGTCTAAAACCATTATTTCGGTGAAGCATATTTTGCCAGTATGAAAGTGTATATCAGGAATATTGTCAATTATTTCATATTCCATTTCAGAAAAAACGGATAATTTTTTTTGCGCTACATCAACGATTTTTGATATGTAGGTTAAGAAAAAAATTGTCAGTACGAATCTGGTCGCGAGCCAATTTTTGGTTGTTGCGGACAAAAGTTATGGCGCTTTTATTTCGCTTTTTAAGAAAGAAAATATTATAAAAACGCTAATTATTTTAATAAGCACAATTGTTACAAAAAAGTTCTCTCGAAGTGACTTCAGCGAGTAGATTGCATAATACCTGCAAAATGTAACACAGAATTCGCGGAATGTACATAAAATTGATAAATTATTGAATATAAGTCAACTTTTTTCAAAATTAAGGCCCATTTAGTGGTCATAAAATTACATAAAAATTTGTTGTGGATCTAAACTTCACGGCAAACCAAATGAGACTACAATCGTACAGATTGGTGTTATAGTTTTGATGTTACAGCCAAAATAAGCACATATTTTGGTCAAAAAAGAATTTTTTATTTGACAAAATATTTTTTCACATGCATTATTTAGTAAAAACATTGGAAAAATCTATAGAAACACTTCCTTCATTTTGCTTAAATCTCCCAATAAAATAGACGGAATTTGCTTTATTGACATTCATATTAATGCTTTCCCATTAGGGAAGGTAATTGGGTTGAGAAGGATATATCTCAAAGCTTCTGAAATGGAAATAGAGGTCAAATAACCCATTTTAATTTATATGCATTTTAAAATACGTGTAAATCGCGTAATTATTAAAATCATTTTGTCCGCATGTGATTTTCATGTACAGCAAGGCCATATCTTTTAATTTATATATATTTTTCGAAATTTACATTGAAGGCTAAGATGTAGCATCGGCTGCATCCTAGCATTAAAAAACCTATAAAATATCGCTAATTTGCGCAAAGTGCATACAATTTTTGTCCGCATCCGATTTCAGTGTTCACCATGAAAATCTATATCGATATATATCTATTTCAAGGCGAGCAATCAAGAACCGTTGATGTAGCATCACACACTATTTTTATACCCTCAGCCTTTAGGCTAAGGAGGGTATATACACTTTGATACGATGAAAATGTGCCTCATCGAAATAATGGTTTTAGACCCCAAGTATGTTTGGACGAAATGTGTTTCAGACAATTTGGAGTCGATCTAGCCATGTCCGTCCGTCTGTCTGTCTGTCTGTCTGTCTGTCCTGCTGGCTGGAGCGCACGATAACTCTCGAACGGATGAACCGATTCGGTTCAAATTTTGGCTTTCGTAATATTTTGCCCAAACTTAGTTTAAGTTCGAAGATGAGCTACATCGGTCCACTCCTTCCGGTACCTCCCCCACAAAAGTTCGAAAATGTTCGGAAAGTTTGTGCGCACGATAACTCTTGTAGGGAGTGACCGATTTGGTCCATACTTTGTACAGCGTAATCTTTCTACCAGAGTAATATGAGGTTTCAATATGGTCTCAATAGGTCCACTCCGTCGGGTACCTGCCACACAAAATTTCGGAGAAGTTCAGTTTAGGGCCATCTCTCGAATCGCGTAGATTTTTCTTTTAGAAACTTGTATTCACTGCCGTCAATACGACGGTACAAATTTCATCAGGGGCAAGTCCATATTTCCTGAGAAAACAGCATGAAAGTTGCAAAAAACCCCTATGACACCGTGTGAGGTGGTTGGAGCCCAAGATAACTCTCGAACGGATCTGCCGATTCGATCCAAAATATGGCCTTAGTAATATTTTGTCCAAACATAGTTTAAGTTTGAAGATAAGCCATATCGGTCCACTCCTTCAAGTACCTCCCCCACAAAAGTTCAAAAATGTTCGGAAAAATTGTTCGTACGGTAACTCTTGAAAGGATTGGCCGAATTGGTCTATACTTTACACATCCTAATATATCTAGCAGATATAGATCACGTTCAAATATGGACTATATTTGTCCACTTCATCCTGTACCTCCCACACAAAAATTCGGATAAGTTCACTTTAAGACCTGTTATCGAATCCCTTTGATTTTTGTTGAAGCAACCTGCATTCGCTGCCTAAATTATGATGGTAAAAGTTTTTTTCAGGGGCAAATCCACACTTCTTAAGCAAACAGCCCGAAGGGAGTAAAACCCCCCTAGTAGAGGTAGTGGCTGGAGATCGACTTCCATAATGGTCAATGTCGATCCATTCCTTTAAGTATTTCCTCCGCAAAACTTCTGATCTTTAATCTTATCAACATTTTTGTCCGTTCATACGTCCAAATATTTTAAAACCCTCTAAATACATACGTTTTTTGGGAAAAAATTGTTTCAATATACACAGGCTGAGGGTATATCTCTGTCGGCCAAGCCGACTGATACTTTTTTACTTGTTTGAGATAAAATGAATGTAGCTCCCTTATCAGTGAAGTTTTCAAATCTCTGTTTCCGCTAAAACGAAGATGCTGTAGTAGTTGTTTCCTTGCAGTGGAAACGAACCGTAGAAAACGCGATAAAATACGCGATATTTTCAAAAACACTTTTAGGTGATTTCTCTACTTTGGAATTTCTCGTAACTCGCGTTTTAGTAGATGGATTTTAACGAGGAATGATTTATTGGATCAGGAACGTAAAAAACTAAAATGTGCAATCAAGTACGAGGAAATCGAATAACAATTGTTAAAATTAGGGCCGAAAAATATGATTTTTAAAAAAATGTTCACACAAAATTTTCGAATTTGAATGCAGATTTCTATGAAGCTGTGCAGACTACATTCACAATATTCCTATCAAATAACTCAGAATCGCAAGTACTACAATACTATATATGGTTTTTATGAAAACCTGTTTGCGGAATGAAATTAGAGGAAAATTTCAAAAAACACTGTAAATCTGGCTTCAAAATGTCAGCATCATTTAATGGTAGAAGCAGACGAAATTTTGAAAAGTAGTTCATTAGTGAGATGATCCTTATTTAGTTTGCTGCTGTTTTTACTTTGACAGAAAACTCGAGAGAAGTGTGGTTTACTCACAAATAGAGAGATAACAAAAAAAGACATGGTGGCTTCAACCCATTTTCACCAATTTTTTAACATAAATATAGCCACAGCTTCCTTGCAAATTATCTTTTAAGGCCAATATTTTTTGCCACGTCCAAAAACATTTCATTTTATCCAAAAGTATTTAATTTTTATAATATACAATCACGAGTAGCGTGTTCTAAAAGGGTAAACCTTGGCTTCAGCTATGTTAAATTTTCAAAAATATTGGTGATATACCCTCGTTAACGTAAATGCTAAATGGGTATAAAAATATGTTATGGTCCTCTCACCTGTAGTTTCTTCGGAGCATCTAATGATTCGTAGCTTTGGATATCTTGCCCTACCGAAGTAACTAGATTGGAAAAATAACTTCTCCACACCCGGATCTTATCCATATTATATCAAAAATGGCCCATATTGTATTTTAATATTTCCTCCTCCATCACTTTATGAAAATCACCTTCCACTTAGTCAATAAGCCACAAAGAACAACAACAACGACATTAAAACACAGTACAAATTGAAATGAATAGACAACAGAAATGTTCAGTTATTTGTTCCCCTTCCTTCCTTTATTGTTGCTAAATTAATTACAAATTTCCATGGCAATCATATGTAATTAGCTTCATGGTTATATCTTTGGGGGTTTCCCCCCTTCCCCAGCACCTTGACATAAGCATAATGAAAACATCTAGTCATTCGTTCAGGCAGGCAGGCAAGCAGTCAGTCACTCAGTCAGTCATTCACTTCGTTTAACTTCCTGATGTGACACGTGTTTTAAACGAACATCAATTGTTCATTTATATATGTATGTGTGAGTGTGTAGGTGTGTGGGCTTTTGTGCAAAACCTGATGAGGGGATAGATGAATGGTTGAGATGGAATGTAATTTGGATACATACAGGCAAGCACTCTCATCCACACACACACCAATGTTTTATATCACTTATACAATGAAATCTCCTTTTTCTCATACACACGCAAAACTACATCCGCCCTCCAGGATTTATTTCATTCATATTTATATCGATGAATGAATGAATGTACAGCAATGACAGCACATTTCATTATTCTATTCTATATTTATGATGATATTTCCAGAAAGCGAAAAAAAAAATAATTCTAAAGTCCCTTATTGCCACCAATAGACAAATGAGGAGTCTGTTATGAATGGTTCTTATAGAATTTCTGCTAAACAAACATGCCGACATTAATGTGGTATTGAAATGTTTATTAAAATTATTTTCATTGAAATCGCTAAGATACTAAGAAATTGTGAAGTTTTGTTTCGTAAATTGTTGTTGTCGTTGACAAGGTCTAACGCTTTTTGTACGCAAATGACGACAGCCGAATTTTTGAACACTTCAATTTTAAAGATTTAATGACACTGTAAACGAAGAAGGCCGGGACAGAGCTTTGTATACCCTCCACCAAGAGTTGTATTAAAGTAAAATAGATAAATTAGTTTCCTTTCGTTTATGAAGGTACTGAGCTCTTCCGCATATAGTTTTTACATATTTCGACTTTTTCAAGGCGCGATGTCACTGGAGCCGTTAGTCAAAAAAAAAAAAAATCTGAAAATATACTGAAATGGTTTGCTGAGGAGCAATATCACCACAGCAAAAAATAAAGGAAATCAAAAACCGCATTTTGAAAAATGTTCGATTTCACTCAGAAATCCCCATATACTTTATAGAGTCTCCGACGAATATTTCGATGTGTCACAAAGGGAATGACAAATATAAATATACCCAGCATATTATGGTGAAGTAGTTTATTGTGTGGTGAGAGTCAAGCCTTTTTTCCACACACTTCAAAAGATAACTCAAGTATGAACACATTACAAAAAGCTTAATTAAACGGTTGAAGTGTTATAAAAACAAGAGTGATTTAATCAGGAAAATACTTGCATACACACATACAGATCTAGATGTGAAACTACATTTTGTTCGAAGTAGCTGGCCACTATATCCTCCTTCTTTTATATACCAATAATTTGCATTGTACATGAGTAAACCACGTGTACGTATGTATGATTAAATCTTCTAAACAATTTATATAAGCGTGTGTATTTGACTGTACACATACATATGTATGTATGTTCTTTAGTATTTTCATATTTATTTATTTCCCAATAGAAACGCGAACAAATGAATTGTTACCCGCAGGACTGATTCAATGTTCATGTAAAAGTTATTATAAAAGCAAGGAAACGAACTAAAAACGGTATATAAATACAAGAGAATATAGTTTTACGGGTAGTTTGTTTCTCTTTCCTCTATTATTCTTTGGCTTTTTTTTTTGAAACGTTTCTATTCGCTATTTCCTCCATTACTTTAGAGTCTTTTATATAATAAAAAAGATAACAATATTTACAAAAGTAATGAAGTAAATTTTTCCATTGACATTGTTTGCAAAGAACCAAAGGTACAAAACCAACAACAGACAACAGAATACGGGACATGCTAATATATATGTATGTATGTACGAGTACACGAGTACATTATGCTAACAAGAAAAAGGGTGTGTCGTTGTTGATTTGTGGGAATATTTTTTCTTGGACAAAAGGTTTGATAAATGGTTTGCTAATTCTATGGAAGGCCTGTCATAATAAACTTTGGTGCATTAATGGATGACGACGATGATGATATCAGAAAATGAAGAAAATTTTACAGTTACAATGTTAGGAAAGTGGACAAGTTAATTTACTTTCTTACTATTCACATTTGAAGAATGCCTAACAATTCCACTATAAAAAATCAAAAACTAGAAAAATAATTATAATCTTTTCCATTATTAGGGAATCTTTATATTTTGGTTCCAGATAGATTCTATATTCAACTCAACGCCTTGACGAACGACACCTTGGGAACACCCTGCGGTGAAATTTGATACACAATTGTATGGAAAAAATATCCAGAACTATCACGAAAGACCCATACATGTTTAACTACAGTGGAAAAATGCAGTGGTTCAATAACACTATGCAACACTGAAAATGTTAACAACTTCTAGTATGCATTTTTTGAAAGTACATATTTAGACTACAAAAACCCTAGTAGGGTTTTGTCCTGTCAGATCCAGTTCGGATTTTATGGCCTCATCTAAACCGGGCTAAATCTACACTTTTTTGCAGTTGTCAGTCCTCTATCTCAGAAACGAATAGGAATTTGGCATTGCTGTCTTTAGCGATATTGTAGCTCTAAGCTAGTAGAACTTATCTTTTGAAAAAACCACACAAGAAAAACTCCATCTAGGGCATCAAAATCTATAAAATATAGACAATTTTACATAATTGCTGAAATTCTGGTCAGTTTCGGCTAAACTATTGGGAGTTGAACCAAGTAACCTTTTGCAAACATCTTCCAAGTAAAGTTCTCAGCAATTCTTTAGAACATTCTGAAACTCTAAAATGCTTACTTCATGTTGTTTCAACGGTATTTTGCATCATATCTTTTACAACACGCATTTCAAACACAGTTCACACCAACAGTTTATTCTCGCATTTCGGATTTCACTACATTATTGACATTTTTATTAAATCGTCGTTGACAAATGTACTGAAAACAACGGGATAAAGGCATTTTACAACAATGACATGTTCTGATGAGTTGTGTATTACATTCCAGGGAATATTCAGAAAAAAATAATTGTTTTGGAGATACGGTGCGAAATGTATAAAAATTGTGGAATTTGTTGCATATATTTTGAAATTTGAGGTAATAAGTGTAGTTTTTTTAGTTCATTATTTCCCCAAATATTTTATTATTGTCCGTATCTGCAAATTTGATTCAGAGGTCAGAAGAAGATTCGCATTGGTTTCAGAGATATAGCCCCGAATTTATTTAAAAAACTCAATATTTAACCATGTTTAGATGGGGCCATGAAATCCGAGCTGGATCTGACACAACAAAACCCAACTAGGGTTTCTTGTCGTTTGGGTCTGTACTTTCAAAAAATCCTCAGTTCGAATTGTTTGCACAAGGTCACCTTAAAAATGTTGCACAGTGTAATCAATTTTCCTGGACAAAACCCCATTTTTTGTCGTCAACGATTGTTAATTTCTATATGGGATTCGATAGTAAGCATATTGAAACTAAGGATACCAACAAATTAGGTCAAAATATTGGAAGGTGTGGGAGTGGCGTGCTACTAATCATTACTATTTTTTCACAATTTTGGAAAATACGTAACTTTTGCAAATTTCTGAAGATATAAAAAGCTATTTATCAGAAACTATAACAGATATTGTGTTCATTTTATGTCTCATCAAAATAACGGTTTTAGACCCCAAGTATGTTTGGAGGAATTCCGTTTCAAACAATTTGGAATTGATTTAGCAATGTCCGTCTGTCTGCCAGGCTGGAACGCATGACATCTCTCGAAAGGATCAACCGATTCGGTCCAAAATTTGGCTTTTGTAATATTTTGTCCAAACTTAGTTTAAGTTCGAAAATGGGTTATGTCGGTTCACTACCTCCGGTACCTTCACCCTCACCCCACAAAAGTTCGAAAATGTTCCGAAAATTTGTGCGCACGATAACTCTTGAAGGTACTTTACACATCGTAAAATTTCTTGCAGACTTAGATGAGGTTCCAATATAGACTCAATCGGTCCACTCCTTCGGCTACCTCCCACACAAAATTTCGGAATAGTTCAGTTTAGGACCTGGTCCCGAATGGCTTTGGTTTTTGTTGTAAAAACTTGTAGTCACTGCCCCGCTTGTGACGGTACATGTTTCACTAGCGGCAAGTCCATACTTCCTGAGAAAATAGCTTGAAAATCTTTTTGACACCGTGTGTAATGGTTGCAGCGCAAGATAACTTTCGAACGGATCGTTCGATTCCGTCCAAACATTGGAATATTTCTTGATTTTATATGAAAGTTCTTGGTAACTTTCCCAGGTTGATATTTGAACCCACGTACGTAATAAAGTTGTTCAAACTGTTTGCAAGATTTACCGGAATGTTCCAAACTGGGCAAAGTTTGCATAGGTAGTACCTTTTTTTTTACTCTCCACCATAATATGGAGGGTATAATTAAATGTGTCATTCCGTTTGTAACACATCGAAATATTAATCGGAGACCCTACACAGTATATGTATTCTTGATCAGGGTAAAATTGTAAGTCGATGTAACCATGTCCGTCTCTCCGTCCGTTTGTTTAAATCAAGATACAGCTCGCAATTTTTAAGATAGAGGTTTGTAATTTAGTATAGAAGTTTTGATATTGAACGGTGCCACTCGATTTTCGGTATTTTGGAATTTGGTTTTAGTCTCATTATCACCCCGAAATGGCGGAAATTAGGTACTTAGTGTTCGTTGCGGGTATAAAACTTTCCCCCAGAAATTTGTCGGTATAGGTCCACGCCTTATTATATGCCCCATAGAACGGCACATCTCGATTTTTGGTAATTTGAAGGTTGTGGCCCCAATTACCCACCATACATACATAAATAGTCTTTGTTGGGGGTTTTCAAATTTGTCCTCTAAAATTGTCGGCATAGTTCCACGTTTTCATATAGCCCCCATTTAACGGTACCTCCCAATTCTCAGTTTTTTTAAGGTTGTGGCTTCAATTTTCCACCGAAATGTTCAAAACTCTCCATCTAAAATTTGTGGGTAAAGGTCCACGCCTTCTTATAGCCCCCATAGAACGGTACCTCCCGATTTTCGGTATTTTGAAGGTTGTGGCCACAACAACCCACCAAAATGGCTGAAATTTGGTTTTTCCGCAACGTTGGAGGTAAAAATCTTTCCGACTGAAATTCTTTGGTATTGGTCAACGTACCTCCCGAATTTCGGTATTTTGAGGGTTGTGGCCACAACAACCCACCGAAATATCTAAAATTTGGTATTTGGTCTATGTTGGAGGTAAAAACCTTTCTGACTGAAATTCTTTGGTAGTGGTCAACGTTTCGATATAGACACCATAGAACGGTACCTCACGACTTTCGGTATTTTGAAGGTTGTGGCCACAACAACACAACGAAATGCTTGAAACTTGGTTTTTAGTCTACGTTGGAGGTAAAAACTTTTCCGACTCAAATTCGGTCCACGTTTCGAACCGTACGGTACCTTCGAACGGTAGAATGGTACCTCCCGAATTTCGTAATTCCGAATGTTGTGACATCAATATCCCACCGAAATGATTCAAATTGTTATTTTGTCTTCCAGGGGTTTATAAAATATTACAGAAGAGAATTATCAGTATACGTCCACGTCTTCCTAGAAACTTACCTCTTTATTTTCGGTATTTTTAAGGTTTTAGCCACATCATCTTATTGAAATATCAGAAATTTTGTATTTAGTCTTCTTTGAGTCTAAAAACTTTCCGCCAGAAATTTGTCCGAATATATCGACGTTTTGATATATCCCCATAGAACGGAATCTACCGAATATCGGTATTTTGAAGTTTAGCCACATTGTTTTACCGAAACTGCTGAAATTTGGTTTTAGCCTTCTTTATAAACGAAAGGACACTAATTATTCCATTCTACTTCAATACAACTTGTGATGGAGGGTATACGAATTTCGGCCCGTCCGAACTTAACGCCGTTCTTACTTGGTTCAATTTTCTTCCATTCAAACTTATTCAAATTAGCCCAAAAAATTAGCACATTTTCGTTACATTTTTATTATAACAGGGATATTTTCCGAAAATATGGAAACATCCTTATAATTATACCCTACACCACACAGTGGTAAGGGGTATTATGTCTTTGTGCATTTGTATGTAACATACAAAAGGAAACGAAATAGACCCACAGTTTCTTTTGGGAATATACATATAATCACTTTCTGAGTCGATTTATTCGTGTCCGTCCGTCTGTCTGTCTGTCTGTCTGTCTGTCTGTCCGTCTGTCCATGTATTTTTGTTCGCAACATACAGGTCGCATTTTTTGTCCGATTCAGCTGAAAATTGGGGACTACAACTTTTTTAGCCATAGGAAGAACGCTATTGCTTTTGGGTAAAATCGGTTCAGATTTGGATATAGCTCCCATTTCACACCCGATTTCACGTATTTGGTGCACCAAATACGCTATATACGTCCGATTTTGATGAAATTTGGAATGTTTGACTGAATTCGGTCTAGAAATAAGTGTGTCAAATTATATCGAAATCGGTTCCGATTTGGATATAGCTCCCATATATATTTTCGGCCGATTTCACGTATTTTATGTACCAAACACGCTATATTTTTCCGATTTCGATGAAATTTGGAATGTGTGACCGAATTCAGTCTAGAAATAAGTGTGTCAAATTATATAGAAATCGGTTCAGATTTGGATATAGCACCCATATATATTTTCGGATTTGGATATAGCACCCATATATATTTTCGGCCGATTTCGTGTATTTTCTGCTCCAAACACGATATATAAGTCCGATTTCAATGATATTTGGAATGTGTGACTGAATTCGGTCTGGAAATAAATGTGCCAAATTATATCAAAATCGTTTAAGATCTGGATGTAGCTCCGATTTATATTTTACATATTCACAGTGGTGTAGGGTATCATATAGTCGGCCCCGCCCGACTTACTGGTTTTAAGTTAGTTAAGGGCACTCACTGTATTTAACATTGTTTTATAAGGGGACGATACAGTCTGTGCATTGTCCCAATTTGAACTTCCGTATCTCAAAAACGGTAAAGCCATAAAGGTCAATCTTGTAGAGAATTTTCACAGCTACAATATTTTTTTAATCCCATTACGACAGGGCTTGCGGTTTCCAAGCAAAAACATGAAAACCTCAAAAAACCCTAAAAAAGGGAAATTTGACCGCGATTTATTTGAAAATCTCTCCGCCGATTTTTTTTTTGTTTTTTTGATTTTTCTCATCTATAAACTTTGTAGTTGTAATATCCCAGTATAAGCACCTTTCATTTAAAGTTATTTAAGACGCACCGTGCTGTAGGTCCCATATTATTGAGCTAATATGAATCGTGGTGCACTCGTTGATATAACAGAAGTCTCCGTAGTCCCCTCTGGGATGTTTGTGGAACAATTATTATATATGATGATCAGCACAGAGATAATTAGAGAAGATAGAGCTAGATTTGGTACTGAAATTTCTACTACACCTAGGATATTTGGTATTGAAAAAGGGTTATATCAGTAAAACAAAAAGTCTTTAATTTTACTATTTCCACTTTCGTTTAAGAAAAGATCTTTCTATTTTGCATACATACGTATGTACATATTACTCTTATATGACATATTTGCATATAGCGACGTTTAGCTGCTCCCCTTCATTGCGTTCTTTTCGCCTCATTTATTTATTTTTCGTTGGCAAAATTTCAAAAACTGTGATTTTTTTACACTTGCCACAACTTAAAGCATTGCCACTGACAAAAATATGTCAAGAATGAAATCACAGCTGAAGTGAATGCTATGGAAATGAATGGAAATGGACTTATTCAGAACAGGTCCACAGCAAAGCCGACAAGGGCCTTAAATTAATATTTAAATTAATTTAATGATGGACTCGTTGCATGATCTGATTTTAGAATCTATGAAAGGGCTGATACACCCTTTATCATATACACATTATTCCCAGGAATGTCCCACAAAGGACGCCTTATCACTTTCACTGATATTTAGGATTCTACATATGTATATCAATGGTATTTAGATCAAAGCTTTCCGAACATAGTACAACTTAATTTTCTAAAGGGTTTTTATTACAAATTGATGGTTTCTTAGGCCTTGCCATACAAAGTGCAATTAATTCATCTTCAAAAGACTACAAAAACACGATGTAAACTTGCTCCAAGCTAAGGCCTTTGAATTTGCATTTTCCCCTAACAATCCGTTCATATGCCATACACATCCCTGAAGTATGGCCTGGTAAAAAGAAAACTGATGGCTGGCATTTTATTGAAAAATATGTGGCCGTTTGTGGTAAACTGTTGCATTGACTACCCACCAACACCTAGCATTCACATAGGCTCAACAATGGAGACGGACGAGTGATGACTTTTGAACAATTACCAGTCATCTTGATGGGGTTTGTACTGGGCTTCAATGCATGGCAAAATGTTTCTTTTTTTTTCCTTTCATTGAAGACGGTGTGAGGTTACGGAAAAGAATGAATGTTTGTGTGTTCTTGTTTGCTTGTTGTTGTGTCGATGTGTTTGTGTTTGTTAAGCACTCTCAAGTGTATTGCATTGTTCTGAAGTGGTTTTTGGCAATGAATGCCGAACAAAAAATAACATATTCTATTCAAACAAAGATTGGAAGGGACAATGAAATGCATTAAGGGAATATAAGTATTTCATTGGCCAATACAAACATGCCTCTTGAGAACTTTAACCTGGTGGTGATGATGATAAGAATATTGATGATGTTTTAAAGAAATTTTCTTTTTATGGATACTTAAACTTAGCACATTTAAATGCCTGTAACTTTATACTTTTTGAGATTGGGTGACGTAGGGGATGGATGATACCAAGGAACGGTCCTGACCGGCTTTAACATGGCAAAGGCCAGGATTTATCTTGGTCCCCCTTTCATCTCAATTGGACACTGACCTCCCCGTGGTGTCACCTGGGGAACTGCCTTTAACACCCGTTAAAGGTAGTGAGCTAACATGTGCCGCGCGTTCACCCATAAGAACGTTAAAAACTTGGGTTTGGCCCTCGGGTTAGCAACCCTCCCCTAGAAAAAACAGCCTACTATGAAAAAACAAAAGAAAAGAAAAACAAACCCCTCTAAAGTTGACGAACTCCGCAAACGTTTTAAGGACCATGATCCTCGAATCTGCACCTGGAATGTTAGCACTCTTTATAGAGAAGGTGCAGTTTAGAATTGGCATATGTACTTGAAAAGTACAAGGCCGACATTACTGCCATACAGGAAATACGATGGAATGGGAAAGGCGTGAGTTTGGTTGCGGATTTGTAGTTGGTCGGAGGTTAAAACATCTGGTCTCTAGCTTCACCCCAGTGAATCGCTGCAATTCGATTAAAAGCAAAATTCTTCAACATCAGCTTTATTTGCGCTCATGCTCCCACTGAAGACAAGGATGAACAGATCAAAGATATATTTTACGAGCGCTTAGAAGAAACTTATAACCGTTGCCCTGCCCATGACATTAAAATTATACTAGGCGATTTTAATGCCAAAATTGGAAAGGAGAATATCTTTGGCCCAACAGTCGGGAAATTCAGTCTCCACAGTGAAACATCTGACAATGGTATGAGGCTGATAGATTTTGCAGCTGCAAGAAATATGATGTTAGCAGTACCAGATTTAAGCATCTAGATATTCATAAGGGCACTTGTCTGTCGCCAGATCAAGGAACAAGAAATCAAATTGATCACGTCGTGATAGACGGAAGACATGCATCAAGCGTGTTGGATGTACGATCGTTCCGAGGTGCAAACATGGACTCGGACCATTATCTTGTTGCAGCAATGGTACGTACCAGATTAAACGTAGCAAACAAAGTGCGAACAGACACAACACGGAAGTTGGACATCGGTAAGCTGCAATCACAACAGATAGCCACAGTATATTCCACTCAACTGGCCCAACTGCTTAATCAAAGCACTCCTCGTCCCGATAGCATATCAGCACAATGGCAAAACATTGCCCACTCCATGCAAACAGCCACAAAATTAGTACTTGGATACCAGAGACCTCCACCAAGGAATCCATGGTATGATCAGGAGTGTCGTGCTGCTACCGAAGAGAAAAATGCGGCATATAGGGCTACTTTACAATCAGTAGCAAGGCGTAGCGCACGAGAGAGGTATCGGGAGAAAAGGAGAGAGGATAAACGTCTTTTCCGCAGGAAAAATAGAAAGATGAAAAATCGAGGTGTAAATGAGATAGAATGAAGTCCGAAAATTCTACCAAAGAGTGAAGCACCAAACTGATGGCTTTGGAACTGGTACATCCTACTGTAGAGACCAGCAAGATAATCTAGTAACTGATACAGATAGTGTGCTAAGGATATGGAAAGATCATTTTTCCAAACTGTTGGTATCCAATAGAAGTCGACGAAGATACTACAGATCCAATCCCAGAATATGGTATTGAATGTATACCACCAGACCAAGATGAGGTAAAGACAGCAAAAAACCGGCTGAAGAATAATAAGGAAGCAGGAGCTGATGGCCTACCAGCTGAGCCGTTTAAAACTGGAGGCGACACGCTGATGAGGTGTATGCATCAGCTCGTTAGCTCAATCTGGCAGAAAGAACGCGTATCCGACGATTGGAACCTGAGCATCCTGTGTCCCGTCCATAAGAAAGGAGATAAGACTTTATGCTCCAACTATAGGGGCATATGTCTTCTCCCTATCGCCTCCAAGATAGTGTCAGGGATATTGTGCGAACGACTAAAGCCCATGGTCAACGAAATAATTGGACCATACCAATGTGCCTTTCGACCTGGCAAGTCCACCATTGACCAGATATTTACCCTGCGGTAAATCCTGGAGAAGACCCAAGAAATGCAGATCGACACCTACCACATTTTTGTCGATTATAAAGCAGCCTTCGACAGCCCGCTACGTTCAAAGGTATTCCAAGCAATGTCTGAATTTGGTATCCCCGCAAAGCTCATTCGGCTTTGTAAAATGACTCTAACTGACACAAGATCTTCAGTTAAAATAGGAAAGAACCTCTCCGAAGAGTTTTGTACCAAAAGAGGTTTCAGGCAAGGAGACAGCCTCTCGTGTGATCTTTTCAATATCCTGCTAGAAAAGGTTATACGAGAGGCAAACGTCAAAAGAAGTGGCACAATCTACACCAATAGCAACATGTTACTTGCTTATGCTGATGATATAGACATCTTGGGACGATCAGTAAAATAAGTAACCGATACCTTTATGAAGGTCGAAGGAGAATCTGCTAAAGTGGGTCTGGCGGTAAACGCCGAGAAGACCAAGTTGATGGTGTCGACGCGCAATGCGTCCATTGAGATCGACTAACTGTTGAAGTTGGTTCGTATAATTTTGAGGTAGTTAAAGACTTCGTATACCTCGGCACCGCCGTAAACACAACAAACGACATCAGTTGTGAAATAAAAAGAAGAATTGTATTGGCCAACAGATGCTACTTTGGCTTAAGTAAACTCTTCAACACCAATAGCCACATGTTACTTGCTTATGCTGATGATATAGACATCATGGGACGATCAATAAAAGAAGTAACCGATACCTTTATAAAGGTCGAAGGAGAATCTGCTAAAGTGGGTCTGGCGGTAAACGGCGAGAAGACCAATTTGATGGTGTCGACGCGCAATGCGTCCATTGAGATCGACTAACGGTTGAAGTTGGTTCGTATAATTTTGAGGTAGTAAAAGACTTCGTATACCTCGGCACCGCCGTAAACACAACAAACGACATCAGTTGTGAAATAACAAGTAAAAAGTCGTTAAGTTCGGCAGGGCCGGGCCGAACTTTTTATACCCTCCACCATAAAATAGTCTTAATTAAAATGGATTCATTTTTTTTTTCAAGATTTTATTTCCCATATAATTCTTTACAAATTTTAGTAACTTAAGACTATCTTATTATAATATTTGCTCCTAACAGATTTACTCTTTTTCTAGGAATATTTAGTTGAAATTTAAGGTAGGTCAGCCCATATATTTAATCAATTTAAATTTGACTATGTCATTCATTTTCATTTAATTTAGAAAGAAAAGGGAATAAAAACTTTCTGTGCTGTTTTGGTTACATGTATGATCTTACAAACTAAGAAAACTAAAAGAATTCAAATATAATCTTACAGTCTACTATTTACATATATACACATTTACAAAGGTTTTAAATAAAGTGATTTTTACTACATTAATATTGTTCAGTACTATATACTAAATTATTTTCATCCATATTCATTGTTCCATATCTTCGGTTATAGAAGACAATTTTTCCATTATTATTAAAAATCATTTCATTATTTTTTAAATGCATCAAGCACATAGGAGAAAGATGTCCATCATTTTGTATGTAACGCACAAAGTCTGTTTCATCAATTTTACAGCTTTCAACTAATGTATTGATATGAGTTGTACAACTTTCTATGAATTTAAGTGCTAAATTCATCATGAACTTGTCTATCCGTTCAAGTTTACTGGCAAGATATAATGCTCTTCTGGATGGCGATTTAAATCTTCCGTCCTCTGTCTTTTTAGTTCTCATATTTAGACAATACCCAAGCATTCTTCGTTCGAACACTCTAATTCTTTCCATTTGTCGGGAAGATATGCCATACCAGATAGGGAATGAGTAAGCCATTATCGGTCGTATTAATTGTTTATATAGACACAACTTTATTTTAGTGCTCAAGCCTCTCTTACGACTTAAAACTTGCATTACATTATTAAATGCCACTTTTGCTTTTCTTAATGTGTTATCTACATGTGTGATAAATGAATATTTTTCATCAAATGTTACCCCCAAATATTTTAGTTCTTTAACGTTTTCAATTTGATTATTATTAATTTTAACTTTTGGAGCAAATTTTCTACCATTATTATATAAACTAGATTTTTTACCTTTAATTATTATTGTTTTACATTTATTAATATTTAGATTAAGCTTCCATGTCATAAAATATTCATTAAGTTCTTCTAAGTAATTATTTAATTTAGTTTGTGCAAGTTTTGCCTTAGGATGGGTGGCCGCTATTAATATATCATCAGCAAATATCAATAGTAATATGTCACTTTCTGGCTGAGGGATGTCAGCTAAGTAAAGGTTATAAAGGACCGGTCCAAGTACCGAGCCCTGCGGAACTCCTGAACATATATTATGTATACTAGAATTTGCATTTTCTATGGAAACTGAAAATGTTCTGTTACATAAATAGTTCTTTATTAGTCTAACTATAGTTGGATTGAATCCAAATTTGTCAGTCATTTTTGTTATTATGCCGGATTGCCATACGGTGTCAAAGGCCTTTTGAAAATCCAGGCTTACCGCAATGGTGGCGCTTCGATTATTAAAACCATTTGAAACTTTATTGGATAATGCAATAAGTGCATGCGTCGTTGAATGTCCCTTGCGGAACCCAAACTGACAATCTCTTAATACATTATTATTATCTATATGTTCTTTTATTTTTTCTAAGATAAATATTTCTAATAATTTGCCTAAATTTGCTAACAGTGATATTGGTCTGTAGCTATTTGGTTTCGTAGGATCTTTTCCAGGTTTTAGCACGGGTACAACCCTAGCATGCTTCCATTTTCTTGGAAAATAACCTATGTTGATACACTGGTTAAAAATAATAGCAATCCTATTCCAAAAATTGCTATTAATTTTTTTGAGAATAAAATTTGGTAAGCCATCTCCACCACTACTTTTTTTATTTTTTAGATTCTTTAAGGCTGAGCCTATATCATTACTTGTTATTAATTTGGTACCCTCTCTTTCGATGTATGACGAACTACCATCAGCTAAAATGTAGTCACTAAAATTATAGATCGGCGTATGCTGTTCTGTGTTGATTTCTATTTCAGGTAAGTTGCAATTCGCTTGTACCTTGGAAAATTCATCAGCTATTAGGCAGGCCTTGTCTAAATTATTTGTTTTATTGACACCATGTTCATCCACTAAATCATGCATCTTTCTTCTTTCTGAACTGCAAAATTGTTTTACCTTTTTATACATGTCACCATTGCATCGAATACTGACCAACTTGTCTGTATAATATCTTTCTTCAAAAATACTGATCTTTTCCTGTATTATTTTATCCAAACACCTTAAAATAGTACTAAGAGTGTTGTATTCATTTATGTCAAGGACTCTATATCTTCTTCTTCTCAACGTTTTTTTCTGCTTTATTAATTCCAATATGTCTTGAGGTAATTCTGCAAGCATACCATGTTTAGCTTTAAATTTTTTCATACTATTATCCATAGCACCCCTAATTATTTCTGACAATATATCAACATCATTATCAATTTCTTCCAAAGTTGCATTTCTATTTGTAGGAAGGCATAGTCTATGCTTATGTTCGTCCATTGAATTATTGAATACATTTTTATTAAAACTTTTAAAGTCAAAGAATTCTTCTTCTATTCTCCTTTCTAGTGTACTAGATACAACATTTATCATTATGGCCTTATGATCCGAATTATAGTCCAGCGTCTCGACACATCTGGTTGGGTCATTTGCCGATATTCCTATATTAGTTGTTGTCATGAATATATCTATAAATGATTGAGTATTAAATGTACATCTAGTTGGTTGATTTGTAGGTCTTATTAAGATATTGGGAGATGTGTCGAGCCATTCAGCCAATACCCTGCCACTTGCATTGTATTTGGTTCCCCCCCAAAGCGGATTCTTAGCATTTAAATCGGCACCAATTACTGCCTCCTTGTTTCCTATTAAGTTGTTAATATTCATTAGATCGGCTTCAGCAATTGTTCCTTGAGGTCTCTTGTAAAGCGACATGACCAGCATGTTGTTACAGAGTCCCTTAAGTTCAACTACGGTTCCCTCTATCTCTCCTAAGTTGGCTTCGATACGTTCGGCCTTAATCCAGTCCTTTACCAACACCGCTGTCCCCCCTCCGCGGCCATCCATCCTATTTTGCCTAAATATTGTGTAATGTTTTATTTGTAGTTTGTGTCTATTAGAGAGCTTATGCTCAGCTAATAGCATTACGTCAGGATTATATTTTTGAATAAACAAATTTAAGTAATGTCTCTTCTGACGAGAGACCGCAGAGTTAATATTGATGAAAATAATTTTTAAATTAGTCATTTAATCTTAGTTCTAATAATAAACCTAAAATAGCCTGGGCTCTATCTTCGTCGCTTACTAGATTTTTACGAGTTTTGGCATACTCGTCTATCTTTTGTAGAGTGGTCAACATGTCCTTCCCTATATATTTCTTGCAATCATTATTGAATATTTCAAAAGCTTTAACACCATTATTTGATGTGTTTTGCTTTGGTAATGTAACTCCATTATATGTTATTTTTTGACTTGGTAATGTAACTTGGTTTCGTCTAGATGCTCCTGCATATGATACATTAGCATTAACAACGGGTGCCATATCATTAATTAAATATGAAACTGGTTCATCTTTTTTTTGTGTAAGTCTTTCAACAAGCCTTGCTCTTGTTGGACATTTTTTGTCGCTAGCTACATGTCCATCGACATTACAGTTAGCACAGTGTACTGGTAGACCAATTTGTCTAATGACTTTACCTGTGACTGAGTCAGTGGTCATGTTTTCCATTGTATTCTCCTCCCTTGGGGGAATTGTGCAAGATTTTGGCTCATGAGATTTGCCACACTTTACACACCTATAAGGCATGTTGCAATTAATAGCAACATGCCCAAATCTTTGGCATTTTTTGCATTGAATAATGCCATCTCTACGATAATATTCTATATATACTCTACCACCGTATATATATTTATGTCTTATTAAAGCTCTAACATCTGAATCATTTGAAAGTCGTAAAATCCATCTGTTCTTTTTTAATTTTATAGCTTTTTGAATAACTACGTTCAAGTCTGTTCCATCAAAGTAAGCTTTGATTTCATCTTCCTCGTATGCACTTGACAAATTTCTAACGTACA
The DNA here is from genome assembly GCF_047663935.1 of Musca autumnalis. Lineage (NCBI taxonomy): Eukaryota > Metazoa > Arthropoda > Insecta > Diptera > Muscidae > Musca > Musca autumnalis. The sequence continues at coordinate 41,761,597 of NW_027412088.1, read as the reverse complement.
TAGTAATAGGTTTTTCATCTTTAGGAGAGTAAGTGTAGAAAGAATATTTTAATTCATTAAACATAGTTTTTACTTTAATGTGGTCTTCATTTTTCTCAAGCTTCAGAATGACCATATTTTTGTTGATTATATTAGTAGTAAATAGAGTATGACCTAACAAACCTCTAACTTTATTGTAAATTTCCTTAGAATCAATGTTATATACTTTAAAAATAGGTGGTGGGCTGACCTTACCATTTTTCAAATTTATCTGTTTTTCAGGTGCTGCAATAGTTTCGATCATTTCTGGAACCACAGTCGATATAAGCTTATCAGCATTTTGGTTTTCTGGTAATTCTCCACTTTGGACTTCCATCTTCCACTTTTACTCTGCGTCTCGCTTTTAGAATAGTTTTGGGTACCGCCGTACCGAAGCCACTGCTTGCTTCGGCAGCCCCATCAGTTGTTTTATTTGTATCACTTGCTTTTTTAGTGATGTCACAGTTTTGGGTTTTAAAAATTGTAAGTTCATTTTCAAGTTCATTTGTTCGGGCATAGCATTTTTCCCGATCATTGACAATTTCTTGTATCATATTCTTTAATTTTAAGATTTCATCTTTATAATCTGAATCAGTGCCACTTGCATTATTTTTAGATTTCCTTTTCTTTTTATTTCGTTTACGTGAGGTATCTTGCACATCCGTAGCGGTTGTGCTACCATCACTTAAAGTCTCTTTATTTTCCATTATTGTAGTTTAGCGACTACTATGCGCTTCTCAAAGTTTTTAGGTACCTTGGCAAAAATGCCAGGCCCAAATTGTGAAAAGAATTTTCTCTCTTGTGATTGGCTAATCACTTCGAGCACAAAATTCAAATTGTCAATAATATTAGCACTTCACTTTAGTATTGCTATCACTTTCACACTTTTAGCTTTTAAATTCACTATCACTAGATGTGCACAGTTCAACAGCTCAAGAGCGAATGTCAATTAAAATGGAATAATTAGGGTCCTTTTACAATTTCAGGTGGAACAACTTTTCGAAAATGGATAGACGCCTACTGCCTCCCAATATTGCTTAAATTACACTGTGAACACAAATGTTGGGGCAGAGATAATTCCTTTTGGAGATAAAATCCATTGGTGTGTGTATATTAAAAACCCCGAAGGACAGATGCGCCGTAAGTCGAACTTCCGTGTTATGGCGTGATGAAGTTTTTGCAAGAGACCCTGTAAGCCATCATGAATTAGCATTATATCTTTGTTTGTTGTTTTTGTAGAGCACTTAAGCAACAGTGAACAAAGATATAACGCTAATTCCTGATGGCCCACAGGGTCTCTAACAAATCTTATCTAAAAAAATGTGTTCAGTTAGGAGAAAGGTACCACCTACGGGGCTATATCAAAGAGTCAACCTATCTGGAGGGAACTTCAAGAGTCAAATTGAGGGTAGTTTCATCAAAACAATGTAGACCCTCAAAAATGGACCCATGTTGACAAATTTTAGTAAATAAATTTCGTGACCACTGAAAATTCCCGAAAATCGGGAGGTACAGTTATATGGGGGGATATACCAAAACATGGACCTATATTGACGATTAGTTTTGAATAGACAAAATTGTAGCTAAAATTCTCAAAATACCGATCATTACAGCTAGTACGGTTAAAAATTGCAGCTAAAATTCTCAAAATACCGAAAATCGGGAGATACCGTTATATGGGGGCTATACCAAAACATGGATCTATGTTGACGATGTTTCGTTGGACATGTTTTATGACCACTGAGAACTTCAAATGTCAAATTACAGCTATTTCGGTTAAAAACTGTAGCTAAAATTCTCAAAATACCGAAAATCGGGAGGTACCGATATACGGGGGCTATACCAAAACATGGACCTATGTTGACGATGTTTCGTGGAGATATTTAATGACCACTGAGAACCTCAAATGTCAAATTACAGCTAGTTCGGTTAAAAATTGTAAATAAAATGCTCAAAATACCGAAAATCGGGAGGTACGGTTATAAGGGGGTCATACCAAAACAGGGACCTATGTTAACGATGTTTGGTACAGATGTTTAATGACCACTGAGAACCTCAAATGTCAAATTGCAGATAGTTCGGTTACAAATTGTGGCTAAAATTCTCAAAATACCGAAAATCAGGAGGTACCGTTATATGGGGGCTATACCAAAACATGGACCTATGTTGACGATGTTTGGTGGAGATATTTCATGACCACTGAGAACCTCAAATGGCAAATAACAGCTAGTTCGGTTAAAAATTGTAGCTAAAATTCTCAAAATACCGAAAATCGGGAGGTACCGATATATGGGGGCTATACCAAACCATGGACCTATGTTGACGATGTTTGGTGGAGATGTTTCATGACCACTGAGAACCTTAAATGTCAAATTGCAGATAGTTCGGTTACAAATTGTGGCTAAAATTCTGAAAATACCGAAAATCGGGAGGTACCGTTATATGGGGGCTATACCAAAACATGGACCTATGTTGACGATGTTTGGTGGAGATATTTCATGACCACTGAGAACCTCAAATGGCAAATAACAGCTAGTTCCGTTAAAAATTGTAGCTAAAATTCTCAAAATACCGAAAATCGGGAGGTAGCGATATATGGGGGCTATACCAAAACATAGACCTATGTCGACGATGTTTCGTGGAGATATTTCTTGACCACTGAGAACCTCGAATGTCAAATTGCAGATAGTTCGGTTAAAAATTGTGGCTAAAATTCTCAAAATACCGAAAATCGGGAGGTATATGAGGACTATACCAAAACATGGACCTATGCCCATATCCTTTGGGATATAAGTTTGTTGATCACTAGGAACCCAAAGTGCCAAATAATAGCTAATTCGGTCTGCAAATGTGGCGAAGAACGTCAAAATACCTCAAATCCGGAGGTACCGTTATATGGGGGCTATACCAAAGAGTGGACCGATATAGCCCATCTTCGAACTTGACCTGCCTATAGAAAAAAGACCCTCGCCTGCAAAATTTCAGCACTCTATCTCAATTATTGCAGACGCTAGAGTGATTACAACAGACGGACGGACAGACGGACATGGCTAGATCGTCTTAGAATTTTATCCTGATCAAGAATATATATACTTTATAGGGTCGCAAATGATTAGTTCGATGTGTTACAAACGGAATGACAAACTTAATATACCCTCCATACTATGGTGGAGGGTATAAAAAGAAGAATTGTATTGGCCAACAGATGCTACTTTGGCTTAAGTAAGCTCTTCAAAACCAAAGCCGCAACTCATCAAACAAAAATAACGCTTTATAAAACACTGATACTACCCGTGCTAATGTATGGCTCCAAAGCATGGGTACATGCACAAGCAGATAAGGCAGTGCTTGGCGTGTTTAAGAGAAAAATTCTTCGAAAGACCTACGGACCAATCTGCGTTGACGGTGAATATCGACGTCGTATGAACGTATCGAGATGCAGCGATTGCGTTGGCTAGGCCAAATCATAAGAATGAGCGATGATGAACCCGCTAAAAAGGCGTATAAATTCGAGCCACATGGCACGCAGAATTGGCAGGCCAAAGAATAGATGGCGCAAACAAGTGGATGAAGAGATGACAAGGCGCCGTATTCCAGAATGCGAAGCACTAAACAGAGAGAATTGGAGATCTTTTCTTAGTTCGGTCTATGAAACAAATGTTCTGTAATGGGCCAGCTAAGTAAGTAAGTGGGCGTGGCAAGCTCCTAATGACGCCCATTTTTTGCGCAATTTTGGAAAATAGGTCATTCGTAGTTTTTATCGTTATTGAGAAATAGAAGTTCAAATTAGGACAATGGATTCACTGTATCGCCTCCTTATAAAACAATGATATACGCAGTACACCTTAACTAACTTTAAATGAGGACCGCTTACACCAGGCAAGTTTTTGCGGATTTTGAAACAGCTATGTTTATAGATGAAAAAATCAAAAAAAAAAAATAAAAAAATCGCTGTATGGATTTTTTAATAAATCGCGATCAAAGTTTACATTCTTAGGTTTTTTTAGGTTTTCACGATTTTGCTTGGAAACCGCAAGTCCTATCGAAATGGGACTAAAAAAAATGTTGTAGCAGTGAAAATACTGTACAAGATTGGCTGCTTGATATTCTCCTAGGTTTGACCATTTTTAAGGTATAAGGGTTCAGATCAAACGTTCAAATTTTTTCGTAGGTCTTCAGGATTTAACTTGAAAACTGCAAATCCTTTCGAAATGGGACTAAAGAATATGTTGTTGCTGTAAAAAAATCCCTACAAGATTGGCTTTCGTAATTTTTTTTTAGGTTGTACCGTTTTTGAGATATATAAGTTTAAGTTGGGAAATTTCACTTATGACATTTTTTTATAAGGAGGCGATACAGACAATCCGTTGTCCTAATTTGAACTTCTATATCTCAATAACGGTAATAACTACGAAGATATCATTAAAATCAATCTTGTAGAGAATTTTCATAGCTACAACATTTTCTTTAGCTCAATTCAATATGACTCGCGGTTTCGAAGCAAAATCGTGAAAACCTAAAAAAACTTTTAAAAATGTCAACTTGAATCGCGATTTATTTAAAAAGCGCTCCGGCGATTTTTTTTTTCGTTTTTCTCATCTATGAACATTGTAGTTTCAGAGTCCGCAGAAACTTCCCAGGTGTAAGCACCTTCAATTTAAATTTGATTCAAGAGCACCGTGTGTAGTTTTTTGAGTTCATTATTTTCCAAATATTTTATTCTTGTCCATATCTAAAAAAATGCTTCAGAAGTTAGAAGCAGATTCGCATTAGTTTCAGAAGTGCAGCCCGAATTGCTTTAAAAAGTCAATATTTAACCATGTTTAAATGGGACCATAAAATCCGAGCTGGATCTGGCACAACAAAACCCAATTAGAGTTTTTGTTGTTTGGATCTGTACTTTCAAAAAATCCATAGTTCAAATTGTTTGCACACGATTACATAAAAAATGTTGCACAGGGTTGTCGACATACCGAAAGGAAAAATGTTTGGAAGCGCCAAAATTTTTTTCTAAACAAGTTCTGCTACTGCATCAAGTGTCCTATATCAGGCAGCAATAGGACTCAGTGGTAAAAATTCTTTACAAAAATTTTAGGTTACACCATACTTATAACTCCCTCCACACGCAGTGGTAATTCTACACACTTACATACCTATATGTTTTTGTACGTTTTTATGTTTTCATTATCTATCTAATATTCCACATCAACAAACCATAGTCATTTCCTTCTTCCTTACAGCGCTTGTATAAATAATGAAGACAATTAATTTAATTACACATTTTATTCAATTATGTATTCACTATGACAGTAGTGCTGGTAATGCAGTCTACATGTCAGACAATTCCTCTGCCTTTTAAGAAATTAATTACGAAATTAACACGAGGTATGTTTTTATTTGTCTCTTGTTTCTCTTTAAATGTCAAAGTTTAGATAAATAAGAATATGACCTTTGCAGATTTGTGCTTAGAGTTCATTAATAATTACTAGTTGTTGTCCTGTTTGCCGCATTGTTCTTTTCTTGGAAATGAAAGTAAATGTCAAAAGAAAGAAAACTGTAAATTGTTCAATGTTATTGTTACATTTCAACATGCCCTTTAAAATCTAATGGCCGTCTGTACATAACTCAAATTATAATGGTGAATACGGATGGATTCAGTTTGAGACCATTTGACACGGTTTTAAGAAGAAATATGGTTTTCATTTACTTTCTATTCATCATTTAGTTTAGATATATTTTACTTCCTCTAAGAGTGCTCATTTTGTAACGTTAATCATTTGTATTAAAACTTACCTGTAAGTCTGGTGCCGATAATGGACCAGGTTGTGCCAGATCACAAGCTGATATCCAGGGATTAAGGCGTGTTAACGGAAAATCACTTTCCAATATCGATCGATGTTCCTTGGTGTCCTCTATGTCTGTCTTTGTCTCTTTTGTTTCCTCCTGCTGGGCAGGTGTTATGTGTTCGAGGTTGGCGTTGACGTTGTCGTCTTCGTCGGTGACAGATACAATTTTATCGTTGTTATTGCTCACTAAATGAGCATTGTACAGCGTTTCGATTTGATCATCATTTGGTTCACTCGATTCATGAGCATAGTTTTGAGTTGGTTTAAGTTCGTGATCATGTTCCTGTTCTGATATTTCTGATATTGAATCTGGCTCTTGCTCTGGCTGTTGTTCTTGTATAGATGTTGATCCTTTGGACTTTGGATCATTTTCACTTTTTTGTGAAACGGGAACTTCATTTTGTCGCAATCGTTCAAAATCCTCAAGGGCATTTTGTTGATTGGTGTCCTGTAATTCTGAGGCGCCACCTCCACTACCACTTGTCGACGATGATGATGATGATGAAGATGCCGAAATGGATGCTGACGATGATGAGGAGGACGACGATGACACTACAGTTTCCGTACCACTGCTGTAATCTTCTTCGTTAGTATCACCAATTTTGTCGTCCGTAAGCTTTATCAAACGATCAAAGGACTCTTCCGATAGAAGATCGTCCTCGGCTACTAAGGCAAATATATCGCCTTCGTCAAACGATCTTGACGAATCGGCGTTGAGTGAGGGAAAGTGTACGGGTAGACCACGAACTGTGGCTTGGTCGCTTACAACACTATCTCGGCCGTGACTTTGACTACGACTCTTGCTACTCTCCACTGCTATCGATTGTGAGGTGTTATCGTCCGACGATTCGTCAAAGTTGTCCCCTGCCTCTGACTTAATGCCGCCTTTATAGTCAACGTTTGCACTACGTGCTCTTCTCTTTCTTCTCCGTCGAAACTTAGACGATATCACTCGCGAACGCGATTGCCTTACCGTTGGCAAAACAGTAGACGAACGAACGGAACGTTTAACAGGATCGTCGTAATATTGTGACAAATGTGAGGGCAGCGGAAATGTGTAGGCAAAGTTGTTAGCAGGATTATAGACAGAGTTAGCAGAGTATAGATGGGATGCTGGTCGCTGTAGAAAATCGTTGTTATAAAATGCACTAAAAAAGTTAAATGGCGCTAATTCTTTGTGGTTGTGAGGATCCTGCCTTAAGGACTCTTCTTCGAGGGATGGACCATAAATACGGAATGTCGATAATGTTGGAGAAATGGTACTGGATGTTGTTGTGGTTGTAGGCGATGGTGTTGCTGCTGCGATAATGAATGAGGACGACGACGTTGCCGCTGATGTTGGTGTTAGAACTGAAGCCGGTGGAAATGTGGTAGGTAGTGGTGGTGTTGTATCTGCTGTTGACCTTGGTAGTGGTAGTGTTGGTGGTAGTGACGACGTTGTTGGTGTAGTCTTTGAACTGATGCTGCTGGTGCTGCCACGCCGAGCCCCCGAAATAAACGCAAGCGCCATCACGACCAGCCCGGGTCCTGGCCGCATATTGACCTCGGGTTCGGCGGTGCTAGCATGGTGCAGGCCCGCTTGAGACGCGCTTGCGACTCCAACTCAATGTCGGTAATGATGGGCTCATGGCCCCATCATCATTTTGTTTGGTTGTAAATGTTCTACAATGCAGCACTTTGTAACGCCCACAACGAATACGTCTTTCCGAAATATTCGGATAAGTCTTTGAGTGAGGTTTTATCAGAACAGCGTTATTATGATAGTGTAACATAAATATCGTTAACAATTTACGATTATATCGTTCAAAAAGTATTGATTAATTTTATCTGTGATTATTCGTAGGATGAAAGCGCATTTTTGTCTTCGACAGAATTGTAACGTCCGTATCTGAAATTGAAAACAAAAGGTGGAATGTTATTTATATTTTAAATAGTATCAAAGGAGAAATTACATATCATATAGAGCTATCGAAATTTGTAAATGAAAAGAAAATTCTACTATTTAAAAAGGCAACAGTCGTTTTAGCCGACAGAGATATTCAAAGAATTTATTAAATATTGTTTCCCAATTCCTTTGCCTTTTTTCAGTGTTATAATAATGCAGGTATCGGCAAACATATTTCCTTTGACATACCTTAAAGAACCGTTTTTGGCTAGTACACGATTTTCGATTTTTTGATTTTATGTATGGTGAGAAAAACTTTGTCTTTGCTAGTGTAACCATGTTTCGGAAAATATGATTCATATGGTATATTCCAATTATAATAATGATAAATTCTCCCCTTAGGTTAGGTTAGGTTAGGTTAGGTTAGGTTGAAAAGAGGGGCGAGTACTCGCCACATGTCCTGGTGGACATAGACATAAGCCATGAAGTAGGCCTGTTGTGCGCTCTAGTCTAAGTTTTTTGAAGAAGGGGACTCTACTATAAATTAATTAAGGAACTCTGTTCCCTTAACAAAATCCCGTAATTGTTTTAGGTCGTCTACAATTACCTGATTAAGATCTGGTATTGTGTCGTTCCCTAAAAACTGGGATCTGATGTTTGCGAAAGCGGGGCATTGGCAGAGAAAATGCTCCAATGTTTCATCATCCATACGCTGTTGTCTGCACAATTAATTTTTTGCAGATGAGCTTGTAAACCCAGGTGACCTGTAAGAACACCTGTAAGTCTACTCAACTCTGCTTTACCTAGCAGTAATAGGTTTTTAGTTTTTTCCTCATTTGGGTCTCCCCATAGGATTTTTGTGGTTTTCCCTAATTCCTCTCTATTTCATAGGGATAAGTGGGCATTTTTTGCCCAATTTTTTAACTCTAGCCGAGACGCATTTAGTGGCTTTGCGTTCGCCAAGTTTACGGTTGCTAATTCCCTTCCCTTTTTGCCAGAGAATTTGCAATCTCATTACCTCTATTCCCCGCATGTCCTGGTACCCATATTATACGCACATGCTGAGTAATGCTGTTGATCGAATTTATACAATCCAAGACTGTTTGTGATTTTACTGTCTTGGATGTTATTGCTTTGATTGCAGTTTTACTGTCCGTAAGGACGTTTACAGTAGTTGGCCTCGTGTTGGCAACCCTTAAACCAACCCTCATACCCCCATTTTTACAAGTCTTCTTTTGTTATATTTTGGATTTACCGAACAGATTTAGAGCGATCCGCTCAACTTAAAGTTAAAAGTGATGACTGAATTTCAAGGAGGAGCTTCTTGGCATTAACTTTCAATGTAAAAATAATATTTTTAATGCGTCCAAATTGGTTTATTTTGCGTTTTCAAATCCATCAGATAGTAAAAGAACACATATAATAATGGCCCTTAAAGTGAGAACTGTAAACAACATTATATACCACACCGATAGAGAAGTGAGGTTCACACTAAAGACGTTACTTGGCAGGTCCAAAATAGTTAACATACGAATTCAAGAATGATTAACGAAATAAACGATAGAACCTAAACCAGCATCAGAAAACTGGTTCATCTAATTATAAAAGGTTTTAGAGTAAGTGTGCCACATGAAAAAGTCAAAAACGGCTACATAATAACAAGAATTGCTCACAAATGATTAGGAAAAACCATTACTCTACCAGTACAATATAGAGAAATGATTAGGACTTGCTATAGAAAATTTTCACAAACTCTGGAGTACTGGGATGACGTTAAAATTTCTGATAAAACAACAATTATGATGCACTATCACAGCCCTGGAAAACCAAAAATGTAATGCAGACTTTAAAGTTCGTAGAAACATACATTTTGGTATATCCGGACTTTGGAGGAAACAAAGAAAGTTCTAAAAAATAATTTAACCGTCAAGAAATTTGGAGTTGTTGACTCTGAAACTTCACACAAATTGCAATATAAACAACTAAGAAAATATAATTCGGCTTTGCAGACAGAGAAATACCCTCAGCCTGTGTGAATGAAACCTTTCATCTATGGACTTCAGAGCTATAACCAAAAAAATACCAACCCAGCACCATGTGGGGAAAATGGTGCTGATAACGAAAACGTGAAATTTAAGTCGATTCGGAGAAAAAAGTTTCCGCACGGACTGCGATGGGTATTTTTTATATTTAAAAATTTTAATTTGCTTTGTTTTAATAAATATTTATAGAAAACAAATACGATTCTCACAGACAAAGTCATTAAAACAGCCTGTAACTTTCTCGAATTCGTTGCAAATGACCACATATTCTCTTGTCCGAAAGGTACAATAAATTTAAACATAAAATTCTCGAGTTTATGCAGAAAAACACAAAATTTTAATTTTGCAAAGATACATTAAATGCTCCGATATGTCGCGATTTGTTAACAAATTGGTCCAGAATGGTTTGACATTGATTTTAAATTAGATTAGAAGTTTTAATCAATTTTTACGAAAAGCGTATATGTCATTATAACAAATAAAATAATTCCATGCATTACTGAACTTTAATGCATTTGGTGCGGAAACTTTTTCACGATAGAGAAACAATGACACCGTATTTCATAGTAGTTTTTCATGCTCTACACGGCTATGGTATTTTTGATATTTGCAAAAATTGCAAAAAAGTTATAACCCTAGTGGACACTGCATCGAATACCGGCTACAAAATAGAAATGGAGTGAAAATTCATTGTGATTAGTATGTAGCAAAGAAACTTAAAACGTGTTTTCTCAAAATGAAATTTTGATACGATTCTCCTACATCTTTGTGGGCTTATGAAGGACATCCAAGGGTGGTCATTCATTGGTCGATTTTATATTTTTAAATTTTTTGCCCATTTTATGACCAACAAGTAAGAAAGTATCAGTCAGCTGTGTTGACGAAAATATACCCTCAGCCTCTGACATAAAAGGAAGCAAACACAATAATTATACCGTATATAAAATATATTGATATTGTATCCCGAGTTTGCTTAGTTTGCCATAGAGAACGCAAAATATTAAATTAAGTTAAACTTAGTTCAGAAGAAAATTTTGAAAACGTTAAAGAGTTATCTTGACTGTCAGCTATTTTAGTTTTTTGGATATTTTGGGTTATTATCTCAGAAATTATGGACATACTCCGAAAAAAACCTTCTGCAAAAAATTTCAAATATATCCTAGACGAGTCCTCAAACTGCACTTTTTCAAAATTTGTGTGGGAGGTATCCGAAGGACGGGACCGATATCGTCCATATTCCAACGTCAACACGACTGGATGAAATAATAAGATGACCAAAGTTTGGACCAATCAGAAACTCCCTGAACGAGTTATCTTGTGGATTTGGCATTTTAGTTGGTGCCTTCCGGTTTTCTTGAAGCTTTCAGGCCATTATCTCAGGAAGTTTACTGAAGGAGGTACCCGAAGGGGTGGACCGATGTAGTCCATATTTGAACCCGTTCCAAAATTGGAAGGAGCAATACGATGTGCGGAGTTTGGACCAAGCGATTGCTCCCTTGGAAAGTTATCATTCACACCATTTTACAGAAAACGTTTAACGTTTGTGAATGACGTATCTGAAGGAGTGGACCGATATGGCCCTTCTTCGAACTTATACTAAGTTTGGGCAACATATTATGAAGTGAAAAATTTGGTTTGAATTGGTTCATCCGTTCGAGAGTTATCGTGCGCACCAGGCAGCCAGACAGACAGTCGAACATGGCTAAATCGACTCTAAATTGTCTGAAAAAGATTTCGTCCGAACATACTTGGGGTCTAAAACCATTATTTGGATGAGACACATTTTTAGTCGTATCAAAGTCAATATACCCTCCTTAGCCGAAAGACTGGTATAAAAATGATAAACAAACTTACGAACAAAACTTTATCTTAGAAGTCATTGATGATGGGGCAAAAACTTAAGGGGTTAGGACCACTTTTTGAGCACGAGAAAATACATTTTTATGCATTTTTACAAGAAATCTACGAAACTTTTTTAGAAGATGTTGTTTTATATGAAAGGTCACACCTTGAGCTGCTTTTAAAATTTTCTTGTTGAAAATATTGCACAGTGTTATTTCTGACAAATGTAACCAGTGTTTTACGACAGTAATGAAAACTATAGTTTGCCAACTCTACTGACATTGTCTTTAGTAAAGAGGTGCGGTGTAGTTGTGGTGCCCACGAAACGAAAACGAAAAATCGATCAGCATATGTTTTTCTGGGATCAATAAAAACCTAATAAACTTGTCCTTAAGCGAAACGGAATTAAAAAAAATTAATTTACCAATGATGAGGTGTCAAAATCAAACTAAAAAATTTATAGTTTTTTCGCCGTAAATCTCTTTAAAAACTCTTTAAAAAATCTCTCGCTTAAGGTCGAGCTTTTTGTGTGCACAATAATCCCACAATAACATATGAAAATCAGATAATCCGTTTTCGAGCTTCAGAGAGCACCGCTTTCAAAAAGGACATTTCGAAAAAACCTCGTTTAAAACTTCTACGTTACATACAAATCACAATGCATTTTTCCTTTCTAACACTCATATCTCAGCCAATTTTTGTCCAATCGACTCGAAATTGCAACATATTCTATTCTACCGCTACATTAAAATGAGTCCATAAAAATGTTCTATTTTGTAAAATTTGCATGTGGCAATAAACCCTAACTGTGACTAAACAAATTGAAATCGCTCCATGAATGCTTACTTGAATTTTAAAAAAGAGAATTAATGGAAGAATCAAATTGTTCGAGCTTGAGGTCAGTAAAATATGTTTATTTATTTATATAATTTCTCCGATATTTCGAAATTCCATGAATTTCATCTTCAGGGAGTTCTTTTTGATACGTAAATAATAATAATAATAATAATCTGACTTAAAACTAGTGTAGTGTGACTACTACCGTCGAATGTTTCTATTGCACACATTCGACGGTAGTAGTCACACTACACTAGTTTTAAGTCAGATTATTATTATTATTATTATTTACGTATCAAAAAGAACTCCCTGAAGATGAAATTCATGGAATTTCGAAATATCGGAGAAATTATATAAATAAATAAACATATTTTACTGACCTCAAGCTCGAACAATTTTATTCTTCCATAAAATATAGAAAGGTCGAAGAAAAACAAAAAAGCAAAGAGAATTAATTTTACAATCGTCGCCAAGTAACATAGCAAAGCATCAAAAATTATGTTAATATCCCTATGTAGAGAAGACTTTAGTTTTATGCTTTCTGAATTCTTAAAAGCGTTTTTAATATAAAAATGAAAAAGTCGATGATTTGTATTTTTGATTTTAACTTTGTTAATTATGAATTATCGCGATTCCACTGTACTAAGAAAAAGACAATAAAATCGCTTAACAAATAGATACATTTTTGATGGATTTTTTTGTTTTAAATTTATTGTTCACATTTTGTATTTCTCAACAAAGGACCCAAAGTGCGTATGATTGTTATTAATTAGAAATATTATAATAACAACCATACGCACTGAGTTTTTAATGTAAAGAAATACAAAACATTAATAACAAATTAAAACACAACAATATATATTTTGGTGAGCTTTTTAAATACATAAAAATCTTGTCTTTAAGCAAGACAAAATTAATTGTTTCCCAATTTTTTAACAAAATTCTGTAATTTTTTCTTTTTTGTTAAAATCGAAATTTTGACTTTGAAAGTTTACTATTTTTTAAAGTATATATTTGAATACTATTTCACTTAAGCGCAAGATTATTAGGTTCTTAAAACTCCCAAAAAATATGAAGTTCGGCCCATTTTTTCCAGCTATCGTTGGCACCGCAAAACGCTTTTACAAAATGGTGTTTCGCAGGTAGACATTAACCGCAAAACTATGCAATATATTTGAACAGCAAATATTCCATAAGTAGTTTACGATGTGCTCAGGTGAAAGAAAGATCCACTTAAAAATATTAGCAGTTTCCGTGACAAAAATTCACGAAAAATGAGTTTTTTTAGCCAGTGCAACTAACCCCTTTGGTTTTTGTTTTTGTAAAAAAGTTAAAACAATCCACCAAGAAATGAATAATTAGTTTTATTTGTTTTAAGAAATTGCCAATGTCCAAAATTGTTAAAAAAAAAATATTAGAAAATTTAGACCGAAAATATAGAAAATGAAATCGGGAGGGTTATGAGAGTTATACGTGTACGTGCAGTTTTTGATGGAGAAGTTTCTTAATGATTTGTGTCAGAAAATGTAGTTTAAACATTTAAAATATCTAAAATCGGCCGTTTATTAAAAAATAAATTTACGAATACAAATATCGTTTTCTGAAGAAAACATTCCGGCGATGAATCTTTTATACGGAAAATAAATATTTGTGCGGTCATATAATGCAGCTATAGCATAAAATATACAGTGGGTGCATTTTCAGTGTATGCAACATAAACTAAAAATGTAAACATTGATAACTTCGAAATGAGTTGAGGTTTTTTACAAATTCAAAAAACCATTTTGTCTTTAAGATGGCGTACAAAAATTCTCCGTTTACAGTTATACTAAAATTTTACGGAAAAACAAAAAATGGGCATTTTAAAATTGAGCATTGAAGATGATGCAATAATCTATTAATAATTACTAAATTGTTCGCTTTTTATGTCATATTAGTATTTAGAATGGTGGAATAATTGGTTCCCAATCGTTTTCCGTAATTTTGTCATTGATTCCGATCGGGATTGATTCCGAATGGGCTTGAATGGCAACAATGGCTGTTGAAATTTTTATTTTTATAAACGCAAACATGGCCACGACATTGTTAACAATGTTTCTAAAAACTATTTTCAAAGAAAAGTGCAGAAAATGTTGTTTTATGCCCTGATATTTTCCTCTATCAGGGTAACAACATTAAAGGTTAGTCTAATATGGGGCAAGCCTCTAAAGCTGGTCTTTCAATATATCATTAAATTGTTTGTATGTACTCTTGTCCGACTGTAATCTGTACTTTTAAAATAGTCTGGATTAATCCCATTGTTGTTGTTTTATTATTTTAAAACAACTAATTTATTAGTGGAAAAAGTTTGGTATTATTTGCCCAGGGGTTAGGCAGGAATTGTAACCTCAGACAAGTAAAGGAACACAAGTTTTTATATTGAGGTTTGTACACACATTTTAAAATTTAAACAAATTTGAATTTGAAAGTAATTTTTGCTCTGTTCCAGAACTTGCAAATATCTACAAATTTTACTACGATTGCAACATTTTCCTTTATGATATCGAAAAAATAGTAAAATTAGTAGATCCTTGCAGGTTCTGGAACAGAACATTTATTCGATTTTCGACAGTTTCGCATTTTGTGAACATGGAGGTAAAGCAGACATTGCATTCAAAATTGTCTATACTATGGTTTTTGGATTTTGAGCAAATGTTTGAAAGTAGTGAAACGGATTTATTTCGCCTTCGGAAAGAAATATAGGAAATATAATAACAAAATTTGTAAAGAAGCTCATTCGTCAGCAAATATTTAAGGTATCTTCAGCGAAGTAAATTTTAATAAAATGAAATAAGGATTCAATGGAGGGTATACTTTATACCAAAGATGATTTAAAACTTAACAAAACAAATTGTTATGACACATTGATTAAACCCGACTTCTTATAAAATTGATAATTTTAATTTAATGACTTGAAGTAAAAAATGTTTAATAACTTAAATACCTATTTTCTGTTTGTTTTAATAAGAAAACATCTAAGTGTGCGTAAAAAATTAATTATACCCTCAGCCTTTAGGCTATGAAGGGTATATACACTTTCATACGGGCAAAATGTGCCTCATCGAAATAATGGTTTTAGACCCCAAGTATGTTTGGACGAAATGTGTTTCAGACAATTTGGAGTCGATTGAGCAATGTCCGTCCGTCTGTCTGTCTGTCTGTCTGGCTGGAGCGCACGATAACTCTCGAAGGGATGAACCGATTCGGTTCAAATTTTGGCTTTCGTAATATTTTGTCCAAACTTAGTTTAAGTTCGAAGATGAGCTATATCGGTCCACTCCTTCCGGTACCTCCCCCACAAAAGTTCGAAAATGTTCGGAAAATTTGTACGCACGATAACTCTTGAAGGGTGTAACCGATTTGGTCCATACTTTGCCCATCGTGGAGCGTGTACCAGACTTAGATCAGGTTTTAATATGGACTCAATCGGTCCACTCCGTCGGGTACCTCCCACACAAATTTTAGAAAAGTTCAGTTTAGGAACATCTCTCGAATCGCTTTGATTTTTGCTTTAGCAACTTGTATTCACTGCCCTCCATACGACGGTATAAGTTTCATCAGGGGCAAGTCCATACTTCCTGAGAAAATAGCCTGAAAGTTGCAAAAAACCCCTATGACACCGTGTGAGGAGGTTGGAGGGCAAAATAACTCTCGAACAGGTCTGCCGATTCGGTCCAAAGTTTGGCCTTAGTAATATTTTGTCCAAACATAGTTTAAGTTCGAAGATAAGCCATATCGGTCCACTCCTTCAGGTACCTCCCCCACAAAAGTTCAAAAATGTTCGGAAAAATTGTGCGTACGATAACTCTTGATGAGAGTGGCCGAATTGGTCCATACTTTACACATCCTAATATATCTACCAGATATAGATCAGGTTCTAATATGGACTATATTTGTCCACTCCATCCGGTACCTCCCACTCAAAATTTCGGATAAATCTTCACTTTAAGACCTGCTTTCGAATCAAGCTTTTTCAGGGGCAAGTCCCTACTTCTTGAGCAAACATCCCTGAAGTTGTAAAAAACCCCTATGGTACCATATGTAGTGGCTGGAGATCCATTTTTTTTAGTATCTCCTCCGCAAAACTTTTAATCCTAATCAACATTTTTGTCAGTTCAAACGCCCAACATTTTTAAAACTCCCTAAATACATGCGTTTCTTTGTGAATAAATTGTTTCAATATACACAGGCTGAGGGTATATCTCTGTCGGCAAAGCCGACTGATACTTTTTTACTTGTTTTATTTTTATTTATCGTAATTTTGACGATTTTTCATAAAAATCATCTGGCATCTGACAAGTGTGTTCAGCACGAGAGTCCTACGTGAGCGAGAGTAAATTTACGCTCACGGGAGACCCATTGCCTTACATCATAGATGAAAAAGATGAGCACTTGTCTTTACTTTTTAAAAAAATAATAATATGTTTAAAAAATCGATGTTTGCATTTTTTATGCGGCACCCTTCTAAAGCGTTTAGTTTTGTTAGATTTTAAGATTGCCAAAGTTTGAGCACAATCAGTATAGGTTAACAAAAGCCAGTGGGGCCTAACATTTCCACACCAATTTGTATGGGGCCAAAGGTGAATATTCATGAAATTGCCCTAAAGGCAACCAATCGATGAGAAAACTGTACCAGTACATTGCTTTGGCTAGAACAAAATCTTATAAAAATGTATGTAAATCGGGTAAGATTTTGATATTGCTCCAATTTGGCCAATTGGGGCCCTATAATATAGCCTTATATTAAATCCAGAAGATTTTGACAACTTTTTGTACGATTACTTGTTAGCCATAGAAATGAACAGGTAAAATTATCTCTTCAATTGGAAATGGAATTGGACATACATAGCATGCTTGATGATACATTGGGGCTATATACAAATCTGATCCGATTCTCACTAAAACCAACAGCATCCGTACTTTGGACAAAAAATATATGTTCACTAGAAAAGGATAATAAATGCGATCCGTACTTTGATTACAAAAATACATGGATACATTGAATCAGAAACTGATTCATTTCGTTATGCATGTTACACACAAATACGTAATACCCTTTACCACAATGCACTATGGTCCCAAAATCATTTTTTCGGGCCAAAACTATTTCTATGACATTCTTGTATTGATATTAATTTTTAGATATAATTGCCGTCACAAAATATTAATTCAGAATAATTTACATCCAACATTTGCACAAATCAGTTAAAATGCATTACAGGGTGATTCCATTGTATGGGGTCTAAACTAAAATTTTGACTTATGTTAATAATTTTTGATATGAAGAGCTTGTATGTACCTTCTAAGCAGTCAAAATGTAAAATTACGGGCCAATCAGCTTCAAAATGTAGCTAAAATTGTTAAAATATATCAAATCGAGGGTACCCTTGTGAATCTATGTCGACAGTTTTTAGTGGAGAAGTTTTCTGGACAAAATTGTGTATCCTAAACTTAAGTTTGTACCAGAAGAATATCAAATATTTCGGAATTTCATGTAAGATGGAAAATTATGCTTCATTTATCGCAGGGAATCGCTACTTGAAATGAGTTTTTTCTTAAAGTACACAGATCAGAGTAATTTTTTTAACCTCGACCACTAGCGATCAAAATTATTTTGGTCCAGAACAATATTAAAAATGAAAAAATGTAATAATTCCAGAAATATGTTGATAACTTTGTTCTTAGACCGATTTTTTTCTGTTCATTTTGGAAAATGAACCTACCTACTTTCGTCTCCATATTCTCCATATTTGAGTTTTACTCTTTAAATTGTTTATTGCGATCTTATAACTCCGAAATTATCACAAAGTACTGCACGCTCAACTCTATTAATAACATATGGTCTGTTCCAGTACTGCAAGAATCTACTAATTTTTACTATTTTTTTTGATAAAATAAAGGAAAAATTGTTATCGTAGTAGATTATAGTAGCTTATTGCAAGTTCTGGAGCAGAGCAATTGTAAACAAATCTCAATTTTGACAACTCCTCGTCTAACGGTAAATGCAAATTTAGAATAAAACAAGAAGAAAACAACAAAAAAGAAGATGTCAAAAAAATTGACTTTTGGCCAAAGAATTTGCACTTTGTCAAGTGCCACCGTGACCAAATTGAAAATTTGAATTACGGAAATTCACTAAGGAAAGATTTTTTGTTAGTTTGACCAATAGGGCTATGACTTTTTGACATTTTTTCTCAAAAATGATTTCCTGTAGCAGGGATAAATGAACTTTTGCCTAATAATCACTACGCTATCGTTTATTCCATTGAAATATAAAAAAGTTCACGCACAAATCGATTTTAAAAATATAATGTTTTGAAAAAATGTATGAAATAAAAAAAAATTTCAAAAATTATTTTTTGTTGCACGAACTAATAAATATGTATAAGCCTACTAATAACTATAATAATGGTTATTTCATTCAAATATTGAAAAAGGTCATGCACGAACCACTTTGAAAAAATTTTAAGGGCCTGTTTATGTATGTCGATAAGAAAACGAATGCGGAAGAAAAACTATCAAATTTAAGTGTGTATTTCAAATTTGTTTTTTGTTTTGAAGCAAAAGCAAATGAAATATTATTTCAAAAACTAAAGTTTGGGTGTCTTTCATGCGCACACATTTTCGTTTCGAAATACATAAACTGGGGGTAATTTTTTTGTTTTTTGTTAAAAAATAATATCTTTAAATAAAAGCGTTTACGACATTTTTAAGACTCTCAGAATTGAAGAAAATTAGTGAGAAATAAATGTTATTTCAGTTTAATTATCTCATGTGACTCTAAAGTTTATTTTTTTAATTGTATATCTGCTTACAGTGACTTCAAAAAATTCTCCATAATTTTGATAAATTCAAATTTTAAAATCATTATGTGCGTATGGTTTTTTCACCGAATCACCTTATAATTATGAATTTATGCAATCTTATGGCAAAACTCATCACGCTATGATACAGGGATATGAGGTTGTAAAAATGTAATAACCCTATTGACCAACTTCAACTTTATTGTATTTTGTTGCGGCAATGTAATTGGTAATTGGGCTGCACAATTTTAACATCGCAAAAAATATATTTGATTAATTTCATTTCATGAAAGAAACTGGTAGTGATGTTTTCAATTTTATTCTCTTTTACCAGTTTTACCATTTTTAACTTGGAAAGCGTTCATTAACCCCAAAAAGTAGAAAAACTTGAAGTAAAATTTAAGAGAAAGCATGCCAAAATGGCTTTCTCTTTTATTACTTTCTGCTCAACAAATTTTTTGATGTAAATGTGGAAAATCTGTCAAACTCCAGATTGGACATTTATTCGACAATTAAGGCGAAAAAAACAATGCGCACTGTCAAAACAAAGTATAAAGAGCGAAATAAACAATTAAACCACTGAAATAAAAAGTAAAACAGAGTGAATTTTATTTTGTTTAATTGTTGTTATTTTTAAAGCTGTCATGTTTGTTTTTTGTCATTGCTGCCAGATTTACCATTTTTCCGTTCTCTTATTTTTGAGCAAAAATAGTTACGTTAGATAAATTTTGACAATTCGCTCTTTTGCTGCTTTTATGGTTAAACAAGTAAAGAAACAAATCTAATTTGTTTAAATTGATGCTGGAAGTCGTCTGTGAACACTAAAACCCAGCAAAAACGAGCGATTCGAGAGTGACACTTTGACAGTTATTTAACTGAGAGTTTGCAAATTCTTGCTGGACAAATTTTTCCTTGCAACCACTTGCAAGTCTTCTTCTTCTTGAAAACAATCAATCATCTATTTTTAATTATTCGGTGATTTATGCTTGTGCAAATAGTAAACAATTTTATTATGGAAGTCGCGAGCCTAATTGTTTGGTTTTCTTGAAGAACAAAGTTGCAAAAAAAAAACATTCGTTTTGGGTCATATTCTTTTTTGAATTTTTAATAAAATACAAAATTTCTGTTTGCTTTGGATCCTTTAATGGCGGAATAATTGAATATAGGAGATGTTATAAAAACAATAATATTTTGTAAAATAAATAAATTTATCTTTTATTTTCTCTGAAATTGGGAGAAGCTACTGTAAAAGAGCTTTTGCCACAAAATGCTCATTTCGGCAATCGAATTTGCCGACTTCAGTTGTGGGTTGCAATATGGCAAATACCACCGAAACTAGATGATAGTTGTTTTTCATAATCGAAGTATTGGGCTTCTTCTATAAAAACGGTAGACTTTAGATCCGTGGTCCTTCAATAGACCTCCAAAAATTATTTTCTCAGTAAACCTTTTCATATATGTATTATAGAAATAGGGTTTCTACATAATAAATGACAGGAAGATCGTCTTATAGAAGACCATAGCTTTTCTCATTTCAAAAATTCAACAAAAAGTCCAGTATGTTTCCGCATAGGAGCTTTGTATCGCTTCTATTAGCGACTATTTGGTTTTCTCGTTGAAGACTAGCAGGATATCTTAAAATACCACCAGGGTTCCATGTCAGTACAGTAGGTCATTTCACTGACAATTGTTTTTTTTTAAGGGATGACTAGTAGATCGAAAACCATTATTCCATAGTATATTCTAAGCCATTAATATGACCAATATGTTTCTGATATGCGTTTTTTAATCAATATAGAGATAAACAACAGTGTATAGACGATTGTCCTCTAACTGAATTGAGGAGTATATCGAAAGCTTTGCTAACATGTTTTCTCATAGTTTTCATACAACATTAATAAATGTGTCACTAAAATCTAATATTTATATCTCTAACACATAATTTAAATTAAATAAAAAATGTTTTATAGATGTAGAATAAATAGTTGGCCGGAGTCAAGTTTTTTTTCAAAGGGAATAATAGGTACATCTAACTGACAATAGTTCACATAGACTGAAATCTAATTTTTGCTGTTGAATTTCTTCATTGCTTCTTTGATGAATTTCTGACCGATTTATAGATGTCGGAAGATATTGTTTGATGCCACATTTCTTTGGGATCGAATTTTGTCCAGTTTTATGGCGGATATATATTATGGCCTTGCATTAAATTTGTTTTAGGCATGCTTTCGAAAGCGGATTCTTCAATTAGTGCACTGAATTTAAGTACGGCTTCGTCTAAACGTTCTCCGTTTTTTTGGTAGGAATAATATGCCCAATCGATAAATTTGCTACGAAATCTCAGGAACGTTCAAGGTGTGCACGACAGCAATTAAGTTTGGATAAATAGTTTGTATGGGCTCAAGGACACGAGAACATTATTTTCTACTCATTTTGACCCGATTTTAAAGGCGTTAATGTAGAGGTGCATTGTTAAGCGCACTGGGGTTATGACTTGTTTACAACATCATATCCATGTATCATAGCGTGATGAGTTTGTACATTAGATTACGTAAAATTTTAATTATAATGTGATTGGGTGAAAGAATCTCACGCACAAAACAATTTTAAATTTTGAATTTATCAGAATTATTGCAATTTTTTTAAATCACTGTTAGCAGATATAAAACTGAAAATAAACTTTAGAGCCACGTGAGATAATAACACTGACATAACATTTGTTTCTCACGAATTTTCTTTAATTATGAGAATCATAAAAATTTAGTAAACGCTTTTATCAAAGATATAATTTGTTAACAAAAAAATCTAATTATACCCTCCACCATATGGAGGGTATAATTAAATTTGTCACTCCGTTTGTAACACATCGAAATATTCGTCGGAGACCCTATAAAGTATATATATTATTAATCTGCATAAAATTCTATGTCGATTTCACCATGTGCGTCTGTCCGTCCGTCTGTCTGTCTGTTGAAATCAAGATACAGCTCGCAATTTTAAAGATAGAGATTCAAAATTTGGTACAGAAGTTTTTATTACTTGCAGGATGGTTGGTATTGAAAATGGAATATATCGGTCCACGTTTTGATATAGCCCCCATAGAACGGTACCTTCCGATTTTCGGTATTTTGAACGTTGTGGCCTCAATATTCCAATGGCTGAAATTTAGACTTCGTTGGGGGTACTCAAACTTCCCCTTTAAATTTGTAGGTATAGGTCCACGCCTTCATATAGCCCCCATGGAAAGGTACTTAACGGTTTTTCGTATTTTGAAGGTCGTGTCTTCAATACTCCACCAAAATGGCTGAAATTTGGTATTTAGTCTTCAATCTGATATAAAACTGTTCGCCAGAAATATGTCTGTACAGGTCCACGCTTTCATATTGCCCCATTTCTGACTAAAGTTCGTCGGTATAGGTCCACGTTTAGATATAGCCCACATAGAACGGTACCTCCCGATTTTCGTAATACTGAAGATTGTGACGTCAATACCTAACCGAAATGGCTGAAATTAGTTATTTCGTCTTCCAAGAGTTATAAAATATTCCAGACGAGAGTTTTCAGTATAGGTCCACGTCTTCCTATATCCCCATAGAAGCGTACTTCTTGATTTTCGGTATTTTTTAAGTTTTAGCTACATTCGCTTACCGAAATATAGGCCCAAAAACTTTTCGTCAGCAATTTGTCGGTATAGATCGACGTTTTGGAATAGCCCCCATAGAATGGTGCCTCACATTGTTTTACCGAAATTGCTGAAATTTAGTATTAAGTCTTCTTCATACACGAAAGGAAGCTAATTATTCCATTTTACTTTAATACAACTTGTGGTGGAGGGTATAACAAGTTCGGCCCGGCCGAACTTATCGCCGTTCTTACTTGTTTTTTTTTTGTTTTTTTGTTTTAGTTATTAGTAGGCATAAGTTTATTCATTCGAGCAACAGGAAACAACTTTTAAGAAAAAAAATGTTTTATTAATTATGTTTTATTTAACTAGCTTTGTTTCATTTCATACACGTTTTCAAAAAATATCGATTCGAACTTTTTATATATTTGAACTTTTTATATATAACTTAAACGTCATTTTAGTGATTAATTGCCAAAAGTTCAGCAAATATTGAAGATGCAAAAAAGAACGTGTTGCGATCTAAATTCTAGAATGAATGAACAATTTCAGAAGAATATTTAGAATATTTATAATATATCTGAGGTAAGTATTGATATATTTTTGACACAATTCTTTATCGCGTCATTTCATTAAAATGTTGTACATCTTATTTTTTAAGGGACTTCTGAATGATCTAAAGGACACACGGACCAAATAAACATAAGTCGCCAAGGACCAAATAAACCCAAGTCGCTGTATTAAATAGTTACATACAAGCTCCAGTATCAAGGATAAAGGTGGACCTATCGTATCCATATGTATACCAGATTATATTGTTCTTTGTTAAATTTTTGCACACCATGTAATAAAATAAAATGAGGCTAATTCATATATATTTATGCATTATCTATTTATCTGACTTCAACTTACTAGTAATTTTGGCTATCATTTCTGACTACCGAATTGACTGGTTACTGGTAATGCAATGAAGAGACAATTGCCTTTCACATGACTATCGAATTGGGTGGTTACTGGTAATGCAGTGAGGGGACAATAGACCCCTTCCTATGACATCCCCATGTTAAATTCACCAGTCTTTAGCATTGCGAGTAGATTGGGTGGTAACTAGCTGTGTTTACCAGTAGCCAGCAAAATTGCTAGTTATTCCCTAGTTACCCGAACAACTAGGAACTGATGAAAATCAAAACTGTTCTGATTTTAAAATGAACCCCCCATCAGCCTGGTGAATTCTGTTTATTTTCACATTGTGAATACACAATATTTAGAAACAAATAATAATGTTTGTGAAGGAAAAACGAAAAATATAAAATCAACTCATTTCTGGAGGAAACTTTCAAGATTTCGAGTATTCACTGATGGCTTTGCTATACACTTGTCATGCACACGTATATACGACCCTCCGTGTTCATCGGCCCGACAGCATGACTGATAGTGAATGGAGGGCTTAATGAAACTTTTGAATGACTTATTATTTTCTGGATTTTAATTTACCACTAAATACTTAGGGGTCTATTATCGATAGCAATTATCGTTGAGTTGCGTTGGCAGTTGCCAAAATTACTTTATGTATGGCAACTTTCAACTGAAGTTGCGAATCTAAGTTGACGAAGCGGCTATTTTTAAGCTATCACCTATTTTCAGTTGCAGTGAACATTTTCGAAGATACAAGAAGTAAAATAGAAAGGAATATAAACATTTGCTTAACAATTGCTGATTCTTTGCATCATTAATTAATTTTGTGTATCAGAAATATGGTAAAAATAACGACAAAACAACAGTTTGAAATATTAATTGATAAATTGAGTGCGGCTCAAATGTGCAAATGTGTTTCATATATACAGCAGACTACACCAGGGAATTTCGTTTAAAAAAATGATTTTCATTTTGTCTTTTTTCTTCCTCCTTCATCTTCGAAACGATACAATTTTAGCACAATTTGTCCTCTATCAAGTGGACAACTTCCTTCAATACGTTCGACAATTGAACCATGCAATTGTATTCATTGCCATGGGACTTTTAGAATCACCCCTCCGCAAAAAATCTCAACGCAGCGCACACTTTTAAAAGTCATCCTTTAACGTTTCCACAACGTAAACTACGGCGCCCTTTGGTAATCGAAGATACGCCTTAAACCTAAAATAATTTACTGATTAGTAATCAGCGGAATCCTATGCAAATGCATATATGGTTAGGATGGTCGTAGAGAAAATCTGATTAGACAGAAACTCGTTTTATCACATATTTTGACATACTTCTACATATTTGCATTAAATGAGCGAGCATATGCAAAACCATATGCAAAAATATATACAAGGATTTGTAGTCTAAAAATCCCACCAAAATGGCTGAAATGTGGTATTAAGTCTTCGTTAGGCGTATGAAACTTTACACCTG
The DNA here is from genome assembly GCF_047663935.1 of Musca autumnalis. Taxonomy (NCBI): domain Eukaryota; kingdom Metazoa; phylum Arthropoda; class Insecta; order Diptera; family Muscidae; genus Musca; species Musca autumnalis. The sequence goes on along the minus strand of NW_027412088.1, from coordinate 41,736,266 downwards.
AAATGTGTCCGCATGGGTCCACGTCTTCATTATAGCCCCCATAGAACGGTACCTCCCGATTTCCGATATTTTGAAGGTTGTGGGCCTCAACAGCACGTTTTAATGACTGACATTTTATATAAAGTCTTCGTTGGGATTATAAAACTTTCCATCTGAAATGTGTCAGTATAGGCCCACGTCTTCATATAGCCCCCATAGAACGGTACCTCCCGACTTTCGGTATTTTAAAAGCTGCAGCCTCAATGTCCCAAGGAAATGACTGAAATTTGGAATTAAGTCTTTCTTGGGGGTATAAAACTGTACACCTGAAATTTCTCGGTATAGATTCACGTCTTCATATCGACACCTCCAAATAATAGTATGCTAAGTCTAAAAAGTGAGTTTTGCAGGAGAAGCTCTCAAAGTTTGGAAATTTTTTTGAACTTCAGTACCATGCTAAGTCAATATTTGTTTATAACTTCTGTTCGGATTGACCGATCATTACCAAAATTACACAGAATTTAAGTTAAAGGACGTTCAACACCTCCAAATAATAGTTTGCTAAGTCTGAAAAGCGAGTTTTGCAGGACAAGCTCTAAAAGTTTGGAAATTTCTTTGACCTTCAGTACTATGCTAAGTAAATATTTGTTTATAACTTCTGTTCGAATTGTCCGATCATTACTAAAATTTGACAGAATTTAAGTTAAAGGACGTTAAATATAAAAATGTAAAGAACTTGAAAACATGCTAAGTCGACTTAGCATACTATTGTTTGGAGGCGTCGATATAGACCCCATAGTACGGTACCTCCCGATTTCCGGTATTTTAAAGATTGTGACCTCAATATTCCATCGAAATGGCTGAAATTTGGTATTAAGTCTTCCTTGGGGGTATAAAATTGTTCACCTGAAATTTTTAGGTAGAAGTCCACGTCTTCATATAGCCCCCATAGTACGGTAACTCCCGATTTCCGGTATTTTGAAGATTATGGCCCCAATATTCCAATGAAATGGCTGAAATTTGATATTAAGTCTTCCTTGGGGTAAACAACTTTCCACCAAAAATTTGTCGGTTTAGGTTCAGGCCTTCATATAGCTCCCATAGAATGATACCTCCCGATTTTCGGCATTTTTAAGGTTGAGGCTCTGGTTATACATATCTCTATTTTATTGACTTGTCTGGAAAGAATTTTAAACAGAAAAATTGTACATACAAACATTTTTGTACCTATTATTGAAATATTTGTTGCATAATAAAATACATACGTAAAATGCATAAATTTTCCATATGCAAAAATTTATACATTTTGCATATGTCATATGTTTTGATTGCATTTTAATCAGAATCCAAAAATATGCCCAGTCCCAAAATTTGACATGAATTGGACCAAAAATAGGGGTTGCATAAAATTCCGCTATCTACTGATTACACAGATCTTTCCAACATGAGCATCAACCTTTCAGTGCAGATGGCAATTCCAATGGATTCAAATTTCTTCTAATAGATGCAATGTCTTGTACATATTCTTCATCATCAAAGAATAATTCCACTGCACTTATCATTTTAAATTTTTTTCGCGAATTGTGTGTTTTTGATTGAATATAGAGTTCACAAGTTCGAAAAAACACTGATATTTCATCTCAGTCGCGCTAGCAATTGACAACGCAACTCAAGTTTAGTGGCAATGCATAATCGAACCCTTAAAAAATTTGCATGAACCCATGTTGACAATTTTCGATGAAAAATATAGCTAATATTATCAAAATACATAAAATCGGAAGGTACCGTTATATGGGGGTATATCAAAACATGGACCTATGTTCTTAATTTTTTGTACAGATGTTTTATGACCTCCGGGAACCTCAAATGTTAAATTACAGATACAATTACCGAAAATCTGGAGGTACCATTATATGGGAGCTATACCGAAACATGGGCCTATGTTAAAAATGTTTGGTAGATTAGTTTTGTAACTACTGGGAGGCTCAAACATCAAATTGCAGATACTTCTGTCAAAAAAGTAGCTAAAATCCTCAAAATACAACACATCTCCACCAAAACATGGACATATATTGAACATTTTTGGTACATATGTTTTGTGACCTCGGAAAACCTCAAATGTTAAATTACAGGTAGTTCCGTGAAGAAATGTAGAAAAACCCCTCAAAATACCGAAAATTGGGAGGTAGCGTTATATGGGGGGCTATACCGAAACATGGGCCTATGTTGAATATTTTTTGTGGAGTAGTTTTGCGACAACTGGGACAATCAACGTCAAATTGCAGGGACTACCATCAAAAAGGTAGCTAAAATCCTCAAAGTACCGAAAATCGGGAGGTATGTACCTTTATACCGTAAAAAATGTAGCTAAAATCCTCAAAATACCGAAATTCAGGTGTACCGTTATACGCGGGCTATACCGAAACATAGATCCATATTGACAATTTTTGGTGGAGATGTTTTGCGACCACTGCGAACCTCAAACATCAAATTGCAGGTAGTTTTGTTCAAAAATGGTGCTAAAATCCTCGAATACCGAAAATCGGGATGTGCCGTTATATGGGGGCTATACCACGACATGGACCTACGTTGAAAAGTTTTAGTGCAGATATTGTTTGGCCTCTTTCGGTACCGTTATATGGGGTCTATACCAAAACATGAACGAACCTATGTGGTAAATGTTTGCTGCAGATGTTTTGTGACCACTGGGAACTTAACATGCCAAATTACAGGTAGTTCGGTCAAAAAAATTAGATAAAACCCTCATAATACCGAAAATCGGGAGGTACCGTTATATGGGGGCTATAACAAAACATGAACCTATGTTGAAAATTTGTTGTGCAGGTGCTTTGTGACCTCGAGGAACCTTAAGCGTCAAATTACAGGTAGTTCGAAAAAATTAGGCAAAATCCTCAAAATACTGGAAATCGGGTGGTACCGTTATATGAAGGCTATAATGAAACGTGGACCTATGAAGACAATTTTTGGTACATATGTTTTGTGACCACTGTGAAGCTCAAAAATGTAGATAAACCCCTTATAATACCGAAAATCCAGACGTACCGTTATATGCGGGCTAAGCTGAAACATAGAGCTATGTTGACAAGTTTTGGTGGAGATGGTTAGCGACCACTGGAAACAAATTACCGAAAATCGGGTGGTACCGTTATATACCAAAACATGAACCATTTGTTGAAAATTTTTGGTGCAGATGTTTTGTGGCCCCTGGGAACCTCAAATGTTTTCATGACACCGAAAATCGGGACGTAACGTTATATGGGGACTATGGTGCAGATGTTTTGTGGCCTCTGGGAACCTTAAACGTGGACTATGTAGACAATTTTTGGTGCAGAGGTTTTTGATCATTGGGAACCTCATATGTCCAATTATAGGTAGTTCGGTCAAAATATTTAGCAAATACCCTCAAAATACCGAAAATCGGTAAGTACCGTTATATGGGGGCTATATCAAAACGTGGGCCGATATAGCCCATCTTCGAACTTAGCTATCGAAAAAAATACACTCGGGTGCAAAAAAATAGCGTTCTAGCTCAGTTGTTGCGGACGCTAGAGTGATTACAACAGACTGACAGGCGTACATGGCTATATCGCTCAGAATTTCATCCTGATCAAGAATATATACTTTATATGGTTGCAAATGATTATTTCAATGCGTTACAAACGGAAAAACAAACTTAATGTACCCCCATACTATGGTGAAGGGCATTCAAAACAAAATGGATGTAAATATGCTCGTCGATAACACTGTGCAACACTGAACATGCAAACTACTTCTAGTATGCATTTTTTCAAAGTACATATTGAGGCTACAAGAACCTTAGGTGGGTTTTGTTCTGTCAGATCCAGTTCGGATTTTATGACCTCATATAAACCGGGCTAAAATTAAAATTAATTTCAAAAACGAATAGAAATTTGGCCTTGATGTCTTTAGCAATATTGTAGCCAAAATAAGAAGAACTTATCTGGTTAACATACAGTACTAGGGCATCAAAATCGATAAAATATAGAAAATTTTATATAATTTCTGGAATTCTGGTCAGTACCTCCTAAACTCTTGGGAGTTGAACCAAGTAACCTGTTGGAAAAATGTTCCAATATCTGAAACTCTGATATGCTGTATTCTGTATCATATCTATCACAACACGTATTTCAAACACAGTTCACACCAAAAGTTTATTCAAGCATTTCGGATTTCACCACATTATTGACATATTTATTAAATCGTTGTTGAAAAATATACTGAAAACAACGTGATAGAGGCATTTAACAACAATGACATGTTCTGAAGAGTTATTTATTACATTCAAGCGAATATTTTTCTCAAAGATAATATTACGGAAAATTTAGCAGTTTTGGAGTAATGGCGCTAAATGTATACAGATTGTGGAATTTTTAGATATATTATAAAATTTTGGGCAGTAAATGTGGTTTTTCATTTATATAATATATTATTCTTGTCCTTATCTACAAATTTGCTTCAGAGGTCAGAAGAAGATTCGCATTGGTTTCAGAGATATAGCCCCGAATTGCTATAAAAAGTCAATATTTAACCATGTTTAGATGGGGCCATAAAATCCAATCTGGATCTGACACAACAAAACCCAACTAGAGCTTTAGTCGTTTTGCACAAGATTGCCTTAATAATGTTGCATAGTGTAAACAATATATTTATTATTTATAATCTTTTCCTATCATATGTTGTCAAAACCAAAATACAACAGAAGACATTTCGGCTTCATATACATATACTCCCACTTCTAACTATCTATATTGCATATTCTGTTAACAGAACCAAAAAATATTGTAATCAATAGTTGTGGCTTAAATTTAATTTATTTTACTATTTTTGATTTTTTACTTTAAACTTACAATTTTTTATTTTTCGTTATATATCCATTTATAATCCAAGTTTAGGGGTATTCCAAGAGTAGTGAAAGTAGGCTCTGCATCGATAATTTATGTTTTTTAGCAAACATACGAATATCTTTCATTTGAAAATTCGAACACAATTTTGAAAATCTCTTTTTGGACCAAACAAACACACTTTTTTCTAAAACATTGTTGTATTTTGGATTTTTTTTTTCAAAAACAAAATTACAATAACAATACAAATTTGTGTGATATAAAATTAGTTGGTAGTTTCAATGGCGATGGTGGTGTACACAAAAGTTGTGATGTGGCTGCGTTGACATGCTGCTGAGGAATTGTTTTAACATTTAACGTAGACAATGAATGTATGGGGTTCCGTAGAATTAGATATTAAACCAGACCGTAATTTAATAATGTAAAAATGCAGAGGGTTTTGTACGAAACAAAAAACAGATCGTATTTATTCTCGAACACGAACTCGACACTTACGAAAATGTTTAACGATATTTTGTATAAAACGATGATATTATCGAACTTAAAAGGCGCTATTTTTTAAGTATTTGTAGGTGGCATTTATCGTAATGGACTCAGGCCATATTTTATGTTTCAAAGTTATTTTGTATTTGTTAAACTTTTTCTGGGTGTTATTGTTTATAATTTTACACTGGTTGTGTATTTTTTTGTGATATTTTGTTTTTGTTGTTGTTGTTAACCTTGAAAGAAAAGAGAATACATTTTAGAATATTGTTGTTGGATTTTTTTTTTTCACGTAAAATTTTGAAATAGTTGTTTTGTGTTTTGCTAATACATTTGCACTTCCATGGAATTGGATTTGTGTTTTATTTAATTTCTTGGCATTTTTTATTTCTCTTTGCCACTTCTTTCGTTTTCTTGCAATTTTGAAATTTCCACGAAAAAAGCTTTTTTCACCAAAACTTAGATGTTTTGTAGTTTCAACACTTCACTTTGCACGTTTTTGGGTGTTTGCTTTATATAACGGTGGCTTTCGAATATTGAGCCTCTCAGGGTCATAAAATTTCTCATTCATTTTTTCGCTCTCTCTCGTTTCGTTTATGCTTTAGCGTATGTTGTTTAAGGATAATCTTTGAAAAAAACTATCACTATTTATTTTCACACTTGCTTGCTTGCTCTCTTCTCTCACTGATACATTTAGCTTTTGCTTTTTCTCTCGCAACGGGGGAGTTTAATTATATTTTGTGAGTGACAAGAGCGTGGGAGATGTAGTCAATTAAACCTGTGAGATATTTCCAATACAAGGGTTGCCAACTCTTCAAAAAGTCGTTGGTAGTTGGTAATATTTCAACATTTCCTCCCTTTTTCTTAGAAATTATCTTTTTTGGTCTATCTCATTTATCTTAACTTCCACTTTTCTTTTGCTTTTGCCATTTCGAAAATATCGTTCTGTAACGAATCATATGTATTTTGGACGAATCTCACACGAATTAAACGAATTGTCAAATGAATCAAAAAAAAAAAACAAAATGAGAAATGACAAAGAATCTTGATGAAAGCGATGATAAAGGAAAATCAAAGAACTAACGGTTTTTTCCAACGGACCATTTTGACAGAGTAACGGCATGTGTATATGAAAGAAATTTTATATGAAAAAGGAAACAGACACATTATTTTTTCCAAAAGCTGAGACTACTCCTCCGCCTCCTCCTCATCCTCCCGCACATACACACACATAAGCGCGCTCTATGTAGCAGGCATTGATGGAGAAGAACGAAAAATATGGTAATGAAAGAAGAATAATTCTTAAGATGGAAGATTTTTATGTAATAATGAATAACATTTTGGTTATAATTGTTAAAAAATAATAAAATTTGAACTTATTTAAAAAGTAAGGACTTTTAAATTCTTTACAACAAAAAAAAAAAACATTGTTTTATGTTGTTGTTTTATTTTCCCCACTAATTAACGCTTTTGTTTGAAACTTTTAAGTATATATTTTTTTATTTTTGATAAAATTTAGTTATTTTAATTTCACATTTTCCACACTTTTTATTATTTTGTTTTAATTTTTAGGCTCCTTTATACAGCCTCTAATCATACCTTTAATTATATAACAGTTACCATAAAGGCAGCATATTTTCAGGTTTTTAGCCAGTTTGAAAGCTTACACTTTATTTTTCTTCGTTTTTTTCACACAAGCAAAACACACTCTTGGAAAAATTATGACATGCCCTTTTTGCCAGTTGGTGGTGGGGGGCCAGGCGGTTGTCTGCACTAGAATTTTCAAATTTCAATATTTCTTTTTTTCTTTTGTTCGCCCCCTAAAACTATACTTCCTTTAGTATCCTCTGCATAGTATTAGGCATATTTTTTTCTTAATTTTTGGTAATTTCTTTAAAAATTCTTTTATTTGTTTGTATTTTGAAACAAATTAATAATTTTCTTTTATTTCATTGTAAAAAAATATTCTTCACGTCCACGACCGTTATGTGCGCAAGCAAATTTTGAGAATCTTTTCTTCAGCTGGCTGGCTGGCTGCTGCCTCTTTTCTTCGTTTTTCTTAGGTTCACCCACTAAACTTTTTTCGGATACCTTTTTTTAATACACAAATATCACTTCTTGATGGTTATATAAAAGTATTCATTACTCCACTTGGTTTTCCGTTACTTTTCTGTGATATATTTTGTTGTTTCACCAACAATTTATTACAACTTTAGGCATGTTTTTGTAATTAAATTTTTTAAAAAGATTTTTTTCTATATTTTTTGTAGGTATTCCATGGGTTTTTGTTGTTTTTGGTTGGTTGGTTGCTTGGTTAGTTAGTTAGTAGAAAAAGAAAAAGTATATGTGTAAGGATTGCGCGTCGCAGGATTTAACCGTACTACCCTGCTTCTTGGCTGATGGCCCCAAATGGCACTGACTACAATACAGTTGCAGATGGCGCTTAACTGGAAGTTAATATGAAATACTATAACTACGCCATTTTCGAAAATACGAACAGCTTTACTCAGTGCTCTCAGACTCTCCATTTTACTCTCTCTTTTTTTCCTTGGTTAAGGCACAAACTTTAGCACTAAACTTTCCCTGGTTGTGTAAACGCCAAACATATGGTGGGTATGTGGCTGGCTCTCTTTTATTATTGCTCTATTACTAAACATGTGTACTAAATACATCACTCGCTCTCTCTCTCTGTCATTCTCAGAGTAAATTTCTGTACACAAAGCTTTTTGCCTTGTTTTGTTTGTTAAGCATTGCCATTGTCGTCCTCCTATCAGTTGTTTGTTTAGTATTTTTCCCGTATCACAAAAGAAATAAGAACTTTTCGTGGTTTTCCTTTGTGTGTTGTATTGTGTTTGTTGCCGTTGTAGTTGTCATTGACCAAACACTTCCTCCCCCGCATCATTGCAATGTGCCAGATGTTCACGCACTTTTAGCATGTGCTCTTTTTATTTGACTTACTTAGGATATTATATATCTTCCCCTTTATTTTTGACAAAAAATTCTCTCTCACTCTGTGTTTCACTCTCATCTCTCAAGAAAATATAAGGACTTCTTTAACTACACATTTCTTCCTTTCAATTGTGTTTTTGTTCAATATCATTTGTCATTTGCATTGGAGGGTTTCTTGTGTGTGTGCGTTTTGCCTTTCAATAGTTTTTTTTTTTTACTTTTTTCCTCTTCTTCGTGTTTTTCAATTGCATCGTTTTTTTCTTTTTTTTTTTGTATTTTTGAGTACTTTCTCCTAATTTCAATATGTTCAAATTGTGACTGTTGTTATCTCTGAATTGTTCGCAAGTTAGCCCGTTTCGTATGGGTGTTTGTATGAATGTTTGTCTGTTTGTTTGTGTATAAATGAGTGATTATGAGACTGTGATTTATTTTTACTGCTCCAACACTCGTCCTATATAGCTGTGGGCCCTAATCATTAGTAATCCTTTTTAATCCTTCTTATCATGTTGTTCTGTTTTGCTTTTATTTTTTATTTATTTTTTTGTCACTGCGTGTATGAGTGTGATATTTTTGATTGCTCGAGTAGGTAGGTATTTCAATGGTACCTTTCAAAAATACATATGTACTATTTAAAGAGATTTTAGGTGCCTTCCTTGGGTATATAGACTCTTTAAAATAGTAGCAAGGGTCCTGATTGCAGGGTGCTTAATGTTTAGTTTTTTATGAACCTGGTACTGCACAATTAAAACTGCAACAAGTAAGAACGGCGGGTCGAACTTTTTATAGCCTCCACCACGAAATCTATCGTGTAACCTTTGTTTATGAAAGTACAAAGCTCTTCCACTTATTGCAGGAGTCACATGGGGCGTCATCGTACTTCTTTCCAAAACATGGATCAATATTTAAAATTTTCCGAAATGATATTTTGAACTCCAATATTTAATGTCAATATTAAATAACAGCAATACCGGCTAGACTTAATCCTGGATATATGTAGACAGTTTGTTTGCGAGTAAGTTTTAAATTAAAGTTTTTAGTGTTCTTCTATCTTCTGGGAACACAAAAATCCAACTAACCACCAATTCGGTAGAAAAATGTGACTAAAATCTTCAAAAAACCTAAAGCTAAAGTGGCTACGCTTATATGTGGGCTATACAACGTGAAACCTATACTGTCTGGGGTACCTCAACGAATACTAAATACTAAGTTTAAAACATTCGGTGGGATATTAGAGTCAAAATCTTCAAAATTCCGAACATTTGGAGGGGCAGGTCTACGTGGAAAACGTGGAGCAATACCCAAAAATTTCATTTGGAAACCTGTATACGCCCAACGAAGACTACATAAGTACCTAATTTCAGCCATTTCGGTGGAATATCAAAATACTTACGGAAAATCGGGAAGCTACCGTTATATGGGGGCTATATGAAGACGAAAGCCTATATCGACAAATTTCAGGTGGAAAGTTTAATACCCCCACCGAAGACTAAATACCAAATTTCAGCCATTTCGGTGGGATACATAGGCCACAACCTTCAAAAAACTGAAAATCAGGAGGTACTCTTCTGTTGGGGCTATATGAAGGCCTGGACCTATACCGAAAAAGTTCAGGTGGAAAGTTTTATACCCCAACGAAGACTTAATACCAATTTTCAGCAATTTCTGTTGGATACTAAGGGCACAACCTTCAAAATACCGAATATCGGGTGGTACTGTTCTGCGGGGGCTATATGAAGGCGTGGATCTATACCGAAAAATCTCAGGTGGAAAGTTTTATAGCTCCAACGAAAACTAAATACCAAATTTCAGATATTTCGGTGTGTTAAAAATGCTAAAACCTTCAAAATAACGAAAAACAGGAGGTACCGTTCTATGGAGGCTATATGAAGGCGTGGACCTATACCAACAAATTTTAGGTGGAAAGTTTTATACCCCCAACGAAGACCTAATACCAAATTTCAGTCATTTCGGTTGCCTACTGAGGCCACAACCTTCACAATACCGAATATCGGGTGGTACTGTTCGATGGGCGCTATATGAAGGCGTGGACCTATACCGACAAATTTCAAGTGGAAAGTTTTATACCCCCAACGAAGACCAAATACCGTATTTCAGGCATTTCGGTGAGATATTGAGGCTACAACACTCAAAATACAGAAAATCGAGAGGTACAGTTCTATGGAGGCTATATGAAGGCGTGTACATATACCAACAACATTAAAGTGGAAAACTTTGTACCCCCAACGAAGACTTAATACCACATTTGAGCCAATTCGGTTGGCTACTGAGGCCACAACCTTCAAAATACCGAATATCGGGTGGTACTGTTCTGTGGGGGCTACATGAAGGCGTAGACCTATACCGACAAATTTCCGGTGGAAAGTTTTATTCCCCCAACGAAGACCAAATACTATTTTTCAGGCATTTTGGTGCGATATTGAGGCCATAACCTTCAAAATACAGAAAATTGGGAGGTTCCCTTCTATGGGGGCTATATGAAAGCGTGGACCTATACCGAAAAATTTCTGGTGGAAAGTTGTATATCCCCAACGAAGACTAAATGCTAAATTTCAGTCATTTCTGTGTGATAGTGAGGCTAAAACCTTCAAAATACCGAAAATCGGGAGGACCTGTTCTATGGCGGCTATATAAAAACATGGACCCCTCCCGACAAATTTCATGCGGAAAGCTTTACATCCCCAACGAAGACTAAATACCCAATTTCAGCTTTTTTTGTGTGCTAATGAGCCTAAAACCTTCGAAATACCGAAAATCGGGAGGTACCGTTCTATGGGGCCTATATGAAGGTGTGGACCTATACCAACAACATTAAGGTGGAAAGTTTCGTACTCCCAACGAAGACTTATTACCAAATTTCAGCAATTTCAGTGTTTTAATGACACTAAAACCTTCAAAATACCAAAAATCAGAATGTACCTGTTTACTTTGGGGTGGGGTTTTTTATTTTAATTTGCTTTCATTGTTTTTGTCAGTCTAATATGTTTACCCTTTTTTCTTTTTTGTTAAGAGAAAGATTTTTGTTTTTGTATGTTCATAATTCAATTTACTTTATTTATTGTTTCGTTCTTCTTATGTTTGTTGCAACTATTTTATTTTTAATAATTTTAAAATTGTAATTCATTATTATTTTATTAACAAGTTCATGTATATTTTAGGTCAGTTTTTATTGTAATCTTTATCATTTTAGTTCACTTCGTGTTGTGGAGGTCGCTTCTACAATTGTTGTTCTAATTTTCGTATTTAATAATTAGGCCTTCTGTTCTCCGTTGTGATCGTTGTGATGGTAATTTCTTTACTAAGTTTTCAATGCATCGAAGATGTCATTTAAAGTCAGAGCAATAATAAATGGCAACAACAACATTATAAGTCCGCTGCATACGTTCATCACAGGTGGATGCGTTGATGTTGTTGTTGTTGTTGTTGTTAAAAGAAGTTGATGGAAGAAGTGAGAAACAAAGAGCAATAACAATAATTGAGAGGTCCGTTATTTGAGTGGATCACAACTAGGAGAGGGCTAGTTGATTGTTTTATTTGCGAAAGAATAAAGTACAAAAATATAGCAAAAAAGAGAGGTCAATAAACCAATGCATTGGCCTTGAAAATGTGCGTGAATTTAAATGCATATGGGTCATTCCATATGCATTTCGAATATTATTATTTTTCTGGTTTAATGTCGTTGAACATTAAACATACCGGCCCCTCCATGATGTGTGGAAACTTGATTATGACCTATTCAGGGATTTAGAGTCCAGATGATTTGTTTTAGAAAAAGATGACAAAGCTGTGAAGAGGTATAGCAAAGATATGCTTGACGACCATTTGTTTATGATAATCTTTTGTTTGTTTTGTTTCCTAAAAAGTCCAAAGTGGAGGTCGAGATACTTTAGGTTACAACTGTAACAAACAACACCATCGTTGGGTATGTTAGCTTACACATTTTGTAGGCGTATTTCGGTAACAAGACAACTGGTTGGGAACACAAGATTTGAAAAGCATGTTGAATACGGTTTGATGTTGACAATAGATGTCTCGTAGCTAATTGCTGAACTTTTGATGTGTTATTTGCAATGTTTGTTGTAAAATGCCAATGATAATCAGAACATTGTTGAAGATAGTATGATTGGTCAATGTGGAGGCCTTCATTTATGTTGATAAAAATATGGATGTAAGTGCGTTGTTGTTGGAAAGAATCGTTTGGTATTTTCACAGTTTGTGCTGGAAGAAATTTGCGTTTCGTCAGGTTGGAGATAACAAGGTTTGAATGCGACTGGACCCCAATATGTGATTTGAAGGCTGTTATGAAAATCTGGAAAGAATGAAGTTTTGGGTTAGTTTTGTGAATGTTGATGATTTGATATTTGCTTCTCTAATTTCTTTTACGAGTCGGGGTTTGAGCTGCTGTTGTTGGGTTGATTGACTTTCGATGACACTGTTGATGGTACTTGTATATGGATGTTGATGTAACCCGCAATACGTCATATTGGAAGTCAGTTGCAATTTAGGTATACTTGTACGTTTGACTGGCAGTTTTAAGCAAAAGTAATTTTCAGACTTGATTGATATTGTTTATTTATTTACATATTTTTTTTTTTTTTTTTTTTTGAAGTTGTCGGCAGCTTTTTTTTTCGTTGATACTGCAAAATGTCAAATTTGAACACCCTGAGATGGCGAATGTTTTGGTGATTGATCGCATGTTGCGAATTAGAGTGGAGAAAGTAGTATGGCCTGAGGTCCTCCTAGAAGTCACAATTTTTCTTTCTCGGATCTGTAAAGAGGCATAGTAAAATTATTGGTTTAAATTGAAAAAGTGTGTTATAATGATTCTGTGTTTGCAACGCTTTTTTATACACGGTGGAAATGTTAAGTCGATTGACGTCAGATTTGAGTCGAAATGTCCACGATGATTTTGTGTATATTTTTCGACTTCGTAACATAATTATTTGACTGCATATGTTCCGTGATGTCTTCACATGCTTTTAGATGTCGATGTATCAAGTCTTCGAGATTGAAGAAATACAGTTTGAGCTGTGTTGAAATTATTTCTGAAGTTATAAGGTTTTGTGTTGATTTAAATAATTTACGGCAACGGTGTGAATATAGTACTTTTCTGATTTGACACAGTGTCTCATCGTGACGTTGAGATGCATTTTGAATGAAGGTTATTCCAGTATTCCGCATTGGGAATTTGTAATGAGTTTTTTGTCCCATAAAATGAATGTTTTTGAGGTTATTAGTGATAACAAGATCTAGGCAAGGCAAGTTTAACGAAAAAGTCTCTGCAGGAGCGAATTCGTTCAATTTGAAGTCAGGGTTAAATCGCCAATGAAGTGTAAATTCACAAAATTTTGTTGATGTTTCGAACAATGCTGCAAATACGCCTGAGTTGTATGTTAGGAGTTTTACCATCGGAAGTTGTGGTCGCTGTTGCAGTTCTATCGAAATAAAGGTTGATTCAGAAACGTTGATTGCTTCCAGAAATGGTTGAAGAGGCTTTAGTCGCTTGGGTGTTTGATGACGATTTATGTCAAATTTTGTGCAAAACAAATTAAACGATATGATCTTTGTAAAAGGAGCGCAAGCGTTTAATTTGAGGTCAGGTTTCAGTCGCGAGCAATGTGTGAAATCAAAAGCATGGGTTCCGGTTTCGATCACAGCTGAATTTAATCCTGATAAGTATTTTTGATGGTTTGTCATCGAAATAATAATAAGTAATAACATTTTGATAAATAGTTTGAGGTCGGATTGCAATCGAGAGCTACGTGTGAAAGCACAAAGTTGGGTTGTTTTTCCCATCAGTGTTGGATTTAGGTCTGAGGTATGTTTTTCTTTGTTTTTCGTAGGAACGCGAAGTCGCTTTTCAAGGCCGTCAGAAATGAAGGTCAATCCGGAATCGATGATTGCTCGGGACTCGCATTTCTGACTGTTGGACTTAACTTTCTCTAGTGAAGTTAATGGCAAGGTATCTTCTGATATGGGTTGAGGTCTATTCTCATCAAAAAGAGATAGATTTTCTGGATGGTTTGACTTGGAGTCAATTGAAGTTTGCATGACCAATGTCGACATGTTTTGAGGTCTATTCACCATTAAATGTTCGGATGTCAATGAATCTTCCGATATTTTTTGATGTCTATTCGCCGTAGAAGGTGCGGATGTCAAGAATTCTTGCGATATCTTTTGAGGACTATCTTCATGAACTGGAGATGAAAAATGCACAATTTTAGCTAGGGATGTCGATATTAAAGTTTTATCTGATGTTTTATTGGGATGTACTAACTTCAAAGTATTCGATTCGATAGAATGTGTAATTAACAGAGTATCTGCAGATATTCTTTGTCTATTTTCAGAATGAGCTGTGGACTGTATTTTAATATGAGGGCTTCGAGGTCTTGGAGCTCTTTTGATAGTAATGTTATTTGGAGAAGTAAAGGTTGCATCAATTTTGGTATTAATGGAAACAAAACAAGACTGATAAACCTTAAAAGACGCCTTGAACGTTTCTCTTAACTTTTTTAAGTCAAAAGAGATTTCATTTTTCCCAACTTCATGATTCTGGCATTCTTCATAGTAAAGTTTAACCTGTGACCAAATGCACTCAAGATGAGCTTGAAGAACTTGTAGCTCATAAAAATTATCTTCTGATTTGCCATTCTTTTCGAATTCTTCAAAGTCAACTAGGTCATCATATGAATTTTGAAATTTCTTAAAAAAATCCATATTTTGAAGGATTGATGTCAGAAAACTATCAAAATGTCAAATTTAAAATCTCAAACGTCACTAAGTTTATTGGATAATTGTGTCTTAGATGATTCACTAGACCTGATGTAACAACACCAAATGAAATGTGAAGTAACTCCAGGAAAGTTTTGCTTGCGTAATCTGTACTTACTGCTTCCCCGTTTTATATACTTGCGTTTTGTAGGTCTTTCATTCTCCTTGTCCGGAATTTCCTTTACATGTAGTTGTTGTGATTCACAGGTGGGGATTGAGAGGTCGTTGGGTGCACTTCCGAGCTTTAAACGGACATACATGTGACGTAACTGTCCAAAATCGAAAGATGTACAGGGTTAGTAATCAAAAGACAAAAATTTCAAAAATTCGTAAGTAACGCAATCAAGACAATATGAAGTGTCAGAAGTACAGAGAAAAGCGGTTTGAGTTCTAGTTATAGAACATGCCAAAGGTTAAAGTCACATAGTTGGTATGGTTGGAGGTAGGAAGCAACTTTAGGTAATTGTTGTTGTCATTGTACTTGGATTTGTTTCCAATACTTCTGGAGTCTAGAAAGAGAGGTAAGACACGAAATCGTTGACTATGTTCAACGTTTTACTTCGAACATCTGCAGGTAGGTCCGATAGAAATAGCGGCGATTTTTTGTGATTGAAATGTATAACAAATTGGCGAACAAACTATTGGCACAGTTTAAAGACGAAGTTATGTCTTTTATGAAGGTCAAATTTATACACAAAAAACCTTTTCGCGTTATGCACTAATATTTCTATGGATATGTTGTTGTTTTTCAAAATCTTTCTGTTGAAAGTCTTTCTAACGTCGCTGGCACGGTTTTTGGTAATACTGCACTTTTTAATTGTTATGATTTTTTATCATTTTTATTTTTTATAACACGATTCGGCACGTGAGGACCAAATGTTTACTTTGGGGTGGGGTTTTTTATTTTAATTTGCTTTCATTGTTTTTGTCAGTCTAATATGTTTACCCTTTTTTCTTTTTTGTTAAGAGAAAGATTTTTGTTTTTGTATGTTCATAATTCAATTTACTTTATTTATTGTTTCGTTCTTCTTATGTTTGTTGCAACTATTTTATTTTTAATAATTTTAAAATTGTAATTCATTATTATTTTATTAACAAGTTCATGTATATTTTAGGTCAGTTTTTATTGTAATCTTTATCATTTTAGTTCACTTCGTGTTGTGGAGGTCGCTTCTACAATTGTTGTTCTAATTTTCGTATTTAATAATTAGGCCTTCTGTTCTCCGTTGTGATCGTTGTGATGGTAATTTCTTTACTAAGTTTTCAATGCATCGAAGATGTCATTTAAAGTCAGAGCAATAATAAATGGCAACAACAACATTATAAGTCCGCTGCATACGTTCATCACAGGTGGATGCGTTGATGTTGTTGTTGTTGTTGTTAAAAGAAGTTGATGGAAGAAGTGAGAAACAAAGAGCAATAACAATAATTGAGAGGTCCGTTATTTGAGTGGATCACAACTAGGAGAGGGCTAGTTGATTGTTTTATTTGCGAAAGAATAAAGTACAAAAATATAGCAAAAAAGAGAGGTCAATAAACCAATGCATTGGCCTTGAAAATGTGCGTGAATTTAAATGCATATGGGTCATTCCATATGCATTTCGAATATTATTATTTTTCTGGTTTAATGTCGTTGAACATTAAACAGTACCTATGGGGGGCCTATATCAAGACGTGGACCGATGTAGGCCATTTTCAGTATCCTAGAAGTAATAGAAACTTCTATACCAAATTACAAAGATCTATCTTAAAATTTGCGAGCTGTATCTTGATTTCAACAGACGGACGGACAGACAGACGGACAAAGTTATATCGACTTAGAATTTTATGCTGATCAAGGAGGATTGATACCGTCCATATTATGGTGGAGAGTATAAAAAATAGAGGGTATATTTGGTTAGGTTCTGTTATCTCGGAAGCATTATTTCAATCGAAGGCGGAGCTTAATAGAATTGGTAAAGCTAACGGAGCTTTCAATCAACAACGAAACATCTGGAACTCCACAATTATATCGAGGAATAAATAAATAAACAAATAAACAAACAAACAAACAAACAAATAAATAAATAAATAAATAAATAAATAAATAAATAAATAAATAAATAAATAAATAAATAAATAAATAAATAAATAAATAAATAAATAAATAAATAAATAAATAAATAAATAAATAAATAAATAAATAAATAAATAAATAAATAAATAAATAAATAAATAAATAAATAAATAAATAAATAAATAAATAAATAAATAAATAAATAAATAAATAAATAAATAAATAAATAAATAAATAAATAAATAAATAAATAAATAAATAAATAAATAAATAAATAAATAAATAAATAAATAAATAAATAAATAAATAAATAAATAAATAAATAAATAAATAAATAAATAAATAAATAAATAAATAAATAAATAAATAAATAAATAAATAAATAAATAAATAAATAAATAAATAAATAAATAAATAAATAAATAAATAAATAAATAAATAAATAAATAAATAAATAAATAAATAAATAAATAAATAAATAAATAAATAAATAAATAAATAAATAAATAAATAAATAAATAAATAAATAAATAAATAAATAAATAAATAAATAAATAAATAAATAAATAAATAAATAAATAAATAAATAAATAAATAAATAAATAAATAAATAAATAAATAAATAAATAAATAAATAAATAAATAAATAAATAAATAAATAAATAAATAAATAAATAAATAAATAAATAAATAAATAAATAAATAAATAAATAAATAAATAAATAAATAAATAAATAAATAAATAAATAAATAAATAAATAAATAAATAAATAAATAAATAAATAAATAAATAAATAAATAAATAAATAAATAAATAAATAAATAAATAAATAAATAAATAAATAAATAAATAAATAAATAAATAAATAAATAAATAAATAAATAAATAAATAAATAAACTAAAATCGAACGTTTTAAGGTGCGAAACCTTAATGACAACAGCAGCCTTACAAATCGATGTCTTCGATACATATTGAAAATTTGATTGCCAAATGTTATACGCAATGCCGATCTCTACCAAAGGTGCAATACTGATCCAATAACAACCACCATAAAATGGAATCCTCAAGTAAGCAGGAAAAAAATGCCTAAAAACTCCAGTAAAAGGAGTAACCATGGAACGAAATAATCGCAATAGCAATTGACAGATCATCCAGGAGGATGTTTGTAGATCCCCTATGCTCTTCATATAGTTAAGCGGAAAAGAAGAAGAAGGTTAGGTTGAAAAGAGGCGTAATACATGAATCGTCGCATTTCCATATGGACATGCACTTAAGTCTGTTGTGTGCTTTAGTCTGGAAACTGGAGGAGGTTATATTTAAATTATATTATTAAATACGTCATTTTAGAAATTCTGTGCCCTTGATGAAATCCCTAAAATTTTTGAATTCCTTTGAATTAATTTGATTGAGTTCTTCTATTTCCAGGAGTTGGGTTCTTAGGGTCGCGACGACTGGACAATGACAGAGATACTGTGCCACCATTTCGTCGCCCTCCACGCATGCTTTGAGTTCACTGTTTTTTGCTCAACCTATTTTGTTCAAGCGCGCTTCTATCCCTATGTGTTCTGTAAGGATGGCTGTCAGTTTTCTGATGCCACTTTTACTCATTAATATCAGGTCCCTTGTTTTGTCCATATCTGAATTTCCACATATGTTATGATATATTGTCCCACTCATTGTGACCCGTTGTTATTTTTGTAACAGTATGTTTGTTTTTCTGGTCCTAGTTATCTGGTCCTAGTTATAACTACACCACTATGTGAGGAGGGTATTATAAGTTGGTTTTGCCCAAAAAGTTTGTAAAGCATCGAAATAATGGTCGTACGGCTATGTGTGTCCGTCCGTCCGTCTGTCCATCTAAACCTTGTACTCACCAAAATTTGGGTGTCGATAAAGGTCCCGAAGTTGAAGAAGCCTACTGATTTTGGTAATGGTCGGATAATATTCAGTGGTCGAAATGGTCAAAAAACTTATTTGGAGAAAAAGTCAACATTTTATTTCAAAGCTAATATCTCCGCTACTATATGGGGTATATCAAAAGCAAAACCTGCTAATGAAAGTAGAAAATATCACCTTTGTAACGATGTAGGTTGTCGTAGGTGGTCAATCAACGAAGAAATCGCAATAGCCGCTAATAGAACCCAACTTTTTATTTTTGCGATTTTAATAATAATGACGAATATCACAGTTTTGGTTGGGGACCTTCCAAAACCAAAATCTGACTATGGAAGTAGAAAATCCCATCTTTACCATGATGCAAATTAAGTTAGCGTAGGTGGCCAAATAACGAAGATATCGAAATAGTCAGTAACACATCCCATTTCTCCGCTTTTTGAAATCACGCTACAGGTCGCAATTTTGATCGGATCATCACGAAATTTCGGTGGATAATCAGGGTCCCGGATGGGAAGAAGACTACGTATTTTGGTGATGGCCAGATAATATTCAGGGGCCGGAATGGACAAAAAATTTATTTTGAGAAAACGTCAACGCTTTATTCAAACAACGAAGATATGACAATAGTCGCTAATGAAATCTAACTTTCATTTTTACGATTTCAATTATAATGACGAATATCAGAGTTTGGGTTGGGGACCTTCCAAGAGCAAAGCCTGACTATGAAAGTAGAAAATCCCATCTTTGCAATGATGCGAAGTAGGTTGGTGCAAAGTTGGTGGCCAAATAACGGAAATATCGCAATAGTCGGTAATTCATCCCATTTTCCTTTTTTTAAATCACGCTACAGGTCTGAATTTTAATGGGATCATCACGAAATGTTGAGGGTTGATGGGAGTCTCACAAAGAAAGAAGCCTATTGATGTTGGTGCTGGTCGGATAACACTGTGCAACAAAATGGAGGTGAAAGTGTGGGACACGGAAAATTCCCCTTGGGGAAGAGGCCTTGGTGAGTATATTAAGAACACCGAAGGACAGATCCGCCGTGAGTCGAACTTCCTATCTTTGTTCACTGTTGCTTTAGCTTATTTTTGAGATGACATGTCTTCAGTCGACTCGAATGAGGATTATTTTCGTAGACACTTCGACCTTCTTACTCGCTTCCTTCAATGTCCTTTTCGTCCTTAATTTTAAGAGTCGCTATAAAAGTACCACAAGATGACGTTTTTCAGCTTCGAAATGTTCTGCAAAAATGGCCCTCAGAAAAATGTATGTACGGCTCTTATTGACAACTAATCGATTTTGTCGCGTTTTTATAGTCATTTTTGACATTTACTCCTGTTTGCTCAGAAAAAACTGTGTTTTTGTACGTTTGTAACGAATATACAAAAAACAAAATATAGTCTTTTTCTGAACAAAAACTGGGTAAATGCACAAAACGACCATTAAAACGCGACAAGATCGATTAGTTTTCAATGAGAGCCGTATCTAAAATTTTCTGAGCGACATTTTTGCAGAACATTTCGAAGCTGAAAAACGTCATCTTGTGGTACTTTTAAAGCGGCTCTTAATATAAAGGACGAAAAGGACATTGAAGGACGCGAGTTAGAAGGTCGAAGTGCTCTACAAAAATAATCCTCATTCGATTTGACTGCAGACATGTCATCTCAAAAATATGCTAAAACAATAGTGAACAAAGATATAACGCTAATTCCTGATGCATTACAGGGTCTCTAGCAAAAACTTCATCACGCCATAACGAGGAAGTTCGACTCACGGCGGATCTGTCCTTTGGGATTCTCAATATACTCACCAAGGGCTTTTATCTCCAAAAGGAATTATCTCTTCCCGGGATGGGGGCCGGGATGGAACAAACAATTTATATGGAGAACATTCAACGTTTTATTCATATGCGAATATCTCCGCTTCTAGTAGGCGTATTCCAAAAGGAAATCCCGTCAATGGAAGAAGATAAGATTTTCTTTACATTGCTGCAAATTGGTTGGCGTAGGTAGTCATATAACGGAGATATCGCAAAAATCGGTAATGCATCCAATTTTTCAATTTTTTTCTAATCACGCTACGAGTCGCAATTTTCATAGGATCGTCACGATATTTTGGTGGTTAATAGGGCTTCCAGAAAGGAAGAAGCATATTGAATTTGGTGATGGGCGGATAATATTCGGAATGGACAAAAAACCTATGTGGCCAAAAATTCTAAGTTTTATTCTTATGCGAATGTCTCTGCTTTTAGTAGTCTTATTCCAAAAGGAAAGCCCGTCAATGGATGAGGAAAATATCACCTTTATTATGATGCAAAATAAGTCGGCGTACATCCCACTTTCCCGTTTTTTATTTGAATGGTACTGACGAGTATCTCAGCTATTGTTGGATGCGTTTCAACTATGAAGACATGTTCCCAATTGCTTTACCAAAATTGGTGAAATGCTTGTGATGTTGAAAAAGACTCTGGGATATCCCAATTTCCAATTTGTTCAATTTTATTTCAATGTCAGATATTTCTGCTTCTGTTGGACATATTCCAAGGAGAGAGCTTGATAATGAAACTGAACCATCTGAGCTTTAAATTAATACAAAATGTGGAATTTATGGTAATATATTATAATATTTTGAAGTTTTTACTTTAAAGACAAATACTTCTGCTTGTATTTGGTGTATTAAAGATTAATCAAGAAGACCAGCAATGCGCTCAATCAGTACCAGGTAAATACCGGCAGTAGTCAAATATAAAATTAAATATTAATTATTTTGGTTCAGTTCGTCTGTCATTTGGTATAAAAGCCAGATAGGTGAAAACTTTAGTAACGTTGGACCTCTCTTTCCAGATCATGAAGATGCAACGAGAGCATGAGAGAGAGCACGAGAGTCTTGTTCAGACTGTCGCAGATAGCTGGGGCATGCTGGGGCGTGACGACGTGATGTAGTTGCTGGTCTGAATTCTACAACCATCGACCATTACATTCAACTCGCTGCTCAACTCTGAAGTCCAGTTAAATAGCAGTTCAGACTTTCATATCATCTGACATCATCATACAATCATGTGCACACGTTACGATCTCATCGTCGCACACTGGTCGAAATCATTGATCTAGCGGCGCGAAAGTCAAAAGATCAAAGTATAAAATTGGGAAATGTTTTCCATTGTATCGATTACAGACACTCTCCTGACTAAAATTTTGTTTTCACTTTTTTGTTGTTGTAAATATTCACTCAGCTATTAACTGTCAAGTGCAAGAAATGTTGATGCATCAGATTTTAACAAAATTGTTGCTAAAAACCTGATTTCATGTTTGTTTAATTGTTTAATAAATTCGTAACAAAACTAAACAAAGTTTATTTTTTATTGATAGGGGAGGGTGTAAGTTAAATATAAAAAAATTTTGGGGTCTGAAGTTACATAGTTATGTAGCAATAAATTTTCAAAAATAATTTTTTATTTATGTTTTTAGTGCAATATACTTTTGTTGAATGGAGCGTAAGTACCAAGGTCCACTGAGGTCCAGTCAAATTATTTTTAAATAATTAAATTGGACTTCCTATATTCCGAATAACCACAATTTAGTGGCAAATAGGTGCAAATCTTGCTGATAAATGGTCTTGAAAAATAGCTTAAATCCTCAAAATATCCAAAATCTGTCGGTACAGTTATATGGGGGCTATATCAAAATGTAGACCTATGTTCACAATATTTGGTGGAGAAGATGTATAACCAACGAGAACCTCCTATGCCAAAATTCAGCTTATTTCGTCTGAAAATGTAGACAAAATCCTAACAATACCGTATATTGGGAGGTCCCGTATATGGGGACAATATCAAAAGGTTGACCTATGTCCACAATTTTTGGTGGAGAATGTTTGTGTCCACTGGGAACCTCAAATACCAAATTACACCTAATTTGGTGAGAAAATGTACCTTTAAACCCCCAAAATACTAAAAATCGGAAGGTACCTTAAAAGGGGCCTATACCCAAACGTGGACTTATGTCCACAATTTTTTGTGGAAAGGTTTAGTGATCACTAGAAACCCTAAGTACCAAATTACAACTAATTTGGAATGAAAGGATGGCTTAAATCTTCAAAATACAGAATATCAGGAGGTACCGTTATATGGGGGCTATACCAAAATATTAGCTTATGTTGTTCATATTTAGCACATTATTACCCACGGACACAGACTGAGTTTATGCAAAATTTCAGAAAGATATCTCCATTCGTTTCCAAGTTATTAATTTCGGGCCGCTAGATCAGTGATTTCGACCACTGTGCGTCGGGTGGGTGGAACACAGGAGAGGCCAAGGTAAAACAGTTTTGGACATATCACCCCACCTTGGGGACCTTACTATTTCACTTTCACTTACTGAATTCCACACACGACTGACGTTCACACATGTTATTGGTTATACAATGTTTAAAACATGGCTTAAGGGTAGTTTGCTCAATGTCCTAAAACAGCGTGGAGTACTTAACAGTATCAAAGTCTTTTGATAAGTTGAGTGCTACCATCACTATTGTACCGCACGTCTGGCTCTGGTTGAGTCCTCGACTAATACGTGTGGAGATGGCGAGCAGCGTTATTGTCGTGCTATGCAGCTTACGGAACCCACACTGATGATCAGCAACAGGTTAAGCGATATCGGTCTGCACGAGAAAGGACGCTTCTTAGAAGCTGTTACTGAAAAAACGTTTCTTGGAACCTGTTGATGAAGTAGTGATTCTTAAATTGGTTATGATTTAGGAATTGCTTGAAGTACAAAATATTGTCCTAGGCTAAAGGACGCGTAGCGGTAGTACTAGACAGCTAACCGACCTTCTGGTCGTTTTGTTCATCCTAGTAAAGCGTCGAAAAATATTATATAGAAAAATGAAAATATATATAGAAAAGTGTAGGAGCTAAGAAGAGAGAGTGTTTGTTTATATCCGGTAAATCTGCTTACTATGCAATGTCCAAAATTTTATGCCTATTTATTTTAGACAAATATTCGAACAAGTAACAGTGTTTGCAGAAAACTTAAAAAAAGGTTTTCATAGTTTGCTATAAGCCCAAGTACAGTGTGCCATTCAGAGTGTTACAGTTTTATTGTTGCGTTCGTTACTACAATCAATAAGCAGGAATTGCTTAGCTATTGCACGATCGTCACTGAACAACATGTATTGCGTCCCATTCATCTCGTATCTGTCACATTTTTGGTTGCAAATAATACAACAATTGCAATTATTTTCACATCTAGTCCAGAACTACCGGAAAATATCCCTTTCATTTTATTAAAAGTATGAAGAATGTGTAAAAATACGCCAAACGGAAATAAACCCATCATCATTACTCCTTATCACAATGTGAATGTAACCGAATGAATGGATGGATAGATAGCAGCGATTGTTGATGGGGGGTACGTTATGGGCCACGAACAATTGTACATAACTTTATACAAACAAACATGTATTATAACACCACACATATCGTCAATAATGGCGGTAGGACAAATATCAATACTCTCCGCTATACTCACACGAGAACAGAATTCATTCGCATTTACATGATGACGATGATAGTATTGACGAGGTAATCAAATAATTTCCGTTGGGGTTTTCTCGCATTGTTATTAGAGAAATATGGTTGGAGGAAAAATACGGAACAAAACAGAACAAAAAATCGCGAATTCACAATGCTGATTTTTTTCTTTCAGTTTTTCGCGTTGTTGTTTTTGTTGCTGTTGTATTTTCTGCATTTACGTTTGGATTTAATTCTGTGAAAAAAATATAAAATGAATAGGGAGAGAATCGAATGGAATCACGGCTACCAAAACTGACAAACAAAAGGGGATGACAGTGTTGACAAATTGTATTTTAAAAGTTGTTATTGTAATTCGACCAAAAAGGCAATAACTCAAAAATGGGCATACGAAAAAAACATCAATTAATTATAACCGATCTCAAGAAATAGAAAGAGTGCTCTAAGAACCTTTTCAAATGAAAAGGGCGCTTCTTAGAACCCTTTCAAATGGTAAGGGTGCTTTTTAGAACCCTTCCGAATGGAAAGGGTGCTTCTTAAAACTTTTTTTTAAATGAAAAGGGTGCTTCTTAGAACCCCTTCAAATGGAAAGGGCGCTTCTTAGAATCGTTTGAAATGGAAATGGTACTTTCAAGAAGCCTTTCAAATGGAAAGGGTGCTTCTTACAACCGTTTCAAATGAAAAGGGTGCTTCTTAGAACCCTTTCAAATGGAAAGGGTGCTTCTTAGAACCCTTTCAAATGGAAAGGGTGCTTCTTAGAACCCTTTCAAATGGAAAGGGTGCTTCTTAGAACCCTTTCAAATGGAAAGGGTGCTTCTTAGAACCCTTTCAAATGGAAAGGGTGCTCCTTGGAACCCTTTCAAATGGAAAGGGTGCTTCTTAGAACCCTTTTAAATGGAAAGGGTGCTTCTTAGAACCCTTTCAAATGAAAAGGGTGCTTCTTAGAATACTTTCAAATGGAAATTTGCTTCTTAGAACCCTTTCAAATGGAAAGGGTGCTTCTAAGACCCTTTCAAATGGAAAAGGTGCTTCTAAGACCCTTTCAAATGGAAAGGGTGCTTCTTAGAACCCTTTCAAATGGAAAGGGTGCTTCTTAGAACCCTTTCAAATGGAAAGGGTGCTTCTTAAAACCCTTTCAAATGGAAAGGGTGCTTCTTAAAACCCTTTCAAATGGAAAGGGTGCTTCTTAGAACCCTTTCAAATGGAAAGGGTGCTTCTTAGAACCCTTTCAAATGGAAAGGGTGCTTCTTAGAACCCTTTCAAATGGAAAGGGTGCTTCTTAGAACCCTTTCAAATGGAAAGGGTGCTTCTTAGAACCCTTTCAAATGGAAAGGGTGCTTCTTAGAATACTTTCAAATGGAAATTTGCTTCTTAGAACCCTTTCAAATGGAAAGGGTGCTTCTAAGACCCTTTCAAATGGAAAAGGTGCTTCTAAGACCCTTTCAAATGGAAAGGGTGCTTCTAAGACCCTTTCAAATTTAGAATCCTTTTAAATGGAAAAGGTGCTTCTAAGACCCTTTCAAATGGAAAGGGTGCTTCTAAGACCCTTTCAAATTTAGAATCCTTTTAAATGGAAAAGGTCCTTCTTAGAACACTCTCAAATGGAAAAGGTGCTTCTTAGAACACTTTCAAATGGAAAGGGTGCTTCTTAGAACCCTTTCAAATAGAAAGAGTGCTTCTTAGAACCCGTTCAAATGGAAAGGGTGCTTCTTAGAACCATTTCAAAAGGAAAGGGTGCTTCTTAGAACCATTTCAAATGGAAAGGGTGCTTCTTAGAACCATTTTAAATGGAAAGGGTGCTTCTTGGAACCCTTTCAAATGGAAAGTGTGCTTCTTAGAACCATTTCAAATGGAAAGGGTGCTTCTTGGAACCCTTTCAAATGGAAAGGGTGCTTCTTAGAACCCTTTCAAATGGAAAAGGTGCTTCTTAGAACCCTTTCAAATGGTAAGGGTGCTTCTTAGAACCATTTCAAATGGAAAGGGTGCTTCTTAGAACCCTTTCAAATTGAAAGGGTGCTTCTTAGAACCATTTCAAATGGAAAGGGTGCTTCTTAGAACCCTTTCAAATGGAAAGGGTGCTTCTTAGAACCCTTTCAAATGGAGGGGTGCTTCTTAGAACCCTTTCAAATGGAAAGGGTGCTTCTTAGAACCCTTTCAAATGGAAAGGGTGCTTCTTAGAACCCTTTCAAATGGAAAGGGTGCTTCTTAGAACCCTTTCAAATGGAAAGGGTGCTTCTTAGAACCCTTTCAAATGGAAAGGGTGCTTCTTAGAACCCTTTCAAATGGAAAGGGTGCTTCTTAGAACCCTTTCAAATGGAAAGGGTGCTTCTTAGAACCCTTTTAAAAGGAAAGGGTGCTTCTTAGAACCCTTTCAAATAGAAAGGGTGCTTCTTAGAACCCTTTCAAATGGAAAGGGTGCTTCTTAGAACCCTTTCAAATGGAAAGGGTGCTTCTTAGAACCCTTTCAAATGGAAAGGGTGCTTCTTAGAACCCTTTCAAATGGAAAGGGTGCTTCTTAGAACCCTTTCAAATGGAAAGGGTGCTTCTTAGAACCCTTTCAAATGGAAAGGGTGCTTCTTAGAACCCTTTCAAATGGAAAGGGTGCTTCTTAGAACCCTTTCAAATGAAAAGGGTGCTTCTTAGAACCCTTTCAGTGAAAAGGGTGCTTTTTAGAACCCTTTCAGTGAAAAGGGTGCTTTTTAGAACCCTTTCAAATGGAAAGGGTGCTTCTTAGAACCCTTTCAAATGGAAAGGGTGCTTCTTAGAACACTTTCAAACGGAAAGGGTGCATCTTAGAACCATTTCAAATGGAAAGGGTGCTTCTTAGAACCCTTTCCAATTGGAAGGGTGCTTCTTAGAACCCTTTCCAATTGGAAGGGTGCTTCTTAGAACCCTTTCAAATGGAAAGGGTGCTTCTTAGAACACTTTCAAATGGAAAGGGCGCTTCTTAGAACCCTTTCCAATTGGAAGGGTGCTTCTTAGAACCCTTTGAAATGGAAAGGGTGCTTCTTAGAACACTTTCAATTGGAAAGGGTGCTTCTTAGAACCCTTTCAAATGGAAAGAGTGCTTCTTAGAACCCTTTCAAATGGAAAGGGTGCTTCTTAGAACACTTTCAAACGGAAAGGGTGCATCTTAGAACCATTTCAAATGGAAAGGGTGCTTCTTAGAACCCTTTCCAATTGGAAGGGTGCTTCTTAGAACCCTTTCCAATTGGAAGGGTGCTTCTTAGAACCCTTTCAAGTGGAAAGGGTGCTTCTTAGAACCCTTTCAAATGGAAAGGGTGCTTCTTAGAACCCTTTCAAATGGAAAGGGTGCTTCTTAGAACCCTTTCAAATGGAAAGGGTGCTTCTTAGAACCCTTTCAAATGGAAAGGGTGCTTCTTAGAACCCTTTCAAATGGAAAGGGTGCTTCTTAGAACCCTTTCAAATGGAAAGGGTGCTTCCTAGAACCATTTTAAATGGAAAGGGTGCTTCCTAGAACCATTTTAAATGGAAAGGGTGCTTCTTAGAACCATTTTAAATGGAAAGGGTGCTTCTTAGAACCCTTTCAAATGGAAAGGGTGCTTCTTAGAATCATTTCAAATGGACAGGGTGCTTCTTAGAACCCTTTCAAATGGAAAGGGTGCTTCTTAGAACCCTTTCAAAGGAAAGGGTGCTTCTTAGAACCCTTTCAAAGGAAAGGGTGCTTCTTAGAACCATTTCAAATGGAAAGGGTACTTCTTAGAACCCTTTCCAATTGGAAGGGTGCTTCTTAGAACCCTTTCCAATTGGAAGGGTGCTTCTTAGAACCCTTTCAAATGGAAAGGGTGCTTCTTAGAACACTTTCAAATGGAAAGGGCGCTTCTTAGAACCCTTTCCAATTGGAAGGGTGCTTCTTAGAACCCTTTGAAATGGAAAGGGTGCTTCTTAGAACACTTTCAATTGGAAAGGGTGCTTCTTAGAACCCTTTCAAATGGAAAGAGTGCTTCTTAGAACCCTTTCAAATGGAAAGGGTGCTTCTTAGAACACTTTCAATTGGAAAGGGTGCTTCTTAGAACCCTTTCAAATGGAAAGAGTGCTTCTTAGAACCCTTTCAAATGGAAAGGGTGCTTCTTAGAACACTTTCAAACGGAAAGGGTGCATCTTAGAACCATTTCAAATGGAAAGAGTGCTTCTTAGAACCCTTTCCAATTGGAAGGGTGCTTCTTAGAACCCTTTCCAATTGGAAGGGTGCTTCTTAGAACCCTTTCCAATTGGAGAGTGCTTCTTAGAACCCTTTCCAATTGGAAGGGTGCTTCTTAGAACCCTTTCCAATTGGAAGGGTGCTTCTTAGAACCCTTTCAAATGGAAAGGGTGCTTCTTAGAACCCTTTCAAATGGAAAGGGTGCTTCTTAGAACCCTTTCAAATGGAAAGGGTGCTTCTTAGAAGCCTTTCAAATGGAAAGGGTGCTTCTTAGAAGCCTTTCAAATGGAAAGGGTGCTTCTTAGAACCCTTTCAAATGGAAAGGGTGCTTCTTAGAACCCTTTCAAATGGAAAGGGTGCTTCTTAGAAGCCTTTCAAATGGAATGGGTGCTTCTTAGAACCCTTTCAAATGGAAAGGGTGCTTCTTAGAACACATTCAAATGAAAAGGGTGCTTCTTAGAACCCTTTGAAATGGAAAGGGTGCTTCTTAGAACACTTTCAAATGGAAAGGGTGCTTCTTAGAACCCTTTCAAATGGAAAGGGTGCTACTTAGAAACTTTTCAAATGGAAAGGCTGATTCCTAGAACCCTTTCAAATGGAAAGGCTGATTCCTAGAACCCTTTCAATTGGAAAGGGTGCTTCGAAGAAGCCTTTCAAATGGAAAGGGTGCTTCTAAGAACCCTTTCAATTGGAAATGGTGCTTCTAAGAACCCTTTCAATTGGAAAGGGTGCTTCTAAGAACCCTTTCAATTGGAAAGGGTGCATCTAAGAACCCTTTCAATTGGAAAGGGTGCTTCTAAGAACCCTTTCAATTGGAAAGGGTGCTTCTAAGAACCCTTTTAATTGGAAAGGGTGCTTCTAAGAACTCCTTCAAATGAAAAGGGTGCTACTTAGAACCCTTTCAAATTAAAAGGGTGCATCTTAGAACTCTTTCAAATGGAAAGGGTGTATCTTAGAACCTATTCAAATGGAAAAGATGCTTCCTAGAACCCTTTCAAATGGAAAACGTCCTTCTTAGAAAACTTTCAAATGGAAAGGGTGCTTCTAAGAACCCTTTCAAATGGAAAGGTTTCTTCTTAGAACCCTTTCAATAGGAAAAGGTCCTTCTTAGAACCTTTTATATACAAAATTGCTTCTATAATCACTCTTTTTGTAGGAAATGTTGTTTTTTTGGTCGGATATTTCCAAATATTTTAAAAGAGCTCTCAAAGTAGAAATAAGACAAATTTTGTAATCTTCATTGCCATTCAAATCAATACTCAAGCCTGATGTAAATACGTATGAATGTATGTTTGTATATGCGTGCATGCTTGTGTTCTGGCAATATCTGCGAATGTGGGTGAGTGTGTCATATGCTCCCTCAAGACAAGTGGGAACAGTCAAACCAACACCAGTTACTAACAAAGAACGACAACAGCACGTAAAACTCCTGGCAATACACAACAGCTGAAACTGAAGCAGCGACAGCGGTAAAAATCCATCTACATCGACATCAACATAAATGACAACAACAATGAAATTGACAAACGAACTCTGTTTGGGTTTTGTTTGCTTTCTGAATAAGAACACAATGGCAGCAGCAATGAACAAATGTTTGGAGGGTGAGAAGGAGTAAGAGCAGGAGACCGAGGAGGTGAAAGAAGAAGCAGTGGCAGCAGGACTGATAGAATACAAGCCAACTGATGATGTCGATGAATGAGGGTACACCCAGGACTGGGGTTGAAGTTGAAGGAAGCGAGGTTGGAATATTACAGGAAACCGGAATGAATATGTCAAACTTATTTGCAAAGCAATTGATAACACACACACGCCTGCACCCACAATAAAAAAAGAATAACAACAAACAAAAGTTTCCTCGCCCGCCAACTCAAACTCACATCCCTTTACACAACAAAAACACTTTTTTATAATTTCAGCCAAGCACATGCCCGCACACACACACCCCCACTCGCTCAAACACAAACTTCTGTAGATGATTGCAAAAAAAAAAGGAAAACGAAAATAAAAGGAAAACCCAACCTGACCCCAATGTACCCGAAGTTCTCCCAACAACGAATTATCATCGCCAAAAAAGAAAAATAAATTCGAAAAGGTCTACAACAAAAGGCCAAAGAAATACGTGAAAAGTAATAAGACAAGACAGGACAACATCACCCACGAGCATGGAAAAATTTCTTATTCGAGGAGCCCCAAAGACCAGAAATTAAAGAACAAAACGGAATTGGAAAATACTAGACAAAGAAAGGGAGGCACACACGACGCACACACAGAAAAAATGAATGAATGATTTCAGATATTTGCTTTTGGAGTTTCTTCTTACAGGCGGACGGACAGACGGACAGCCTGATAGACAGACAGACAGCTGGGTATGGCAAGAATAAATTGTAATGGGAGTTGTGTTGTTGATGATGATGGTCGTGGGGTTGGTGGTGGTGTTGAAGAGTAAACAATGTGCTAGTGGCCTTTCCCAGAGGATAACACAACAATGAAACTCATAAACCGCACACAGACACACCTATACTACACACACAATAGTTTATATGTAATTGATTTTGAATGTTGTAGAAAGTAGATAACAATTTTATACTTTTAAATGTGTATAGAGATTGAGAGTTTTTTTTTTGCCCTGCCAGACAGAAATTGTTCGAGATTAGAAAGGAGATCGTAAAATTGGCTTATTTGTATAATGTTTGTATTTTAGGTGATAACTAACTGACTGACTTATCGTTATGTGATCTTTATGGAATAATTTGTTGGAGGTAGATACAGTTATGAGGAAACAAAAGCAAAACATAGTACCGTAGTGGACAATTTCTGCCTCTGACTAGGCAACATATTTTTTACGCATCGGAGTTGGAACCATAAAATGGTATTAGCAGCTCTTCTTAGCAGAAATTGTGCCACCGATGTTTTTAAAAGGTCACTAAAAGTGTCAAAAGCGTTTAATTAAAGCGTTTATTTGCTTATAATTTCATATGATTTCAGGCGCTTCACAAGTCTTAGTCCATTTATGAATTTCTATCCACGTACTTTAACTAAGGTTATGTTTACATTGCTAAGATTACGACCTTTGTACTTACAAATAATTTCCTCTAGCGAGAATGAATGAACTTTTGCCTACTAATTCCTAAAATAACGTTTATTCCATTTAAGTATTACAAAAGATTCCACACAAAAAATTTTCAAATTATACATATATTTGTGAAAAATCTACTGTGAAATTAACTAAAAAAACTATAATTTCATTTAAATATTGAACAAGTCAAAATCTTGAAGTTCGACCGAGCCGAACTTGTTATACCCTCCAATTTAAAATATTCTTAACCAAAATTAAATACTAACAAGTTTCCTTTCCTGTCCACCATTTTTTGGTGCAAGCATTTTTCCCCCACGGGTAGTTCCGTCAAAAAATGTTGCCAAAACCCAGAAAATACCGAAAATCTGGAGGTACCGTTATATAGGGCCTATGCCAAAACACGGACCTATATTGGCACCTTTTTTGGAGAAGTTTTGTGCGCAATAGATGCTTCAAATGTCAAATTACAGCAAGTTCGGTCATGAAATAAATCTAAAATTCTCAAAATATCGAAAATCGAGGGGTACGGTTATACCAAAAAGTGGAACTATTTTGAAAATGTTTATTGAGAACGTTTTGTTACTACTGTAACAATATCAAATTACTGCTAGTTCGGTTAAAACTTTTAGCTAAAATCCTCAAAATATTGAAAATTGGGAGGTGCCTTTATCTGGGGGCTATACCTAAACATGGACCTATGTTGACAGTTTTTGGTGGGGTAGTGATGTGACCCCTTTAAGGATTTTAAAGGTCAAACTACAGCTAATTCGGTTAAACGTTGTAGTTAAACCCTCCAAATTTCGAAAATCGTAAGGTACCGTTATATTGGGGCTATACATAAACATGGACCTATGTTGACAGCTTTTGGTGGAGTTGTGTTGTGACCTCTAAAAACTATAAATGTCAAATTACATCCAGTTCGGTCAAAAATTGTAGCTAAAACCCTCAAAATACCGAAAATCGATTGGTACCGTAATATGGGGGTTATACCTAAAAAATGGACCTATGCTGACAGTTTTTGTAATGCTGTAATGCCAAATTAAAAATTTTAGATAAAAAATATATATTTTTTCTCATGATGGAATCTCTCCCAAACAAAATTCGGATAAAGTGAAGTTTAAGGACTCCTCTCGAATGGTTTTGCAATTTTTTTCAGTAAGTTTTCCTTGAGGCTCCCTTTATGACGGTACAATTTTTTCTTGCGGAAGTCCCTACTTCCTGAGATAGTGGCCTTAAAGCCCCAAGAAACCCTGACGGCCCCAACCAAAATGGCAAATCCGCAAGATAATCCTCGCAGTGAATTTCTGATTGGTGCAGGCTTTGCACATCGTATTATTACATCGAGTCATGTATCAGGTTGGAATATGGATTGCATCCACTCCTTCGATTACCTCCCACACAAAATTCGGATAAACTGAAGTTTAATCCGATCCGTGAGAAACTCGTTTTGAATTTTTTTTCAGTAAGTTTTGTTGTGGCTCGCTTTACGACGGTACAATTTTTTGCCGGAGTAAGTCAATAATTCCTGAGATATTGGCCTAAAAGCTCCAAGAAACCCAGACGGCACCTACCAAAATGGCAAATCCGCAAGATAATCCTCGCAGGGAGTTTTTGATTGGTGCAGGCTTTGCGCATCGTATTATTTCATCGAGTCCAGTATGGGATTGAAATATAGACTATATCGGTCCACTCCTTCGGGTACCTCTCACACAATATTTGGATAAAGTGAAGTTTAGGAGCTCCTCTCGCATCGTTTTGACTCTTTTTCAGTAGATTGTTGGAGCGGCCTCATTTACAATGGTACATTTTACTCCGGAGTAAGTCAATACTTCCTAAGATAATGGTCCAAAAGCTTCAAAACCCTGTCGGATATTGTGCTAAAACTTCTTTCAAACTTATTTTAACATAATTTAATATTTTGAGTCCTTTATGAGGAAGTTTGGTTGCCAAAAATGTTTGGTATATGTCAATGATTTGGTATAAGCCCACGTTACGGTACCTACAGATTTTAAAGCAAACTCGTGATATAAAGTCAATATATTTTATATACGTCATAATTATTGTGTTTGGTTTGGTTTTGTTGCTTTCTTCTTGGCCAGTGGCTGAGGGTATATCTCCGTCAACACAGCTGACTGATACGTACTTACTTGTTTTTGGTTCGATTCGAAAAATTTGAAAAAAATATTTGGGAGTTCTCCAACTATTTCGCTAAAATCCCATACAATAATTAATGTGTACTGCTAAAACTTCATCAAGAAATATGGTTTACCATCGTGAAAGCTTATTTGCTTACTGTGATAACTTATAAGGATAGGAAATTTGAAATTGAAAAAAAATGTGAAAATATAGCCTATTATTCACGAATTAGTAAAAGTCGGTTGATGCGCATTCGATTTTAGATAAAGGGTATCAATCTCTTTCAATACCTATGTATATTTCGATGTTATACTCAGCTGCCAAAGTGTGCCATCAGTTGCATCACACAATGTAAAAAACCTTAAATTGGGTAAAAGTCGCGCAATGTGCATACTATTTTGATGCGCATTCGGTTTCATTAGCGCCCATCAAAAATACGTCAATATACAGCTATTTCAAATTGTTTCTTCAAGAACCGCGGATGTGCGTCCACATTCTATTTTGCGTAAAATTCCCATATTACTCACGTATCTCTTTTAATTGTGACACGTGTTTTCGCAAATATTATAATCGCGTATAAAAGATTTTATTTATGTAAATTAATTAAATTTTAATTAAATTTTTTGCTTATTTTCCTATTTTCAAGATATCTATATCCGTGGTTTTAGTGGATGGATTCGATCGCGGAAGGGCTCATTAGATCCGTCGCGTAAAAAAAATTAAAGGAAAAAAAGGCCTACTCTCGAATCGTTGTGCTTCTTCTTGTAACAACTTGTATTCGCTGCCCCTATTACGACGTTACACGTTTTTCAGGGGCAAGTCCATAATAACTGAAAAAATGGTCCGGAAGCTGTAAAAAATCCCTATGACACTATTTTCTTTAGGTCTTAGGCTGAGGGCATATCACTGTCGGCCAAGCCGACTGATACTTTTGTACTTGTTGTAACCGTTTTTGATTTAAATGCAAGCGTTTTATTGGAGATCCCAGCATGCAATATACTTACTGAGGACAATTATTTTCTAGTTTTTAATGCATTCATAAATGAAACTCTGTAACACGCAGTGTCGCCAGGCGTCATTTGAGATTTCTTTTAGAAAGTTTGACAGTACTCAGGACAGTTTGACATACGACCATGTGTTGAAATTTGACATTTGAGGTTCCCAGTGGTCACAAAACATCTTCACCAAAATTTTTCAACATAGGGCCATTTTTTGCTATAGCCCATATTTGACGTTTGAGGTGCCCAGAGGTCACAAAACATATCTACCAATAAATTTCAACGTAGGTGCATGTCTCGGTATGGGGGATATATAGATATAACGGTACCTCCCGATTTTTTTTTTTTTTTTTTTTTTGATGATTTTGGCTACCTTTTTGACTTAAGTCACTGCAGTTTGATGTTTGAGGCTTCCATTTGTCAAAAAAGTACTCTAAAAATTTTTTCATTTGAGGTTCCTTTTGACATTTGAGGTTCCCAGTTGTCACAAAATATCTCCCCCAAAATTTGTATACCCTACACCACTATATGGGGAGGGTATTATAATTTGGTTTTGGCCAAAAAGTTTGTAACGCATCGAAATAATGGTCGTAGGCCCATACTTATATATACCAAAATGAATGTCTCGATGAGCTGAGTTGTTCTGACTATGTGTGTCCGTCCGTCTGTCCATCTAAGCCTTGTAATCACGCTACAGGTCGCAATTTCAACCCGATCGTCACCAAATTTTGGGTGTTCATGAAGGTCCCGGAGGGGAAGAAGCCTATTGATTTTGGTGATGGTCGGATAAAATTTAGGGGTCGGAACGGACAAAAAACTTATTTGGAGAAAAAGTCAACATTTTATTCCAAAGCGAATATTTCCGCTTCTATATGCGGTATATCAAAAGCAATACATGCTAATGAAAATATAAGATATCATATTTGCAACGATGTAACGTGGGTTGTCAGCGAAGATATCGTAATAGCCGCTAATAGAACCCAACTTTTCATTTTTGTGATATTAATAATAATGACGAATATCACAGCTTTGGTTGGGGACCTTCCAAAAACAAAGTCTGACTATGAAAGTAGAAAATCGCATCTTTACAATGATGCAAAGTAGGTTGGCGTAGGCGGCCAAATAACGGAGATATCGCAATAGCCGTTAATACATTCCAATTTTGATCGGATCGTCACGAAATTTTGGGGGTTACTGGGGGTCCCACAGAGGAATAAGCCTATTGATTTCGATGATGATCGGATAATATTCAGGGGTCGGAATGGGCAAAAACTTATTTGAAGAAAAGGTCATCGTTTTATTTCAAAGCGAATATATCTATTCCTGTCTGTAAGAGGTATATCAAAAGCAAAACCTGTAGTGGAATTCTGTAACTCATTTTTTGAGTTACCGACAAAAATCGGTAACATTAAAACGCAAAATTATGAATGAAAAGTATCAATAAAAGTTGACAGTTGTTGCTATCGGTAGAATTTACCAACAGCTTTATTTTGGTCGTTAACTTACCGAAAAATTTCGTTAATTCCCGAAATTATAAACATTTTAATTTTAACGATATTTGTCTGTAACTCAAAAAAGAGTTACAGAATTCCACTACTGATTTTTTTGGGAGTTGATGCAGGTCCCTCATAGGAAGAAGCCTATTAAGTTTGGTGATAGTCGGATAATATCCAGGAGTCAGAATAAGCAAAAAGCTTATGTGGAGAAAAGTCACCGTTTTTTCTTATGCGAATATCTCCGCTTCTGATAGGAGTATTCCAAAAGGAAAGTCCATCAATGGAAGAAGGAAATATCTTCTTTATTCTGATGCAAAGTATGTTGGCGTAAGTGGGCAAACAACGGAGATATCGCAATTTTTCCATTTTTTGTAAACACGCTACAGGTTGGAATTTTGATCGGATAGTCACGAAATTTTGGGGGTAGATGGAGGCCCCACAGAGGAAGAAGCCTATTGATTTTGGTGATAGTCGGATAATATTTAGTGGTCGGAATGGGAAAAACTCATGTGGAGACAAATTCAAAGTTTTATTCGTTGTGAATATATCGGGTTCTAGTAGGGGTATTCAAACGGCAAAGCCTGTCAATGGAAGAAGAAAATATTACCTTTACATTGGTGAAATTTTGGTTGCTTATGGGGGAGAAAGAGAGAAAGAGGCATATTATGTTTGGTGGTAGTCGGATTATATACCCTAAAAGAAATGTTTACCAGTGAAAAGCTTATGCACAGGGGTAGTGGTGTAGGGTATCACATGGTCGGCCCAGTCCCGACCTTTGCTCACTTGTTTTTTTTAATTTTCTTCTAATATCGTTCCGCAAACAGGTTTTTTTCAAAAAATCATGTATAATCATGTATATAGAAATTCCAAAGCAGGAAAATCACCTAAAATTGTTTTCGAAAATATGGCGAATTTTGTCGCGTTTTCTGCGGGTCGGTTTTACTGCAATGCAAAAACTGGTAAAGCATATTCGTTTTTGCGCTAATTCTAATACTAAATCTGGGTCTAAATCTTGGCCTCCAAATAAAATTTTGAGAAATCTGTACCATTTTTTTTAAGTTTTGGTTTTGTTGCATGTGAAAATCACATGCGGACAAAGTGATTTTGATAATTACTCGATTTACACGTATTTTTAAACTGCATATAGTTTTATTTGAATTTTATTTCTGCTTAGAAGCCTAATGATTTATCTCAACAATCCGATAATTTTCCTCAATGGGAAACCTTCTATATAAATAAAACAAAATCCTCACATTTTCTTGGGATTTTCAAGAAAAATAAAAGAAGTACTCTTATAGATTTTTTCAATACTTTCAACTCATGTTAAAACTATTTTTTCAAACCAAAATTTTTTTGTTATCCAAATATGTGCTCATTGTGGCTATAATATTCTAACTATTATCCCGATCATTATAATTTTGGTCTCATTTGATTCCCCGTGATGTTTTGATTTAAAACAATTTCTGTGATTTTTGACGGGTACATAGACCTATAATTTAACAAAAGTCGGATTACATTTCAAATTTTGTATTTTTTTTAAGTAAATTCCGTGATTACTGTGCAACATTTTATTAATATTATGCAATTTAACTTTTTAGTGAAAATTTTTATCATTACAATAATTAGCGTTTTTATACCCTCAGCATTTATGCTAACGAGGGTATATACAATTTAGCCATGTCCGTCCGTCTGTATGTCTGTCAGTCTGGCTGGAACGCGCGATAGCTTTCGACAGGATCAATCGATTCGATTCAAAATTTGGCTATCGTAATATTTTGTTTAAACTTTGTTTAAGTTTGAAGATGGAATATATCGGTCCACTCCTTCCGGTAGCTCACCACAAAAGTTCGAAAATGTTCGGAAACTTTCTGCGCACGATAACACTTTAAGGGAGTAACCGATGTGGTCCATACTTTGCACATGGTGAAACTTCTACCAGACTTAGATGAGGTTCCAATATGGACTCAATTGGTCCACTTGATTTTTGTTTTAGAAACTTGTATTCACTGTTCCCTATACGACCGTACATGTTTCATCAAGGGCAAGTCCATACTTCCAGTTGGACGAAACTGGCACAACTCTAAAATGTTTTATTTCTAAATATTGGAACTCCAGTGCGTATGATTGTTATTAATTAGACAGGTTATAGTAACAATCATATGCACTGGGATCTAATGCTAAGACATACACATTTTGTTTTTTTTTTTTGTCTATTTTTTAAAGCTTTCGGCTAAGCAGACTGATTGAATCATTAAAATATGGAAATTATATCTGTTCTCGGTAATTTACTTGCTTAGTTACTTAGCTGGTCCATTACAGAACAGTTGTTCCATAGGCCGAACTAAGAAAAGATCTCCATTTCTCTCTATTTGTTGCTTCGCACTCTGGAATACCGCGCCTTTTCATTTCTTCATCCACTTGTTTGCGCCATCTATTCCTTGGCCAGCCAATTCTGCGTGCACCGCCAAGCGGTCCGTATTTATACGCCTTTTTAGCGGGTTCATCATCGCTCATTCTTATTATATGGCCTAGCCAACGCAATCGCTGCATCTCGATACGTTTAACTATATTGATGTCGTTGTATAGCAGATACAGCTCGTGGTTCATGCGACGTCGATATTCACCGTCAACGCAGATTGGTCCGTAGATCTTTCGAAGAATTTTTCCCTCAAACACACCAAGCACTGCCATGTCTGCTTGCGCAAGTACCCAGGCTTCGGAGCCATACATCAGCACGGGTAGTATCAGTGTTTTGTAGAGCGTTATTTTTGTTTGAAGAGATGTGGCTTTGTTTTTATACTGCTTACTTAAACCAAAGTAGCATCTGTTGGCCAATACAATTCTTCTTTTTATTTCACAACTGATGTCGTTTGTTGTGTTAACGGAGGTGCCGAGGTAGACGAAGTCTTTTACTACCTGAGTATTATAAGAACCAACTTCCACAGTCGGTCCGAGCTCAATGGACGCATTGCGTGTCGACACCATCAACTTAGTCTTCTCACCGTTTACCCCCAGACCCACTTTAGCAGATTCTCCTTCGACTACTGATCGTCCCATGATGTCTATATCATCAGCATAAGCAAGTAACATGTGGCTATTGGTGTAGATTGCGTCACTGTTTGCCTCTCGTATAATCTTTTCCAGCAGGATGTTGAAGAGATCACACGAAAGGCTGTCTCCTTGGCTGAAACCTCTTTTGGTACCAAACTCTTCGGAGAGTTCTTTCCTATTTTAATTGAGGATCTCGTGTCAGTTAAAGTCATTTTTCAAAGCCGGATGAGCTTTGCGGGGATACCAAATTCAGACATGGCTTGGAATACCTTTGAACGCAGCGGGCTGTCGAAGGCTGTTTTATAATCGACAAAAAGGTGGTAGGTGTCGATCTGCATCTCTTGGGTCTTCTCCAGGATTTGCCGCAGGGTAAATATCTGGTCATTGGTGGACTTGCCAGGTCTAAAGCCGCATTGGTATGGTCCAATTATCTCGTTGACCATAGGCTGTAGTCGTTCGCACAATATCCCTGACACGATCTTGTGGGCAATAGGGAGTAGACTTATGCCTCTATAGTTAGAGCATACAGTCTTATCTCCCTTCTTGTGGACGGGGCATAGGATACTCAGGTTCCAATCGTCGAGTACTCGTTCTTCCTGCCAGATGGTGCTAACTAGCTGATGAATACACCTTATCAGCGTGTCGCCTCCGGTTTTGAACAGCTCGGCTGGTAAGCCATCGGCTCCTGCTGCCTTATTATTCTCGGTAACATACGGCCTTAAAATTCGTTGTTTACCGCTATTGTACCTCATTATTAACTGACAATATATGTATTTTCTTTTCCGCTAAACTTCGACTCACAATGGATACGTCGGATGTGCATGTAAAAGCAACATTACATACATATATATCGACCTAACTGACAAACATTTAAAGGTACTGACTTTCTCTTTGAAATTGCATTTTAAAGCTCGAAAAATATATATAACGTCAATGGCTATAACAAGCCGATAAGTCCAGCTAATTATTTCGTTTGCTTTCAAAATACATTATTGAGATTTGAAATCACAAGATAATAAAAATTACTAAGTTTATTGGCAAAGATAATCTTATTGTCCAACCTGGGTAATACTATGAACATAACCACACCCTTAAGAAATTTTTATTTGACACCCTTAATATTGACCGATCGTTCGTTACAAATTGACCATTTTCAAAATATTATTTTTGGCCCATTTCATTACGTACAGGCTACATATAACAAAATGTTTAAAACAAAACTATTCATTTTTGCAGTTAAATATTCATTTTTGCAGTTGAGATGTCTTAAAATCTTATTAAGACTGAAAGCCCAGGAGCGAGGACATTTCCCCACAGAAATAAAATGGTCTTTAAAAGTTTTGTGTCCGATTTAAGTTATATTTTATCACAGCTTTCTGGAAAGGAACAGACTTTATTCTGTAGTCCACAACAGCACGTCTCAAATTTTATTTACTAATGTTTTCAAAGAAAGTAAAAAAACCAAACTGAAAGATTTATTATTTAGTTATTTCAAAGACAGTTATCAGTTTTTCATTTAATAACATGAAATGGAAAGTAAAGACAAATTGTATTTATTTGCAGCTGTCATATAATCTAGTTATAACCCTCTTCGGAAGACTCGTTTTTTATGGACCCACAAGCAATAACTCTTGTATACTTCCTCCCTATATCATAAATTCCCTTAGTTACAGTATCTTAATTTGGACAGAACCCCACCCTCAACATTTGCAAACCGAATTATCCTTTGTGTGTAAAGATTTCGAATAGCAACATAAAAAGACAACTATAACAATTTCTTCAAAAAAAAAAAAACGGATACCAATAGAAAACACACACACATTCAAATGTATGTATTTATTTTTCTTACAAAAAAAACTTATCGCCAACAGAGACACCACCATCACCACAACCGTCACTGTGCCGAACATATTCACATACACACACACATTCGACTATCAAAGTCAGGCAAGCCGTCTGTAATACAAGACCATAGACTACATCTTGCCGCCACCATCATTATTTGCTACATCAATGTCCTCGAAATTGTCGCAATCAGCAGGAAAACTGAGAATGAGAGAGAGTGGTATCCAATTTTGGTTACAACAGAGAATGAGAGAGAGCGTACATACATACATTCATACATACATATATAAACAAAGTTATGAAAGAAGTGAAATCCAAAAGAAAAAAATAACAAGCAACACACAGAAGAACTACAACTGTCAAAAACAGTTTTAGTTTGAAAGTGGAAACTTTTTCCTGACATCTCGTTTTCGTCGTCTTTACCGTCTTCGATGTGGTGGCCGTTTTGGTTGTTATCGTCATTGCCGTTTTCTTTTTCTTCGTTTTGTTCTTTTTGTCTTTTATCTTCATTAGCATCTGTAGATTGAAGAGTTACCAGAAAGTTAAACGTTTCAATTGGGAGGCCAATATGGGATATTACATTTTCTCGTATTTAGGCTTTTTTGAACAAATGGAAACCAATTTTTGAGGATTTTTGCTACATTTTTGACCAACCTACCTGTAGTTCTACATGTGAAGTTTTCAGTGGTAAAAAAAATGTATCCACCTAAAATTGTGGGCATTGCCACTTTCGTAATAGAAAGAAAATTAATTATTTCATAAAAGTTCAGAATATTTCATTGTGGAGTTATAAATAGTTCAGTCCGACGAGCTAAAGGCGCTTTTAGTTGTTTTTAGTTCGCAGCTACATGTAAAATTTAGAGTTGGGCAATCTCGTTCAATTGAATGATCCGGATCACTGTCCTCGTTCAAAGACGAATGAGTAACATAATAAAAACCAATGTGTGAAATTAAGTATACGCAGTTTTGCCAAAGAAACTACTGGTGTCCATTGAACGAGATAGGGATCCGGATCGTTCAATCGAACAAGATTGCCCAACTCTAAATTTTACATGTAGCTGCGAACTAAAAACAACTAAAAGCGCCTTTAGCTCGTCGGACTGAACTATTTATAACTCCACAATGAAATATTCTGAACTTTTATGAAATAATTAATTTTCTTTCTATTTCGAAAGTGGCAATGCCCACAATTTTAGGTGGATACATTTTTTTTACCACTGAAAACTTCACATGTAGAACTACAGGTAGGTTGGTCAAATATGTAGCAAAAATCCTCAAAATATATAAAAATGTTAAACATTTTGGTGGAGAATGTGTTTGGCCACTCAGAACCTCACATGTCAAATTACAGGTAGTTCGGTCAAAAATGTAGAAAAACCCTTTAAATATGTAAAATCGGGAGGTTCCGTTAAATGGGGGAGCTATACCAAAACATGGACCAACGTTAACAATTTTGGGTGGAGAAGTTGTATTATCACGGGGAACCTCAAATATCAAAGAAATTCTGCAAAAAAATAGTGAATATTTTCATAATACCTAAAATCAGGAAGTACCGTTGCATGAGGGCTATACCAAAATATTGACCTATCTCGGTGGAAAAGTTTTGTGACCGCTAGGAACCTCACATGTCAAATAAAAGCTATTTACTTATTTAGCTGGCCCATTACAGAACATTTGTTCCATAGGCCGAACTAAGAAAAGATATCCATTTATCTCTGTTTATTGTTTCGCTTTCTGGAATACCGCGCCTTTTAATTTCTTCATCCACTTGCTTGCGCCATCTATTCCTTGGCCTGGCAATTCTGCGTGCACCGCCATGCGGCCCGTATTTATCGCTCATTCTTATGATACGGCCCAGCCAACGCAATCGTTGCATCTCGATACGTTTATCTATACTGATGTTGTTGTATAGCAGATACTGATGTTGTTGTATAGCAGATACAGGTCGGGGTTCATGCGACGTCGATATTCACCGTCAACGCAGATTGGTCCATAGATCTTTCGAAGAATTTTTCTCTCAAACACACCAAGCACTGCCATGTCTGCTTGCGCAAGTACCCAGGCTTTGGAGCCATACATCAGCACGGGTAGTATCAATGTTTTGTAGAGCGTTATTTTTGTTTGACGAGATGTGGCTTTGCTTTTAAAGTTGCATCTGTTGGCTAATACAATTCTTCTTTTTATTTCACAACGTAGTCTTTTACTACCTCAAAATTATAGGAACCAACTTCAACAGTTGGTCCGATCTCAATGGACGCATTGCGCGTCGACACCATCAGCTTGGTCTTCTCGCCGTTTACCGCCAGACACACTTTAGCAGATGCTCCTTCGACCTTCATAAAGGTATCAGTTACTTCTTTTACTGATCGACCCATGATGTCTATATCAGCAGCATACTCGTAAGCAGGTAACATGTGTCTATTGGTGTAGATTGTGGTACTTTTTTGACATTTGCCTCTCGTATAACATTTTCCAGCAGGATGTTGAAGAGATCACACGAAAGGCGGTCTCCTTGCCTGAAACCTCTTGAAACTCTTCGGAGAGGTTCTTTCCTATTTTAACTGAGGATCTCATATCAGTTAAAGTCATTTGACAAAGCCGAATGAGCTTTGCGGGGAACCAAATTCAGACTTAGCTTGGAACACCTTTGAACCTAGTGGGCTGTCGAAGGTTGCTTTATAAACGACAAAAAGGTGTTTAGTGTCGATCTGCATCTCTTGGGTCTTCTCCAAGATTTGCCGCAGTGTAAATATTTGGTCAATGGTGGAGTTGCTAAGTCTAAAGCCGCATTGGTATGGCCCAATTATATCGTTGACCATAAGCTTTAGTCGTTCGCACAATATCTCTGACACGATCTTGTAGGCATTCGAGAGTAGACTTATGCCCCTATAGTTATACAGTATTATCTCCTTTCTTGTGGACGGGGCACAGGATACTCAGGTTCCAATCGTTTTGGACTTCATTCTGGCTCCTGTACATCTCGATTTTTTCACACTCCCGCTTTTCCATCTCCCTATTTTTCCTGCGGAAAAGACGTTTCTCCTCTCTCCTTTTCTCCCGATACCTCTCTCGTTCGCTACGCGTTGCTACGGATTGTAAAGTAGCCCTATATGCCGCATTTTTCTCTTCGGTAGCAGCAAGACACTCCTGATCATACCATGGCTTCCTTGGTGGAGGTCTCTGGTATCCAAGTATGGATTTTGCGGCTGTTTGCATGGAGTTTGCTTTGCCATTGCGCTGATAAGTTATTGGAATGGGGAGTGCTTTGATTAAGCAATTGGGCTAGTTGAGTGGAATATGCTGTGGCTATCTGCTGTGATTGCAGCTTACCGATGTCTAACTTTCGTGTTGTGTCTGTTCGTACTTTGTTTGCTACGTTTAACCGGGTGCGTACCTTTGCTGCAACAAGGTAGTGGTACGAGCCTATGTTTGC
This sequence comes from Musca autumnalis, assembly GCF_047663935.1. Taxonomy (NCBI): domain Eukaryota; kingdom Metazoa; phylum Arthropoda; class Insecta; order Diptera; family Muscidae; genus Musca; species Musca autumnalis. The sequence continues at coordinate 41,691,502 of NW_027412088.1, read as the reverse complement.
ACCTCGGAAAGAACGCACATCCAATGCGCTCGATGAATTTTTTCCATCTATCACAACGTGATCAATTTGGTTTCTTGTTTTCTGGGCCAGTTGCCCTATATGAATGTCTAGATGTTTAAATCTGGTGCTGCAAACTACCATGTTTTTTGCCGCTGCGAAGTTTATCAGCCTCAAATCCTTGCCAGATGTTTTATTGTGGAAACTGAATTTTCCGACTGTTGGGCCAAAAACATTTTCCTTTCCAATTTTCGTATTTAAATCGCCTAGAATAATTTTTACGTCAGGGGCTTAAAATATATCTTTGGTCTGTTCGTCCTTGTCTTCAGTGGGAGCATGAGCGCAAATAAAGCTAATGTTGCTCTTATTCGAATTGTAGCAAGTCTTTCATACACTGTTTTAACCTTCAACCAACTACAAATCCGCAACCAAACTAATGACAGCTATAATACAGTGTGTCACCTTTAGGTCTTTTTGTGACGCCTCTCCAATTCCATCGTATTTCCTGCATGGCAGTAATGTCGGCCTTGTACTTTTCAAGTACATCTGCCAATGTGTAAACTGCACCTTCTCTATAAAGAGTGCGAACATTCCAGGTGCAGATTCGCAGATCATGGTCCTTAAAACGTTTGCGGGGGTCGTCAACTTTAGAGGGATTTGTTTTTCTTTTCTTTTGTTTTTTCATTGTGAACTGTTTTTTTTTTTCTAGGGGAGGCTTACAAACCCGGCGCCCAAAACCAAAGTTTTTAACGTTCTTATCGGTGAACGCGCGGCACATTTTAGCTCACTACCTTTAACACCACGGGGAATTCGGCGTACACTTGAGATGAAAGAGGGACCAACATAAATCCTGGACTTTGCCATGTTAAAGCCGGTCAGGGCCGTTCCTTGGTATATCTCATCCGCTACGTCACCCTGGCAACCTCACATGTCAAATTACAGGTATTTCGCTCAAAAATGTAGCTAAAATCATCAAAATACCGAAAATCGGGAGGTACAGTTATATGGGGTCTACAACCAAACATGGACCTATGTTAAAAAATTTTGGTGGAAATATTTTGTGACTGCTAGAAACTTTAAACGTTAAATTACTATGAAAACATGTAGCTAAAACCCTCAAAATATCCAAAATCGGGATTTACGGATTATGGGGGCTATACCAAAACATGGACCTATGTTGGCAATTGTTGGAGATATTTTGTTATCTCTGGGAACCTTAAATGCCAAATTACAGGTAGTTTGTTCTAAAAATTTTCTAGAACCCTCCAAATATCGATAATCGAGAGGTAGCGTTATATAGGGGCTATACCGAAACGTGGAGCTATGTTGAAAATGTTTAGAAAAGTAGTTTTGTAACAAATAGGAACCTCAAACGTCAAATATAGGTAGTTCGGTCAAAAAATGCAACTGAAATCTACAAAATACCTAAAATAGGGGGTATCATTATATGGGAACTTTACGAAAATATGGACCTATCTTGACAAATTTTGGTGGAGAAGGTTTGTGTTGAAAAATTTTGGAAAATTAGTTTTGTAACAAATAGGTACCTCATACGTCAAATTATAGGTAGTTCGGTCAAAAAATGCAACTGAACGGTCAAAAAACGCAAATTTTGGTGGAGAAGGTTTGTGATCTCAAATGTCAAATTACATGTAGTTCGGTTTGTTTAAAATGTTTAAAAAAATTTTAGTGGAGATATTTTGTGACCACTAGGAACCTTACAGTTTAAATTACAGGTAGTTCGATCAAAAATATAGGTTAAACCATCAAAACACCAAAAATCCGGAAGTACGATATATGGGGGCTATGCCAAAACATGGACCTATGTTGACAATTTTTGGTGAGGATGTTTTGTTATCTCTGGGAACCTCAAACGCCACATTACAGTAATTGTAACGTGACAAAATGTCCACGTATGTACATAATAAAACAACAACTACCCTTACAATACGGAACCAGCCATCCAATATGTATTACATTATTACTATCCATCCGCTTCGGAGATAATCTGTAATGCAAGGGAGAAGTGCATTCCGACTAATAATTCTCATTTACTTCATACTACAGGTCACTGAAGTATTTCAGAAATGGTTGAATGGGAGTTTAATACTGCAGGGAGTTAGCTACACGGGTTGGAACAAAATACTGTTTTAAATCCGCCAACTTACACTTCGGTGCTAAAGCGTTGGGAATATATTTTGAGGGCTTCCCATTAAATTGTGGTTGCTAATACATACACAGAGCTTTTGAGTCTGCAGTTCCACAGGGCTTTATGGTCAGATGTTCCACAGCGCCTTTGGGTCAGCTGTTCCACTGGGCCTTCGGGTCAGCATTTCCACAGCGCAATCGTGTCAGCTGTTCCAAAGGGCATTCGGGTCAGCTGTTCATTAGTTAGAAACGAATAGCGCATTGTAGAAACTAGACCATAACACTAAATTAAATCCCTAACCCATCGTGTTGTCGAACATCAGCAACCGAACGCCGAACTCATCGTGCTCCCGAACATCAACAGCCGAGCCCCGAACCCATCGTATTCCCGAACACCAGCAACCGACAGCCGAATACCTCACTATCAAGAACATCAACTGCCGAACTCATCGTGCTCCCGAACATCAAGAGCCGAACCTATCGTGTTCCCGAACACCAGCAGCAGTTCCTGCGAATTCAACAATCGACTGCGATTTGTATGGAAGGAAACAATTTTAATGGACGCTTCGCGTTTCTGAATATTGGGATTGTACTGAGCGGACTTTTTTGCTAGACCATATGTCTACAATGAAAATCGAGCTTCTCGATTTTGACTTGAACAACTGGATTTCTTTTCCTCGGCCAAACTTCAATATTACTATATGCGGATTTGATGTATCCTTAATAACACTGTGCAACACGAAAATTATTAACTATATTCTGACACCGCAGTGTGATAGAACACCAAAAATGAGAAGACACGTGTCTCACCGTTTTTCCCTATCTCATCAACTTTCTCGGTTATAGCCCTCCAAAGGTTTGAGGCTTTGTTGTAGAAAGGGTCATTTAGTCAGGACTATATCTTCCACGCCGTTAGAAAATTTGAATTTATCTCGGAGGCAAAGTTGTAGCTCTTGTCTTAAAGAACAAAAATTGTGAACACATATAATCCATCAAGCTTCATCTGCAAGGTCAAAATCGCCATGGTCAAATTTCTTTTAAAATTTTTTTTCAAATTTTGTTATACAGCTTTCAAACCGATCAAATTTGAAGCAAACAACCAACTACAAAAATGTACCTCAGATCTCGATAAACGTTTTTCTAGAATATACTCGAACTCTGTAGAAACGGATCTTAATGGTCAAAATATCAAAACAATTGCCGTTTTTATCCTCTTTTCTAGGATTCTGCTCCATAGATATTAAACCGTTCACAATTCAAGAAAACAATCAACCACAATAGTGTAGCAAAGGCATCAATAAACAACTTTCTAAAATATGCGAAATATCTATGAACGGTTCTTAATGGTAAAAATAGAAAACATCTTTGAAAATATCCAATTTGTATACTTTTTTCTCCGACTCTCGTCCAAAGATACGCAACCACCCAAAAATTAAGGATACCGTCAACCACAAAAATGTACCTAAGATTTCAATAAACAACTTCTTAGAACATATGAAGATTCTAGGAATGATTCTTAGGGCTGAAATTCACGAACAATTTTTTTTTTTTTAAATTCGCCATGCTCAGTTTTGGAAAAACAAACTATTAAAAACTCAAGGAAATTTAAAAGGTTTGTTATTTACGGACCTGAACAGGAAAAAAATGATCTAAAATAATCGAAATTTGAGAATCTTCATTTGTTCTAGAAACTTGTTTGTTGAAATCTAAAGTACATTTTTGTAGTTGACTGTATCCTTAATTTTTGGGCGGTTGCGTATCTTTGGACCAGAGTCGGAGAAAAAAGTATAAAAATTTTATATTTTCAAAAGATTTTTGCTTTTTTTACCATTAAGAACCGTTCATAGACATTTCGCATATTCCAGAAAGTTGTTTATTGAAGCCTTTGCTAAACTATTGTGGTTGATTGTTTTCTTGAATTTTGAACGGTTTAATATTTATGGAGCAGAAGCCGAGAAAAGATGATAAAAATCGCAATTGTTTTGCTATTTTGACCATTAAGACCTGTTCCTTCAGTGTTCATATATTCTAGAAAGATGTTTATTGAGATCTGAGGTACATTTTTGTAGTTGGTTGTTTGCTTCAAATTTGATCGGTTTGATAACTGTATAACAAAACTTGAGAAAAATTTTAAAAGAAATTTGACCATGGCGATTTTTTTCTTGCAGATGAAGTTTGATGGGTTATATGTGTTCACATTTTTTGTTCTTTAAGATAAGAGCTACAACTTTTCCTTTTCCTAACGGTTTGGAAGATATAGCCCTGACTAAATGACCCCTTTTACATCAAAGCCTCAAACCTTTGGAGGCCTATAACCGCGAAAGTTGATGAGATATTGAAAAACGGCGAGACACGTGTCTTCTCATTTTTGGTGTTCTATTACATTGTGGAGTCAGAATATGGTTAATAAAACATGACTCAAAAAATTACACACAGTGTAAGTTCTCCAAGTTTACAAAGTCAAGATTACAATGGTAATACCCACTAATACTGCTACACTAAATGCAAAAACATTCGTAAACTCGCAAAAGGAGAACTTTTTAAGATGTTTAAGTTTTTTTTGGGTCATACATATAGCGTTTAAATGAAACCGATACTTTGTTCAAACTTAGTTTAAATTCGAAGACTCCTCCCAGTACCTCCCCCACAATAGTTCGCAAATGTTAGGAGAAAATGAAGGGAGTAACCTATTTGATACATACATTGCACATCGTGAAATTTCTACCAGACTTAGATGAAGTTGGAATCAATCGGTCCACTCCTTCGGGCACCCCCCCCCCCCCATACAACGGTAGAAATTTCATCAGGAGAAGTCTATACTTCCAGACAAAATAGCCTGAAAGGTGCAAAAAACCCCTATGACACCGTTTGCAGTGGTTGGAGCACAAGATAACTCTTGAACGGATCTGCCGATTCGGTCCAAAATTTGGCCTTTGAAATATTTTATACCAACTCAGTTTACGTTCGAAGATAAGCCATATCGATCCACTCCTACAGGTACCTCCCGCACAAAAGTTCAAACATGTTCGGAAAAATTGTGCGAAAGATAATTCTTAAAGGGAGTGGCCGATTCAATCCATACTTTACACATCCTAATATATCTACCAGAAATATATCAGGTTCGAATATGGACTACATTAGTCCACGCTTTCAGGTACCTATAACACAAAATGTTGGATAAGTTCAGTAGGACAGTAAAAGTTTTTTCAGAGGCAAGTCCATACTTCTTGAGAAAACAGCCCGAAAGTTGTAAAAACCTTTATGGAACAATATATAATGGCTGGAGAGCATGATAACTCTCGAACCGATCAACCGATTTGGTTGAAAATGCGGCCTTCGTCATATTTTGTCCTAACTTAGTTTCAGTTCGTAGATGGGCAACAAATTCCGGCACTTCTCCCCAATATTTAAAAATGTCACTAAAGTGGTATGCACGAGAGCTCTTGAACGCAACCAATTTAGTCCAAACTTTGTATCTCCAAATATTTTGTTCAAATATAGTTTAACTTCTAAAGTGGCCCATATGAGTCCTATCCTTAGGCTACCTTCCCCACAAAAGTTCAACATTTGTGTCTAACTGCAGTTTAGGGTCTGTTCGAAGAATCTTTGCAAATGTATACCGATGCTGTTCGTTGTGGTCCTGTTTACAGCGATATTATGTTTTCCGTGACAAGTCCATGCTTCCTGGCATACTGGTTCAAAAGTTATATGATTATCCACTAAAATGACTAGTGGGCGCGATATCTATCGAAAAGATATGACTTCCAAAATAAGATCCACTTACATAATGGACTATGTCGGTTCATTCCTTCAAGTTCCTCGTCCGCAACACTTTTAAACTTCAACTCTAATTCCCATTTTTGTCGGCAAGTTCGAACGTCCAAAAAGGGTCACAAAATTCTGAAAATACCCTAAATACATTCAATCTGTCCGTCGATGAAAGTTAAAAGTAAATTTATATAGGCTGAGGGTATATATGTATCTGTTAGCAAATCCGACTGATACCTTTTTACTTGTTTTCATTTAATAGTATTTTTTCACAAATATATACATATTTTTAAAAGTGGTTTGTGCGGAACCTTTTTTTTTAACTTAAATGGATTGAGCCCTACTTTGGGCATTAATAGGCAAAAGTTCATTCATTTCAGCTGCTGTAAATTATTTTTGAGAAAAAAAAGGTTCAAAAGTCACAACCCTAGTGTGCTTACCATTGCTCCACTGTGGCACCCCCTTAGTGTCATAGTAGTTTGGAAGGTTACACATTAACTTGTGGTGGATAATACATATTTACAGAGCCTTTGGGCATTCTATACTTGTCGAACATGTCAATCTGTTCGAGGACATAGAGACGCCTTTCCTTTTCAGTCGTGTTCGAAATATGTCGCTTGTAGAATTCAGAAAAAAAGTCGAAGACCCGAAGATTGAAACAACGGGTTCCCCAAAGCGGACCTCTGGGATTGTTTAACATCTAATAAAAATAATAATAATAATAATAATAATAATAATAATAATAATAATAATAATAATAATAATAATAATAATAATAATAATAATAATAATAATAATAATAATAATAATAATAATAATAATAATTGTTCCACAAACATCCCAGATTGGACAAGGGAGACTTCTCTCATATCAATGAGTGCACGCCGATTCATATTGGCTCAATGATATGGGACCTACTTTTTATTGCCGGGTCCGAACGGCGTGTCTTACGACACCACTTGAAGAGAAGTTTTTCATGGCTTAAAAACTCAGGAAATGTCGCCAGCATTACTGAGGGGGAATTTTGCCACCGTTGAAAATTTGATGTTGCTTGGCCTGGGATTCGAACCGCAGACCTTCTGAGTGCAAGTCGGACGTGCTAACCATTGCACCACGGTGGCATAAGGTTGTTTAATATCTACCTTTCTGAAATGTCACATTTCATAGTTCCCCATGGACTTTCTGTTGGCTGTTTACTACTCCATTGTGACTTCGGTTCACTGTTCTACAAGGACTTCGGTTCATATTCCTAATAATATTAGCTTCCCAATCACCTACAGCCGAATACCGATTCACTATAAACGTGTTAATCAATGTATTTATCGACAAACTTATACTTGCGGCATGGAAAATTGGCTTAGCAGAAAAAATGTGTGGCAACACATTTCAGGCCACCATCAGCATCGCAGTCAACATCAATTCCGTCGTCCTGAACAACCTCATTGGGTTTGGCATTTGTTTAAGTTTCAGTATGTTTTTTTTTTTTTCTTCCTCTTAGCGTTGGCGTTGTTGTTGTTTTATTTTTGTATTTCTTCAAGTTTCCCCAGTAGTAGTGGTATTGGTAATGTTGGTGTTCTTGCTATTGTCAATGGAAGTGATGGCATCAGACTAACATCTGTTGGCTGCAAACTCACAAAAACTACAACAACTGTAGATTTGGCAAAACATAGGCACACATAACTCAAATAAAAAGTTGGATAACAGTAAAAACGTCTATACCGACACATAGATACATACTAACATACAAAAATCAGACACACTAACACATGTGATATGCTTACTTTTATTTTGCGCCCACATGTGCTTCTGTCCTTCGATAGTGTGTGTGTACGTGTGTGTTATAAAATATTTTTATTATAATTTCGTGGATATGTTTGTTGCACACAAATACTCACAAACACAACACTCAAAAGTCTGCACAGCATCAATAAAACAAACAAAAAACACAACAACTAATTGTTGGCATCACATGCATGACAACGGAGACGCAATCATACACAATCATGTTCACATATTCACACAACAACAGCATCTAAATCACAGACCAAGTCATCTACACTTAAAATACTCAAAACGGTTACAAGGACATCTGCATGGCTGCTGTTATTTTCAATGCTACCGCATATTCTGTGTTTGGCAAGACAAGGGCGCCAGGAGGTAACAGCAACAGAAGCACAAGTTGCCACAAAAAAGAAACGATAACAACAACACAAACAACCAGCTCCTTTATAAAACAATCACCGCCAAAAGGAAAGGGGTCATTAGCACTATGAAATTTTAATTGATTTGAACTGTCAACCCAATGTGACTTCAGGTGAAATTGAGACATTGTTGACTTTAATACTTAACAGCAGAAACAACAGCAGCAGCACCATGAACATCAGTAAAACATCCAACGACCATTTAGAGAATTGTTTTAACTTCCACACATCCAGACACCCACACACATACTGAACAAATATACAAATATATGTATGCATATGTGTATACATTGTATGTAAGTGAAATGTTTGACTAACTGATTAGTGACATTGAAAGAAAAAATAAATATAATTAGAATTATAAAAGCATCCATATATACATACATATGTACAAACACTCGTTTGAGGAGGTTGATTTTTTTATACCCTCAGCATTTATGCTAACGAGTGTATATACCAAGCCGGGGCGATTTAAAAATCTTAATAAGCCCTTCGCGTTTCTGATTCCTGGGATTGAGTTGAGCAAAGAAATCGACTAGACCATAGGTCTACGGTGAAAATCGAGCCTCCTGATTTTGACTTGAAGTTTTTTATTGACGTTTTTTTGGGTATTTTGGCATATAACAGCCAAACCATTGAGATTTGCGATTCAACACACAGCCCAAATTGTAGCCAAAACAATAATTAAGAGCTCTCTAGTACATCGCGAAAGTATTGGAATGCTCCAACAGGCAGTTTTGGCTTTGAGACTGGGCAAATTTTTCGGCAAATATCGATAAATAACACTGTGCTACAAAAGTTCACCAAAAAAATATTTAAGCGTTCAGTTACAAAATTCCATGAACAACGAAAATTAGCTTCCGAAAACGCGAAAAACTAATGAAATCGATTGAAAAATAGAGGAGCTATGCATTTTTTTGTGTTTCAACTTTTTGGTTTTTTATGCAAGTCCGCTTCTCCGTCCGTCTGTGGTAATCACTCTAGCATCCATAAAAATTGAGATAGGAAGCTGAAATTTTTGAAATATATGTTTTTTGTGGGGTGGGAATGTTAAGTTCGAAGATTGACTATATCGGTCTACTCCTTTCGGTACCGCCCCCACAAAAATTCGAAAATGTTCGGAAAATTTTGAGCGCACGATAATTATTGTAGGGAGTAACCAATTTGGTCCAAACTTTGGATCTCCTAATATTTTGTCCAAATTATTTTAGCTTCTTAAATGTTCCATACCAGTCCTCTTCTTAGGGTACCTCCCCCACAAAAGTTCAACATTACAACGATACTGTGTTTTTTATGTAAAAGTCCATGCTTTCTGGCATAGTGGTACAAAAGTTATACGAAGACCCACTGAAATGAGTAGTGGGCGCGATATCTATCGAAAAGTTATGACTTCCATAATAGGAGCCACTTTCATAATGGACTATGTCGGTCCATTCCTTCAAGTAACTCCTCCGCAACACTTTTCAACTTTAATCCTAATCCACTTGTTTGTCGGCAAGTCCAAATATCCAAAAAGGGCACAAAATTCTAAAATATCCTAAATGCTTTCGATCTATCCGTAGATTATATTTTCAAATAGCATAGGCTGAGGGTATATCTCTGTCGACAAAGTCGACTGATACTTTGTTTTTGTGAAAAGAATTAACTGAATATAAGGAATGTATAAAAGAAAGACATGCAGTGGTATTAGAAAAGGTTACGTAAAAAGTGTTTGTAAAAATTTCATTGATCATAGGCACGCCATTCAATAACCATGTCCGTCTGTCCGTCAGTTGAAATCAAGATAGAGATCACTGTTTTTAAGATAAAGCTTTGTAATTTGTTATAGAAGGTTTTTTTATTCCTAGGATATTTGGCATTGAAATGGGATATATCGATCCACTTTTTCATACGTACTTACTTAGCTGGCCCATTACGGAACATTTGTTCTATAAGCCGATCTAAGAAAATATCTCCAATTCCCTCTGTTTACTGTTCCGCTTTCTGGAATACCGCACCTTTTCATCTCTACATCCACATGTTTGTTCCTTAGTTTAGGCCTGCCAATTCTGCGTGCACCGCCATGTGGTACGTTTTTATACGCCTTTTTTGCGGGTTCATCATAGCTCATTCTTGTGATATGGCCTAGCCAACACAATCGTTGCATCTCGATACGTTTATCTATACGGATGTCGTTGTATAGCAGATACAGCTCGTGGTTCATACGACGTCGATATTCACCGTCAACTCAGATTGGTCCATAGATCTTTCGAAGAATTTTTCTCTCAAACACACCAAGCATTGCCTTGTCTGCTTGCGCAAGTACCCAGGCTTCGGAACCATACATCAGCACGGGTAGTATCAGTGTTTTGAAAAGCGTGGTTTTTGTTTGACGAGATGTGGCTTTATTCCTAAACTGCTTACTCAGACCGAAGTAGCGTCTGTTGGCCAACACTATTCTTCTTCGCATTTCACAACTGATGTTGTTGGTTGTGTTTACGGCTGTGCCGAGGTAGACAAAGTCCTTTACTACCACAAAATTATAGGAACCAACGTCAACAGTTGACCCGATCGACACCATCACCTTGGTCTTCTCGCCGTTTACCGCCAGGCCCACTTTAGCAGAATCCCTTTCGACTTTGGCAAACGTGTCAGTTACTTCCTTTACCGATCGACCCCGTGATGTCAATGTCGTCGGCATAAGCCAGTAACATATGGCTATTCGTGTAAATTGTTTTACTTCTTTTGACCTTCGCGTCTCGTATGACCTTCTAAAGCAGGATGTTGAAAAAATCACACGACAGGCCGTCTCCTTGGCTTAAACCTGTTTTGGTAATAAACTCTTCGGAGAGGTTCTTGCTTATTTTAACCGAGGACCGAGTATCAGTTAATGTCATTCTACAAGGCCGAATGAACTTTGCAGGAATACCCAAATCAGACATGGCACAGTGGATCCACCCATTGGCCAAAAATAAAAAATAAATGTCAAAATTTTGGTACAATATTTGGTAACTCTGACAGCTGGACCTTTTTAAAAATATATTAGTTTTTGTTTCATTCGAACGAGATCTTCTTAAGAATAGCTTCAAAAGTCGGAACATTTGACTAATATTTTTTGTTGTGAGTACAACCTATATTTTAAGTGCAAGTAATTATATTAAAAATATCGCGAAACAAATACGTATAGCATAACATTATAGTGGATTTTGAAGGAGGACTTACTACTCGTAGCTTAATTTTCATTAAAAAATAGTGTTTTAGCGTGTTGTGGAATTCTAGTTAGCTGAATATTTTCTTAGTGTATTTTGTAATGCCAAGTCGATCATATAATTACATTTGACCTAAGGTTTTAGTCATGATGCCCACCAGTGCCCACCTCGGGAATAATTTGCCAAAGTAGTTCATGGGTTTAAGATTATTCAGTATTAAAATCAGCTGCCATCTAGTGCCAGACTATAAATGGAGGGCTGCTGACTAAAGCTGCCCTAGAATAGGCTTTCTATGGATATATTAGCGTATAACTCTGTTACCTGACCACGTACATTAACATAATTGGTATCAGTGGTAAGATGTAGAAATCTTCTTCCAAGTTTGTCTTACGTTGGCGGTACGTGCCTTCCAGGAAGAACGCTATAAGACCTATACTTAAAATTTTACCAATTTTCAGACAAAAATGTTGATTTTTTTTAAACCGCTAAATTAGTTGGATTTTATGTTGTTTTGGAGATCGTTTTGTTTCCCCAAGCCTATTTTTGCATCATAAGATAATCGGGACCTTTGTTCATGTCATTTTGTATTAACAGCATAAAACAATTCTTACCGCATACCCCCTTCAGAGGGGAAAGGGGGGAGAATGTTACGCTCGTGGTTTCTTAAAACACTCTTCGCAGCAGCACAAAGCTGTAACCGGACCAGTGGCTTGATTTTTGCACTCTAATTATTTTTGGCCACTTTCTCCATACAAGTGGATCCACTGTGCATGGCTTGGGACACTTTTGAATGTATTAGGCTGTCGGAAGCTGCTTTATAATCGACGAAAAAATGGAAGGTGTCGATCTGTCAGACAGTTTTTTCTCCTTTCTTGTGGACTGGACATAGGATGCTCACGTTCAAATCGTCGAGTACGCGTTCTTCCTGCCAGATGCATACACCTTATCAGCGTGGCGCCTCCGGTTTTGAACAGCTCGGCTGGTTTCTCCTCTCTCCTTTTCTATAAATGGAGGGCTGATCAACCGATTCGGTCCAAAATGGTTTTCGTAATAATTTGTCCAAACTTAGTTTAAGTTCGAACATGGGTAATATCGGTTCACTCCTTCCGGTACCTCCCCACAAAAGTTATAAAATGTTCGGAAAATTTGTGCGCACAATAACTCTTAAAGGGAGTAACCGAATTGGTCCACACTGTGCACTTAGATGTGGTTCCAATATGGACTCAATCGGTCCACTCCTTCGGGTACCTCCGACACAAAATTTCGGAAAAATTCAGTTTAGGACCTGCTCTCGAATCGATTTTTTTTTTTTTTTTTTTGAAGCAACTTACATTCTCTGTCCGCCATACGACGGTACAAGTTACATCAGGGGCAAGTCCATACTTCCTGAGAAAATAGTCTGAAAGGTGCAAAAAACCTCTATGACACCGTGTATAGTGGTTGGAGCACAATATTACTCTCGAACGGATCTTCCGATTCGGTCCAAAATGGGGCCTTCGTAATATTTTGTGCAAACTTAGTTTAAGTTTGAACACAAGCCATATCGGTCCACTCCTTCAGGTACCTCTCTCACAAAAGTTCAAAAATATTCGGCAAATTTGTGCGCACGATAACTCTTGATGGGAGTGGCCGATTTGGTCCATGCTTTACACATCCTAATATATCTACCAGATATAGATCAGGTTCGAATATGGACTATAGTTCGGGTACCTCCCGCACAAAGTTTCGGTTAAGTTCACTTTAAGACCTGCTCTCGGATCACTTTGATTTTTGTTGAAGCAACTTGTATTCGCTGCCTCAATTACGACGCTAAAAGTTTTCTTCAGGGGCAAGTCCATACTTCTTGAGAAAATATCCCGAAAGATTTAAAAACCCCCTATGGCACCATATGTTGTGGCTTGAGCCGAATATTGCGTTCCTCTACACTTGCTTCGTCTACAGGTGCTCATAGGTCCACTACTTCCAGTAATTCCCCCACAAAAGTTCGAGAATATTTGCAATATCTCACAAACGGAGCAACCGATTTGTTCCAAACTTTGGATATCGACATATTTTGTCCAAACTTAGTTCATGTTAAAATATGGCCTTTATCGGTCCAATCCTTGGGGTACCAACCACACAAATGTTCAACATTTTTGTTTGGTAAGGGTCCGTTCGAGAATCTTTTGGATATTTTTACCGGGGGTTTCCTAGTGACCCTGTTTACAGCGATATTATATTTTTCTTAGGCTAGTATGGCACAAAAGCTCTGTCCATCGATATCCCCCCGCAAATTTTTAGCTTTAATCCAATCCTTATTTTTGTCGGTTCATACGCCCAACATTTTGAAAACCCCCCAAAACACATAACCTTTTTTTGGGAAAAAAAGTATTTCAATTTACACAGGCTGAGGGTATATTTGTGTCAGCAAAGCCGACTGATACTTTTTTACTTGTTTCATAGTAGGCTGCTTTTTAGCTAGGGGAGGGTTACAAACCCGACGCCCAAACCCAAGTTTTTAACGTTCTTATAGGTGAATGCGCGGCACATGTTACCTCACTACTTTTAACGGGTGTTAAAAGCAGCTCCCCAAGTGACACCACGGGGAAGTCAGTGTTCACTTGAGTTGAAAGAGGGTCCAAGATAAATCCTGGGCTTTGCCATGTTAAAGCCGGTCAGGACCGTTCCTTGGTATCTTCCATCCCCTATGTCATCCCCTACGATATAACACCCATAGAACGGTACCTTCCGATTTTCGGTATTTTGAAGGTTGCGTTGAAGGTGCAAAACTTTACACCTGAAATTTGTCGGTACAGGTCCAGGATATCATATTATAATGGAAAAATATAAAAAACAGCAATGAAAAATTTGTATGCATTCGGTGCGAAAACTTTTTAACTTTTTAATATTTGTCCAATGTATTTTTGATATTTGCAAAAAATGCGGAAAATTTATAACCCTAATGTCATTCCTTTTTATCGGTATATCGTACCGATCTCGGACAGTTCGGCAGTGCAAAACCCTCAATATCATTTGGGATTAATTCTGGGGTATCTTCATCACCCGCCATATTCGATACCAACAGCTTGATGATATATCAGATCCTCAGTACGCTATCTGTATCATTTATCATCTTTCCAGGGGGATGTACCTGCGCTATACCCTTCAGTCTGGTATTCTACATTTTGGTAAAATGTTCGGATCTAGTTCTGACTACTGAACATCTCGAGTTTCTAACTCTCGCGTTTTTTTCTTTCTTCTGAAAGTATGCAGAAGCATATTTCACTATTCTCATGATATTTGTCCTTGTCGTGGTTACTGACTACAGCTTTGCCCAGTATTCCGTGTTCCTCTCGTAGGTAGCCTTAACCCTCCATGGGTTTTTTAGCTAGAAGTTTTTTTGTACCCAACTATAGATTTTGCGCCACTTGGAAGAGAGTGGGATATTCTTTGCCACTGCGTCTTCTAGCATGTAGATAAGTTGAGCAGCTTGTACTATATGTTGAGTTTGCAACTTCTCGACATCCAGCTTCTGATTTATGTTAGCACTTTTGCCGCAACCTAGGAATAGTGCGTACCTTGGCTGATACAAAGAAATGTTCCGAGTCGCTGCTCCATTCGATCGATCCACCGTGGTGCAATGATATGCACACCCGCCTTGCACGCTGAAGGTCATGGGTTCGATTCCCCGGCCAGGCAACATCTAAAAATGTCAACGGTAACAAAATACTCCTCAGTAATGTTGGCGACATTTCCTGGGCATTTCAGCCATGTAAAACTTCTCTACAAGTGGTGTCTTAAGACACGCCGTTCGGACTCGGCAATGAATGAATCGGGGTGCACTCATTGATATGAGAGAAGTCTCCCTTATCCCGTATGGGATGTTTGTGGAACAATTGTAAAACAATCTTAATATCATGGACATTGCCCTCTATAGGCGCTCGTAAACATATCCATACAGAACATTGCGTTTAAACGGAGTGCGGCGATTTTTTCATCTCATAAGCCGATTCTGTCCACTATTTGGCCATTTAATATTTTTTCCAAACTTAGTTTAAATTCAAAGATAGGTCATATCAGTCCACTCTTTCGGTTACCTCCCCCACAAAAGTTCAAAATATTTCGTTAAAATGGTGCACACGTTAACTCTCGAACACATTGTAATGTTTTTGCGAATCTTTGATAAAGATCGAACGTGGACTATATCGGTCCTCTCCTTAGGGTACCTACCCCACAAAAGTTCAACATTTTTGTTTAAGTGTAGCATACGGTCTGTTCGAAAATCATTTGGAAATGCTACTCATTGTGGTCCTGTTTACAGCGATATTATGTTTCTATGCTTCCTAACATAGTGGTTCAAAACCTCAAAGATATACGGTGGCCACCTGAAATAGCTGGAGGGCACACTATCTATCGATATCAGGTACCCCCAACGCAACACTTATGAGCTTTTATACAATTATATATAATTATACCTCTAAAAGTAACATTATAAATTCATAAAAAATTAACCATCACCACAAAATAGACAAAGTTGTGTGTGCCTGTATGTGTTTTGGTTTATCGCTTATGTCCATTCTCACTATATTGTAATATTTATGTTTTATTCACTAACCAAATTAGAAATGAAACGACTTGTCATTCATGGCTATCCACTATTTATGACATTTCACGCCCACTACATGTCATAACAAATGCATTCACATTTAGTAGGGTCGAGTATGAAAATGATTGAAATTATACGAAAACCAAAAGAAAAAACCCCAAATAAACAAAATCCAACACATAATCGTTATTGGTTGTTATAGTCGAATTGTTAGTGAAAAGTGCCTACACACACACACTCACATACGGTCACGCACATAGCACCCCCACATAATGCCCTCTAAGGATTAACTTTGATGATTTGCTGGCATAAAAAACAAATAACACACAGAACAAAAAAATGCTAAACACAAGTGAGAGAAAAAAGAACACACACAAAAAACAGGGCGAATAAACAAAACAGACCAAACGGCCTGTCAATCAAACTGTCAGTCAAAAAAAAAATATCACCAGTGTACAACGTAACAAACAACTAAATACTGATGCACAGAAACAATCACAGCCATACATCCATACATATAGTACATCCAGCCAGAACATACATACCAGAGGCATGCAACTTGATTGTATGCTAGTAAGTGTATGTAATATATGTGTATATGTGCGTGTTATAAACAAACACTAGAGAATCCACTCGAACTTGCAAACACACACACATCGCAACTTATACACTTATTTACACACATACATATGTACGTGTACTTATGCCATAGCAATTTACTGAATTTGTTCAATTTTCTTTACTTTGGCAATATTGTTATTTTGAGCTCTTCGGAAAACTAGTCGAAGCATGAGAGATCCACCAGCCGGGGTTGTGAGAAAACTAGTTCACCATATCATAGTTACAGCCTCAAAATACAAATACACAGGCCCATATACCTACTCAATACATTCATGCTTTACTTCAAGTACACCATACATACATACATATTTATGTCAACAGAGTTGCCAGCCCAAATGGACAAAAATAACCAACATGAAATACAATGACCCAGAAACCCATTTTATACCCCAGCTTTTAGGCTAACGATAAGACCAAAAAAATTGCCTCAACGAAATAATGGCTTTACTTTACTTGGGGTATGTTTGGACGAAATCCGTTTCAGAAGATTTGGAGTCGATGTAACAATGTCCATCTGTCTGTCTGACTGGCTGGAGCGCACGATGGCTCTCGATCGTAGAACCGATTTGGTCCAAAATTTGGCCTTCGTAATATTTTGTCCAAAGTTAATTTAAGATCGAAAATGAGCCATATCGGTCCTCCACCACAAAAGTTAAAAAATGTTCGAAAAAATTGTGCGCACGATAAGTAATGAAGGGTGTAACCGACTTGGTCCAAACTTTCCACATCGCAAAATTTCTACCGGACAGTGAGGTTCTATCGGTCCACTCCTTCGGGTATCTCCCACACAAAATTTCGGAAAAGTTCAGTTTAAGACCCGCTCTTGAATCACTTTGATTTTTGTTGCAGACAACTGTATTCGCTGCCCCATTACAATTATTTTAGGGCCAACTCCATACTTCCTGATAAAATAGCACGAAACATACATGATAAAATAAACAAACCGTATGGTAACATTACCATGTGCAGTGGCTTTCGTAATATTTTGTCCAAACTAAGTTTAAGATTGATGATGGCCAATATCAGTCCACACCTTCTAATATCTCCCCCACAAAAGTTCAAAACTTTTTGATCAAATGGTGCGCACTATAACTCTCGAAGGCAGTAACCGATTTGGCATCGTAATATTTCTGTGAATCATAGATAAAGTTCGAATATGGACTATATCAGTCCACTCCTTCGGGTATCCCCACAGAAAATTTCGGAAAAGTGTGGTTTAAGAGCTGATCCCAAATCGCTTTAATTTTTGTTGCAGCCACCTGTATTTGCTGCCCCCATTATGACAATACGAGTTTTTTTAGGGACAAGTCCATACTTTCCGAGAAAATAACCGAAAGCTGAAAACAAACAACTATGTAGGTGCTGGAGTGCACGATAACTCTCCAACGAATCAGCCGATTCGGTCTAAAATTTGGACTTCGTAATATTTTTACCAAACTTAGTATAAGTTCGAAGATGAGCAACAGGTCCACTCCTTCGGGTACTTCCCCACCAAAGTTCCAAACTTTTCGCTAAAATGGTATGCGCTATATGTGTTGAACGGAGCAACCAATAAACTTTGAATATCCTTATATTTTGTCAAAATGTAGTTTAACCTTTGTCCAAATGTAGTTTAACTTCGAAAATGGGTACCTACCCTACAAAAGTTAAACATTTTTGTTTAAGTGCAGCTTAGGATCTGTTCGAATATCCTTTGGAAAATGTTACCGATGTTTTTCATGGGCAAGTCCAGACTTCCTGACGTAGTGGTCCAAAACCTCTAAGTTAATCGGTAACCAACTAAATGACTGGAGGGCGCGCTACATATCGAAAAGAAATGTCTCCTAAAATAAGATCCACTTCCAAAATGGACCAAACTGGATATCTTTACATATCCTATTGATATGATCAATATCAATGTCGGTAGACTGGTACAACTCGTGGTCCATGCGACGCCAGTATTCACCGTTAATACATATTGGTTCATAAATTTTTCGAAGATTTTTTATACTAAATCACTAAATCACGTACCCATGCTTCGGATCCATACATAAGTACGGGTAGTATCAGTATCTGATTTTCTTGCTCTTTTTCCTGAAAATACACTCTCCTCGTCTCATCTCCTCTCCGATATTTTTCATTGGCGCTTAGTGTTGCTGCTGAACGCAGGGATGTTCTGTAAGCCGCATTCTTCTCTTCAGCAGCCTAACGACAGTCCTGATCATACCATAGGTTTTTACGTTATGGTTTTTGGTACCCATGTATAAATTTTGTAGCAGATTCTAAACAGTGAACAATTCTTTGCCACTGTGCTTCCAAATTTTCGGGTCAAGGAGTGCCATCTTCCATCAGTTGAGCGGAGTAGGCTTGTGATATCTGTTGTGTTTGCAGCTTCTTGACATTCATCCTGTGTTAGATCGGATTTATGCCGCAACATTAAGAGAAGTGCGTACATTGGCTGCTACTAGGAAATGGTCCGAATCGTTGTTCGCTCCTCGAACCGATCGGGCATCTAACGCACTGGAAGAATTTCTTCCGTCTATCACAAGATGATCAATCTGGTTTCTCATTCTCCCATATGGGGATATCCAAAATTTTTTCCATCTCATGGTCACGGTAGCGGTCTTATCATCTCTCTATGCGCTCGTAGAATATATACTTGGTCTGTTCATCTCTCTCTTTGTTTGGATCATGGTCACAGATGAGACTGATGTTAAAAAACTTTGCTTGTGGTAATTCTCTCATCAACCTGAATGAATCTGGAGATGCGATTTTTAAGCCTTCGATTTACCATAAATCCAACACCTAGCTCATGTTTCGTTTCATGGCAATTATAATAAAGCGAGTTATCGTTTGTGATCTTTACTTCTGCCCGATTTCCTCGCTCTTCCTATAAGACGATAATATCAGCAGTTTACTTACCAAGCACATCCGCCAGTGCCCAAAGTGCACCCGCTCTATAGGAAGTCTGCGCAATCCAGGTGCAGATTTGCAGATCACGGTCTTTAAAACAAATTTAGAGGGATTGGTTTTTATACCCTCCACCATAGTATGGAGGGTATATTAAGTTTGTTTTTCCGTTTGTAACGCATTGAAAAAAAATTTTGCGAGCAAATCTACGATTTTTGGTATAGAGGTAAAGGAAAAAAATCTGGTTTCAAATCTGCTCGCGTTCACGAAATTGGCCAATGCGCGCAAAAGTTATAGCGGTTTTTATTCTCATATAAAGAAAAAATATTTAAAAATATAATTTTTGTTGTTATGAGAAAATGTATGCATAAATCGTTAACAGCATTCCATATCTATTCGTAGATGTTTAAATGGTTATTAAATTTATTATTATTTTCGCGGAAAATCAACAAATAATAAAAAAATTTGAAGTACATCCAAATTATCCTGTCCCAGAATCCGTACAAACCCTCAAAAAATAAATTAAAGAATATATGCGGAATCTAGAAAATGCGTAGAAAAATATAATACCAAATTTATAGAGATTGGGTGCATAAATTGCATATTATAGCAACAACAAAAGAGAAAAACTTATTGTTGGAAAATATTGTTGCAAATATACTTTTTGGTTTGATTCGAAAAATTAGAAAAATTATTTGGGAGTTCTCCAACTATTTCGCTAAAATACCATACAATAATTAATGTGTACTGTTAAAACTTCATCAAGAAATATGGTTTACTATAGCGAGCGTTTAACTGATTACTGTGATAACTTATAAAGGTAGGAAATTAAGAGTAATATTGAAATTACAATCATTCAATTAATATTAAAATTAAAAAGCCCGTTATTCGCGAATTAGTTAAAGTCGGTTGATGCGCATCCGTTTTTGGATACAGTGAATCAATCTCTTTCAAAATTTATGCATATTTCGATGTTTCACTCAGGGGTCATTGTGTGCCGCCAGTTGCATCATACACTGCAAAAAACCTTAAAGCTGGTAAAAGTCGCGCAATGTGCATACGATTTTGATGCGCATCAGGTTTCATCAG
The DNA here is from genome assembly GCF_047663935.1 of Musca autumnalis. Lineage (NCBI taxonomy): Eukaryota > Metazoa > Arthropoda > Insecta > Diptera > Muscidae > Musca > Musca autumnalis. The sequence goes on along the minus strand of NW_027412088.1, from coordinate 41,671,016 downwards.
CGCCTATCAAAAATACGTCAAAATATACCAATTTTAATTAGATTCTTCGAGAACCGCGGATGTGCCTCCACATTCAATTTTTTGTGAAAGACCCATATTACTCGCGTATCTTTTTTCTTTTATGACACGCGTTTTCGCAAATATTATAATCGCCAGTAAATGATTCCATTTATGTAAAAAATTTTAAAGAAAATCGCGGTTTAGTACGCGGATTTGTCAAAATATATTTTTGCTGATTTTCCGATTTTCAAGGTATCTATATCCGCGGTTTTAGTAGATGGATTCAATCGCGGAAGGCTTCATTAGAACCGTCGCGTAAAAAAACTAAATTCACGCGGGTTTCAAAGGAAATGGAATGACAGTGGTAAATTTTACACGCAAAAAATAGGTTTTGTAAGAAAATTCACGCATCAAATTTTGGCCTTTAGACTTCAATTACTAGGATGCTGTAAGGAGCACACTCATGAGATGTGCATCAAACGACGTAAAATCACGAGTTCCATAATCGTGTTAAGAGTTTGGAATATTATCTTCTTGCGCGTCCGGATTATTAAAAAAAATCAAAAAACCCCGAAATTCCGGCTTCAAAATGTCAGCATCAATTTTAGGTGGATGCAGTGGATATATCGAAAAATCATTCACTACAATCTTGTTGCCCACGAAGTATTCTGTGATTATTTCTTTGGGGATAGGTCCATAAAATGTAAGGTTAAGCCAGAAATCGCATGGGAACATAAAAAAACTTGTTGGCTTCAACCCATTTTTACTCATTTTTCTGCATTGAGGCCAACACAGCTTCCACGAAAATTAATTTTAATGGTCGACATTATGGGATCCCTCCTAAAACACTTCATTTTAAAGAATTGTAGTCATACTTTATAGAATATGTTAACAGTTCGCGAATTCTGATAGGGTGAAGCTCGGATTCATCGATTGCAAAACATTTTTGTTTTTCGCCATATATTCTTGATCAGGGTAAAATTCTGAGTCGATCTGTGCACGTCCGTCCGTCTGTGGTAATCACTCTAGCATCCACAAAAATGGAGATAAAACGCTGAAATTTTGGGAAAGTGCGTCTTTTGTTTGCAGGCAGGTCAAGTTCGATGATGGGCTATATCGGTCCACGTTTTGGTATAGCCCCCATATAACGGTACCCCCCGATTTACGATATTTTGCCGTTTTTAGCTACATTTTCAGAATGATGTAGCTATAATTTGACATTTAAGGTTCTTAAGTGTCAATAAACTTATATAACAAAAGTTGTGGACATAGGTCCACGTTTTGGTATAGCCTCCATATAGCGGTACCCCCCGATTTACGGTATTTTGACTTTTCTAGCTACATTTTCAAACCGATTTGTCTATAATTTGACATTTAGGGTTCTTATGTGTCAATAAACTTATATAACAAAAGTTTTGGACATAGGCCCACGTTTTGGTATAGCTCTCATATAACGGTAACCCCGATTTCAGGTATTTTGAAGATTTAAGTCTCATTTTAGCTATAACTTGATATTTAGGGTTCTTATGTGTCAATAAACTTATATAAAAAAAGTTGTGGACATAGGCCCACGTTTTGGTATAGCCCTCATATAACGGTACACCCGATTTCAGGTATTTTGACGATTTAAGTCACATTTCTAGACCTAATTAGCTACAACTTGATATTTAGGGTTCTTAGTGACGACAAAACTTATATTCGAAAAAATTATGAACATAGGTACATGTTTTGGTATAGCCCCATATAACGGTACCTCCCGATTTTCGTTATTTTGAGTTTTTACCTACAAGTTTTAACCGAATTAGCTGTAATTTGAACATTTGACATTTGAAGTTTTTAGTGGTCACCACACCTCTCCACCAAAATTGTCTGAAATTTTGGGAAAATGCGTCTTTTGTTTGCAGGCAGGTCAAGTTCGATGATGGGCTATATCGGTCCACGTTTTGGTATAGCCCCCATATAACGGTACCCCCCCGATTTACGGTATTTTGCTGTTTTTAGCTACATTTTCAGACCGAGTTAGCTATAATTTGACATTTATGGTTCTTAAGTGTCAATCAATTTATATAACAAAAGTTGTGGACATCGGTCCACATTTTGGTATAGTCTCCATATAACGGTACCCCCGATTTACGGTATTTTGACGTTTTTAGCCATATTTTCAGTCCGATTTAGCTATAAATTGACATTTAGGGTTCTTAGGTTAGGTTAGGTTAGGTTAGGTTGAAAAGAGGTGTGATGCGGGATCACCACATGTCCGAGTGGACATACACTTAAGCCATAAGGTAGGCCTGTTGTGCGCTCTAATTTCGGGTTCGGATTGAGGTTGTAAACTTGTGTTGAAATTAGTTATAATTCCTGATTATTGTTTTGACGTTAGTCTAGGATTTCTGTTCTGTTGACATAGTCTCTTAAAGTTTTGAGCTCGATTGTCCTGATGTAATCGAGTCCTTGTATAATGTCGCTCCCTAGTAGCTGTTTTCTCTGGTTCGTGAAAGCCTGGCAATGACAGAGGTAGTGTTCCAACGTTTCGTCGTCCTCTCTGCATGCTCGGCATTCACTGCTTCCTGCACAACCTATTTTGTGCAGGTGCGCTTGTAGACCCAGGTGTCCTGTAAGGATGCCCGTCAGTCTGCTAATGTCCTTTTTACTTAGTAAAAGTAATCTCTTTGTTTTATCCTCGTCTGGGTTACCCCATAGGATTTTTGTGATCTTTCCCTTGTCTTCTCTGTTCCAGAGGGATATATGTGCATCTTTTGCCCATGCCTTTAGCTCAAAGCGCGTCGCCTTCAAGGGCTTGGCGTTATCTAAGCTAACTGTAGGTTGCTCCCTTGCCTGTTTTGCTAAAGAGTTTGCTATTTCATTACCCCTAATCCCAATGTGCCCTGGTACCCATATAATGTTTACCGTACCATGTTGGGAGTAGTTGTTGATAGACTGTATGCATTCTAAGACAGTTCTAGATTTTACCGTCTTGGCCGTTATAGCCGTGATGGCTGCTTTGCTGTCCGTAAGGATGTTCGCAGTGGTAGGCTTTGTGTGAGTGTCAAACCAGCTCAGACATTCTGTTATCGCTCGGACTTCCGCCTGAAGAATCGTATTATGGTTCGGCAGTCGGAGGGAGACTTTCGTTTCCGGTTCCATTATATATAGACCCAGTCCGGTTCTCCCCTCTAGCACGGCCCCATCCGTAAACCCGCAGCTTCCAGCGGGAATCTGTGCTAGAGTTCCATCGATCCATATGTCTCTGTCTGGTATTGAAACTTCACACAGAGCTACTGCATTTGTTTCAGGAATGCGGTCTGATACTATTTGGTTAATAGATTCACCCGTTGTGACCTTTAGTATGTTTTGGTGGTATGTTTGGTGGTCACTACTGATCCACTCGCTCATCGACTTTAGCCTTGTAGCTGCGATAGCTGCTTCATACCTTACCTGAATTTCTATTGGGTGTATAAACAAAATTGTTTCTAGAGCCCTAGTCGGTGTAGTCCTCATTGCTCCGCTAATGCTTAAGCAACATGTTCTTTGGACTTTTTGCAATATCTTCACGTTGCATTTTTTATCCATAGCTGTCCACCACACAACAGACGCGTATGTTAAGATTGGTCTAATTACGCCCCTGTATAGCCAGTGTATCATCTTAGGATTGAAACCCCATTTTGAGCCTATTGCTCTTCTACATATTGACCAACATCTTTGTGCCTTGTTGGCCCTTTCTAGAATATGATCTTTCCAATTTAGTTTCCTATCCAGAATTACTCCTAGATATTTAACTGAGCGCGAAATATTTATTGTTCTATTTAGGAAAACTGGTTCCTCGAGGTTCCCCACTTTCGTTTTCCTCGTAAATAGACATATTTCCGTTTTTTCCGGGTTAACGTTCAGACCTCTCGGTCTGGCCCAGTTGTATGCAATATTGAGTGCCGTTTCTGCTTTTCTGCAGAGAATATTCGGATTCTTTCCCCTTAGAAGTATTATAACGTCGTCTGCATAGCAGACTGCGTCAAATCCTTCTTCGGTTAAGGTCCTTAAGAGACTGTTTATGGTAGTAACCCACAGAAGAGGTGATAGTATCCCTCCCTGCGGGGTTCCTCGTCCGACTTTGTCTCTTAATTTAACGTCATGTAGCCCGCAGCTTATCCATCTGTTCCTTAGCATATGGTTGATCCAGTTCCTTAAGGCCCTGTCCACCTGAAACTCGTCTAAAGAGTGGATCAGCGTTTCGGTGCTGACGTTGTTAAAGGCGCCTTCGATGTCAATGCATACAGCAAGTGTATACATCTTCATTTCAAAGGTCCTCTCTATATGGTGTACTACCTCGTGCAAAGCGGTTTCCACTGACCTACCTTTAACGTATGCGTGTTGTTTAAATTTGAGCATATCGTTCGGAATTCTACTCTTTATCATGGTGTCGATCGTCCGTTCCATTGTCTTGAGTAAGAATGAAGTTAAACTTATCGGGCGATAAGATTTTGGTATTGCGTAGCTTGCCTTGCCAGGTTTAGGGATAAAAACTACCCTCGCCTCTTGCCAGGCTAGCGGGGTGTAAGCAAATTTTAAACAAGCGTTGAAGATCCCGACCAGTTTGGACGCAATAAGGTCCACTTCCCGCTGTAGTAGGGCTGGGAAGATCTGGTCTGGTCCCGCTGCTTTGTATGGTGAAAAGCTCGTGATGGCTTGTTTGATCATCGAGCTGTCAATTTTTGGTGCATCTCCTGATGAGTAACCAGATTCGATCGATTCCTCGGTGTTGGCCGCGGTATTCGATGGAAAGTGAGTTTTCATCAGAAGGCCTAGGATTTCTTTAGTTGTATCTGTCCTTTTCCCATTTTCATCGACCATTTGTTCGGTCTGTGTATGGGTTTTGGACATGAACTTCTTAATTTTTGAAACGTCGTTAACGCTGTCCACCTGTTCGCAGAATAGCTTCCAGGAGTTACGTTTAGCGTTCCTTGTAATTTTGTTGTATTCCTTCAATTTTGCCTGGTAGTTGTCCCAGAATACAGCTGCTTTCTTACGTTTTGCCCTATTATAAAGTCTGCGGATCTCCTTGCCTTTATTACGAATTTCCCCTGTCATCCAGGGTTTTTCGTAGACGGATTTCCTCTCTCGAAGGGGACAACTTTCTTCGAAAGACTTTACTAGTGCCTCGGTTAACTTTAGGACATTTCTATCTATGTCCTCTTTACTTAGGCATTCCTCATCGGCTTGCCCTAGTCTTTCTTTTACTCGTTTACCGAAATTAGTCCAATTTGTTTTGGATTTGTTTCGGAAGGTTATAGGGTTTGGCGGTGGCCTCGCTATTTTAAATCTAATATACCTATGGTCCGAGAAGGAGTATTCCTCCGAAACCCTCCACTCATGTACCTCGTTTATTAGATTTTCTGAACATATCGTTATATCTAATACTTCCTCCCTAACTCTATTAACAAAGGTTGGTATATTTCCTGTGTTAAGTGTAATCAGGTCGTTAGTATTTAAGTAGTCTATAAGGGCTTGACCCCTTTTGTTAGTGTTAGTACTACCCCACGAAATGTGGTGAGAGTTAGCATCGCTACCTACTAGTACTTCGTTACCTGTTTGCTTGATTTTCCTCACCAGTTGCTGCAATTCCGACGAAGGTGGTAATGTCGGGGAGTCGAACGGCAGGTATAGTGATGCCAGGTATATGTTTCCATTCCCCTGCTTCAATACTGTGACGTCCGACGTTGACAACTCTGGAGAAAAAAGAAAGCATAAGTTTTTGTGGCATATGATACAGGTCCTCGGGCGGGATCCCGTATTTGCGTAAAAAAGTTGATAATTAATATGGTTCAGTCCAGAAACCTTGTTTTTTATAGTCCAAGGTTCTTGGATTAAACCAATATGTATATTACCTTTAGTTATTTTTTCCATCAGGGCTAGTGTTGCCGTCTCGCTCCGATGGAGGTTGATCTGGATGACCTCAATCATTGGTCCTCCAGTAGGTTGGCTTCCTGGGAGGCGCTGATTTGCTCATCTGCTCCTCCCTCCTTGGTACTGTTGGTAGGTTTGACCTCCTGGGTGGTACTCTTGGCATTCTCTTCATCGCCCACTCTTGCCTTTCCAATTTTGAAGTACACTGAGTTCGAGACAAAATACGCCTTACCCTTAGTCTTGGCGAGCCCAGCAAGTGAGAGGTCGTCGATCCCCACCACAAGGAGAGTGCCGTCTTCTTTCTCCTCCCTGTGGAAGACCTCCCACCTCTTCACTTCCAAGGTCTCATTTTGAACACCAAGGACTTCGAGGATGCGCTCCGTCTCGAGCTTGCAGCCGTACCCCTTAATGTACACTGACGCTTTAGTCAAGTTAGGAATTTCGTCTTTCCTCACCAGCTTTAATCTGCCACCTTCCCATGGAGTTGCTATGCTGCTGACTACCTCCCCGAGTGCTGCAGAATTTGTATGTGGGTCCAGGTGGTACAATAGAATGTCCCTCCAGGGCTCACAGCAATCAATTTTTATTGAAACACGCCCTTTCAGGATTTGTTCCAGTAACTTGTCGTTGATCAGCTTCTCGATCTCCAACAAGTGGTCTTTATGTAGCCTACCAGATCCTTTGCTGGTGTCGATTACTGCATAACACAGATCGTCCCTGAAGTATCTCTTGGCTACCTTGGCGTAAGTTGATGGCGGCTCCGTACCTGTTTCCACGTCCATCTTCCTCTTCTGGATGGTCTTGGTCTTCTTTGTTGAGTCCCCGGCCGTTCCAGAAGGTTCCGATGTCGCGCTCACCCTCTTCGTATCCGAACTCACCTCACCAGTCTCCCTTGAAGGATTCTTTATGTAGTCTCCTTTGTTTGGGTCCTGACGAGATTTATCCTGGGCACTTGAAGGTGGGAAGCTCTTTTTCTTCTTACTTGGCTTAGCGGTGTTCTGCTCCTCAGGGGACCTAGTCCTCTTCGCCGCTTCCGAAGAAGTGGAGGGAGTGTCTTTAGTACCCTGTGAAGCATCCCGCTGCTGCTGTCTCTTTAGTTTCGCCTGGTTCCTCTTGTACTTTCGTCTTTGGGCCCCTGACCACTGTATTCTTTTTGTAGTCAGCTTTGCGATGCTCTCGCTGACTTCCTCCACCATCTTGTGGACTTCCTCTACTACAGGCTTTTCCACAACGGTGATGTTTATTTTGCCGCAGCTGTCGGATTCGGATCCAGGGTCGCTACCATCCACAGATGGTTGGGTCAAGTTTAATCTCTCCCTGTGCTTCCCTTTCTCCTCCTCCGCTTTAACTCTAGGTTGAGTGCTTGTCGCATTACCTTCGACCACAGATGCCAAGGCACCCACATCTGTGGGAGATGTTTGCTCACGATCGCTTGATATCGACGAGGTGTGACTCGTAGGCAGATCACAAGTCCCCGCCGGTACTGGGTTTATTAGGCCCTGCACCGTAACTTTATTATTCGATTTTCCTCCTTCCATGATTGCTTTTTGTTTTAGGGGAACACCCCCGTAGTCAGTTTTTTGTCCGCGGGAAACTCTAGGTTTCCAGAGGTGGATTATCCCATCACTCTGCCCAAGACTCGCCAAGCAACAAGTGTTGGACAGAGTGATGCGATCATCCACCTCCCCCTATCCGCCGGTGGGGACGCGCCCGGTAGGAGAACTGACAAACTCCCTCTTAAGTGTCAATAAACTTATATAACAAAAGTAGTGGACATAGGTCCATGTTTTGGAATAGCCCCCATATAACGTTACCGCCCGATTTCAGATATTTTGAGGTGTTATGTCACATTTCTAGACCGAATTAGCTACAATTTGATATTTAGGGTTCTTAGTGACCAAAAAACTTATATTCGAAAAAATTATGAACATAGGTCCATGTCTTGGTATAGCCCCATATAACGGTACCTCCCGATTTTCGGTATTTTGAGAATTTTACCTATAAGTTTTAACCGAATTTCTGTAATTTGAACATTTGACATTTGAAATTCTTAGTGGTCACCACACCTCTTAACCAAAAATTGTCAAGAAATGTCGATGTATTGATAAAGCCCCCATATAAAAGTACCTCCCGATTTTCAGTAATTTGACGATTTTAGCTACAATATTAAACCGTCAACATAGATCCATGTTCGGATATAGCTCCCAATTTTTAATAATTTGGCCATTTAAGCTACAATTATTAACCGAACTAACTGTAATTTAACATTTGAAGGTTGTAGGGGTTACCACACATCTGTGTCAACAATTTTCAACATAGCACCAATATAACGATACTTCCCGATATTCGGTGTAGCCCCAAAACAAACCTCCCGATTTTCCGTACCTTAGCTTTATTTTTTGGATGAACTTTCTGTAATTTTAAATTTAAAAGCCAACAAAAATTGTTCATTTAAGTTCGTATTTTCGTATAGCCCACATACCTCCGAACAAGCTGTTAATGACATTTGAAGTTCCCATGTTATGTACCGATTTTCGGTATTTTGAGGATTCTACCCACAATTTTTAACCGAATTGGGAGTTATTTGACATTAAAGGCTCCCATCAAAAACTGTCAACATAGGACCATGTTTTATTATAACCCCTATATAACGGTACCTCCGAATTTCTAGCCCACCGAAAATTGTCAGCATAGCTATTTAGATATAGGCACCATAAAAAGGGCCTCCCGAAGGAAGCATTTTATGTACATTATCTGACATTTTAACGTACCCACTAAAAGTTGGAGACAGGAATGAAAACTAATTATTCCATTTTAGTTCAGAATATTTATTGGTGGAGGGTATGAAAAGTTCGGCCCGGCCGAACTTAACGCTTTTTTACTTGTTCTTATTTTTCTTTGTTTTTCATAGTAAGCTGTCTTTTGACGGGGTGGATTAGTAACCCAACGCCCACCCCAAGTTTTTAACGTTCTTATAGGTGAACGCGCGTCACATACTAGCTGACTGCCATTAACGGGTGTTATAGGCAGCAAACCAGGAGACGCAATGGGGAGATCAGTGTTCACATGCTTTTTTCCAATTTGGAAAACGTCTCCATACAACCGAATTAAGAATTGATCTATAATCCATTTCATATTTTGATTTTTTTCCAATTTGGAATATCGACTTACACTTGCTCACTCCGTCGAAGCCTTGGTCTTCTAGCTCTGTATATACCAACATGTATCATCGCATATTCGTATGGCTATGCCTTGCCATATAAGACATGTGTATAAGGGAGAAATAGCAAAAATTCCCACAAAGCTGAATTTTGGAGAGCTAGCGTTTGTCATTAGAAGTAATGTCCCGAAAGTCCCCATCGATCTCATGTATGCAAAAAGTGTTATTCGGGGTCAAATGTAATTTTTGTGGGTATTATTAATAATTTTTTGTATTTTTCTTAAAAACGGTAACACATATCTAAAAAGAGCTAAAGTGAAAGTTGTAGATTTAAAAATTGTGGTCTTTATTACTTTTAAAAAGCAATCACCAATCTGAAGATATCGCGCTCGAAGGGTCAAAAAACACAGTTTGGAAAAATAAGCCGATAATGTAATATTATAATACCCTCAGCATTTGATATGTATTTTCATAAGCTTTTAAACGATACCCAATCAGTAGTAATCAGATCAGTAGAATAGTGTCTAAGTCGGCTTTAAATAGCCTTTGTGGGTTGTCAAATAACTGGATAACCGGATCTGCCTCCCATGAAAATTATACATTTCCGTAATTTGCGCAATAAATGCTACCTTTAGACAAAAATTAAAAAATAACGTGGCTTAAATGGCCTATTTTGACATAAAATGCTTTATTCATGGAATAACTTTGCTAAGCAATCTCCGATTTTTGTTGGATTCTTTTTTAAAAGGTGGGTATCATTGCGCTCTTTACGGAGACAGATATTTTTGGGGGGACAGAACCGGTTCACCTAAATATGTACATACATTTGTGCATATAAATGATGTGTCCTTTATAACAGCTATGGGCCATTATTACATCTTTACTTTTGCTAATGGTTAGATCTTAAAATCCAAAATGGAGAATTTTGGGGTCTTTAAAATACAAATTTCACAATAAACATTAACGATACAAATGTCCTCCATCGAATTTAATGTTCACTTTTAATTTTAGGGTAACCACAAAGCAAAAAATCTGTTCGTTAAATCGAAAAACAACAAAAACCCAGTTGTAATAATGGGGGTATATCTTAAGAATGGTTCGTTCTTAGAGAATTCTCGTAGAGAATTTTTCCGTCTACAAAAATTTCTCCTGTAACTTTTTTATAAGACCCAACGTTTTCAAGAAGAAAAAAACCGAAAACCTAAAAACCCCTAAAATTTAACCTTTGACCCCGAATAACTTGTTTTGCACCCATGGGATCGATGGGGACTTTTAGAATATTGCTTCTAAAGGCAAACCCTAGCTTCCACCAAAATTCAGATTTATGGGTATTTTTGCTATTTCAATGTCTATTTTGACTGGTCTATATGTCGTGTTATAGCATTTATATCTCCTGGTTTATACGACATCGATATTAATCGTCAACGCATATTGGCGCTTAGATTTTATGAAGAAGTACACACATACAGGAACAAGGGAGACTTCTCTCCGATCAATGAGTGCACGGTGATTCATATTGTTCAATGATATGAGACCTACTTTTTATCGACGAGTCCGAACGGTATCTTACGACACCACTTGTTGCGAAGTTTTTCATAGCTCAAAAACTCAGAAAATTTGAAGTGACATTGCACCGAGGGGATTTGCCATCGCCGAAAATTTGATGTTTTGGGCAGAAATTGATTCACAAACCTTCTCTCCGTGCTTACTTACCACTGCACCACGGTGGCTCCCAGAAGATTAATTCTCACAAATTTTCAAGCACCGCCTTATCTGCTTGCGCAAGTACACAGGCCTCGGAACCGTACATAAGTATTGTAGCTGCCATGACGTAAAGCATGAGTTTGGTTGCGGATTCGTAGTTAGTCGGAGACTAAAACATCTGATATCCAGCTTCACCCCAGTGAATGAAAAACTTGCTGCAATCCGAATAAAAGCTAAATTCTTCAACATCAGCTTTATTTGCGCTCATGGTCCCACTGAAGAAAAGGACGAACAGACCAACGATATATTTTACGAGCGCTTAGAAAATACATATGACCGTTGCCCTGCCCATGACATTAAAATCATACTAGGCGATTTTAATGCCAAAATTGGAAAGGAGAATATCTTTGGCCCAACAGTCGGGAAATTCAGTCTCCACAGTGAAACATCTGACAATGGAATGAGGCTGATAGACTTTGCAGCTGCAAAAAACATGGTAGTTAGCAGTACCAGATTTAATCATCTCGATATTCATAAGGGCAGATCAAAGAACAAGTAATCAAATTGATCATGTTGTGATAGATGGAAGACATTCATCCAGCGTGTTGGATGTACGATCGTTCCGAGGCGCAAACATTGATTCGGACCACTACCTTGTTGCAGCAAAGGTACGTACCCGTCTAAACGTTGCAAATGAAGCAAGAACAGACACAACGCGAAAGTTGGACATCGATAGGCTGCAAACACAACAGATAGCCACAGCATATTCCACTCAACTAGCCCAATTGCTTAACGCGAGCACTCTTTGTCCCGATAACATAACAACACAATGGCAACATATTGCCCACTCCATGCAAACAGCCGCAAAATCCATACTTGGATTCCAGAGACCTCCGCAAAGGAATTCATGGTATGATCAGGAGTGTCGTGCTGCTACCGAAGAGAAAAATGCGGCATATAGAGCTACTTTACAATCAGTAGCAACGCGTATCGCACGAGAGAGATATCGGGAGAAAAGGAGAGAAGAGAAACGTCTTTTCCGCAAGAAAAAGAGAGAAATGGAAAAGCGGGAGTGTGAAAAAATCGAGATGTACAGGAGCCAGAATGAAGTCCGAAAATTCTACCAAAGAGTGAAGCATCAAACAGATGGCTTTGGTACAGGCACATCCTCCTGTAGAGACCAGCAAGGTAATCTGGTAACAGATACAGATAGCGTGCTCAGGATATGGAAGGAACATTTCTCCAATCTGCTGGTATCCAATAGTAGTGAAGACGATGATACCACAGATCCAATTCCAGAAGATGGTATTGAATGTATACCGCCCGGCCAAGATGAGGTAAAAACAGCAATCTACCGGCTGAAGAATAATAAAGCAGCAGGAGCCGATGGCTTACCAGCCGAGCTGTTTAAAACCGGAGGCGACGCGCTGATAAGGTGTTTGCATCAGCTAGTTAGCACCATCTGGCAGGAAGAACGAGTACCCGACGATTGGAACCGGAGTATCCTGTGCCCCGTCCATAAGAAAGGAGATAAGACTGTACGCTCTTACTATAGAGGCATAAGTCTGCTCCCGATTGCCTACAAGATCGTCTCAGGGATATTGTGCGAACGACTAAAGCCTATGGTCAACGAGATAATTGGATATTTACCAGATATTTACCCTGCGGCAAATCCTGGTGTTGAAGCAAGTTCCACAACCATACGTAGTCTAAGAAAATGAAATTAAATGAAATTTGAAATAAACTGAATTTATCAATAATTTCTCGCAAAAAAAATATGGCAACCCTTTATCCACTATAGCAGGAAGCTTTAACTCAAGTGGATAAAGGGTTTGTAGACTTAAAACTTTGATACCATTTTTATATTTTTTGTTGAGAGTATAATTTACTTTCCAACCAAACTCTCAACGGTAAGCAACAGCCATTTGTTAATAAAAAAAAGACAAATACTGCCGCAAATCCCTTTTTTGTGTTCTTATTTTTTCATGTTTCAACTTGCGAATTATCGCATTACAACTGGCGTTAATACTACCAAACATTCATACAGTCCATTTATTTCCTCTGCAGAAGTATTAAGTCAGTTGTACACCTGGAGAAGACCCAAGAGATGCATATCGACACCTACCACCATTTTGTCGGTTATAAAACAGCCTTCGACAGCCCACTACGTTCAAAGGTATTCCAGGACATGTCTGAATTTGGTATCCTCTCAAAACTCATTCGGCTTTGTAAAATGGCTTTAACTGACACGAGATCCTCAGTTAAAGTAGGAAAGAACCTCTCCGAAGAATTTTGTACCAAAAGAGGTTTCAGGCAAGGAAACAGCCTCTCGTGTGATCACTTCAAGATCCTGCTGGAAAAGGTTATTCGAAAGGCAAACGTCAAAAGAAGTGGCACAATCTACACCAATAGCCACATGTTACTTCCTTTTATTGATGATACAGACATCATGGGACGATCAGTAAAAGCAGTAACAGATACCTTTATGAAGGTCGAAAGAGAATTTGCTAAAGTGGGTCTGGCGGTAAATGGCGGGAAGACTAAGTTGATGGTGTCGACGCGCAATGCGTCCATAGAGATCGGGCCAACTGTTGACGTTGGATCCAATAATTTTGAGGTAGTAAAAAACTTCGTCTACCTCAGCACCGCCGTAAACACAACTAACCACATCAGTTGTGAAATAAAAAGAAGAGTTGTATTGACTAACAGATGCTACTTTGGCTTAAGTAAGCAATTTAAAAACAATGCCACATCTCGTCAAACAAAAATAACGCTTTACAAAACACTGATACTACCCGTGCTGATGTATGGTTCCGAAGCATGGGTAATTTCGCAAGCAGATAAGGCAGTGCTCGGTGTGTTTGAGAGAAAAATTCTTCGAAAGATCTGCGGAACAATCTGCGTTGACGGTGAATATCGACGTCGCATGAACCACGAGCTGTATCTGCTATACACGACATCAATATAGTTGAACGTATTGAGATGCAACAATTGTGTTGGCTAGGCCATATCATAAGAATGAGCGATGATGAACCCGCTAAAAAGACGTATAAATATGAGCCGGTGCACGCAGAATTGGCTGGCCAAAGAATATATGGCGCAAACAAGTGGATGAAGAGATGACAAGGCGCGGTATTCCAGAAAGAGAAGCAATAGAAAGAGAGAAATGGAGATCTTTTCTCATTTCGGCCTATAGAACAAATGTTCTGTAATGGACCAGCTAAGTAAGTAAGTACTATAATATAAAACTATAATTTAAAAAAAATCTTAGGTTGTATCCTATGTAACGATTTTTTCCGCTGTAACAAATATTGTGAAGAAAATTATTTCTTAAAACAGAAAGTATACCTCGCCACCATTGCACTGAATATCATATCTATGTATTTGATTATTGCCAAATTCTTACAAATTGCGTTCAAATCCTGATCTGAGTTTTAATCTTTTTTTTTAACATTTTTTTATTTTGCCTTCGAAATTTTGATTTTAACTTAGAATTATACGCGAGATTTGAATATTTCTAAAAACAAATTGCACATCCATATTATTTGACATATTCTATCTTCGAATCAAATTAGAAAACTTGCGTTATTAAAAGCGCAAAAATCGACTGTTTGCCTAAAACCTGTCCAAATTACCTATAGTGCACTTGTCAAATAGTTTTGGTCCAAAAAGCTGAAAATAGTACCCAATGGTATGACATTAACATTGTGTTCAAATACAAACATTATCCAAAAACAAGAATGCATACATACACACACTCTCTTAAAATCATACAACACTAACACACATTCACTAATAAATGAAATGAAAATAACCTCAGCCTTATATCGACTATAGAAATAAAAGTGTATCCTTTGTCTCATTATGAGGATTTTGCGCATATCCACTCTCTTCAGATTTAAACGACAAAATTCAAAGAAGAAACAACCATCATCGTCGTCATCAGTAGTCCACAAACAAACGTGGAGAGAAGCTAACAACAAGCACAATGAAACCAAAAGAAGAAAAACAACAGTTAGCGTTAAGAAACGCTACATCCAAAAACACCACAACAACATTTCATTACTTTTTTGCAGAGATTTAACAAAATTGTTGTTATTGTTTGTTTTTTGTTTCTTTTCATTTTTTTGTTGTTGGTCTTTGGTTGGCATCGAATTATTTGCAGAGCTCGTAAAATACTGTTGGTTTGTAATTTGCTCGTTCCCACATCTTTGAAACAGTAGTGACCATGTGTTGGACTGTTTATCCATTGGTCTATACGCCTGTCGGTCGGTTGGTTTGGTCGGTCTGCCGCTGTTTTTATGTTTTATGCTTGTACGATTTTAACTTTCTGCATTGAGAAGATTAATGATATTTTGCAGTCGTGTTTATGCTGTTGTTTTTGTTCTTGTTATTACGGTACAACACAGTAAACAACAACAACATCCAACTTTTTAGGGCACGCAGAAAAATTTTTGTGAATGAAATTTTTTTCTGCAAATACACGCCAAATAACAACAATCATCAAGCAGTACGCACTGACACTAACACACCGAACAACTCTCACATTTAGCCAGAGCAATTTTTGGAGGCCTTCGATGCAGACCTCAAACCTTAATTTGTTTTCATAGACGTCGTTTCTTTCACAATTTATTTAATTTATAGTGGAACAGAAGGTATAAAATTGTGAATTATTTTAATAAATATTTTAAAAAGAAATCAAGCGAAAACTTTGTTATTTATGGCAGGGTCGAATTATTATACCCTCTACCATAAATATTCTGAAATAAAATGGATTACATGTTATCTTTTCGGTCCAAGAAATGAAGCGAAAACTGTGTTATTTATGGCAGGGTCGAATTATTATACCCTCTACCATAAATATTCTGAAATAAAATGGATTACATAGTTCTCTTTCCGGTGCACAATGTTAGGTGGAGAATCTGTTCCACCAAGGATACTCCAAATGCCTAAATAAAGCCAGAATATTTCTAAATCTAAAAATGTCCTCAATCGGGCGGTATCTTTTCCTGAGGGCATACCAAAGTGTGGACCTATGTTGATAATTTTGGTGTAGAAATTTTGGGACCATAAAAAACCTTAAATGTCAAATAACAGATAGTTTGGTCCAAAAATGGAGGTAAAATTCTCAATATACCTAATATCGGGAGGTACAGTTTTGTGCGCTATACAATGCACCCCCGTCAGGGCTAAACATTTTGACGCGATACGGGGGCTTAGGTCACAATTTTCTGTGCTCGACATGACATCCTGAATGAAGACATAATATTTATTCTACACGACGTGTTGTACACAGAAAAGTGTGACTGACCAAAGGTTATCCACCTTTGTCACGAACCAAACAGGCGAACTGATAATCCACAGTACAGTTGTGCCGATGATCTGAATGGTCGAAGCCAAAGCACGGGTTGGGGGTACTTATAATTAGCCTAGTCTGCGCAACCCGTCACTGCGTACGATGGTCCATCCCCTTACGGCACATTCGTGGGAACAATCTATGGAAAACAAGTGAGCCAAGGCTATAGTCGGGTCGGGGCCGACTATGTGATACCCTACACCACTACCCCTATTCATAAGCTTTTGACTAAAAAAATTCAAAATATTTTTTTGACACATTCTAACCCCTGAATAATATCCGACCATTATCAAAAATCAAAAGGTTTTTTCTTCCGTGGGACCACCAATAACACCCAAAATTTCGTGACGATCCAATTAAAATTGCGACCTGTAGATTTCCAAAAAAAATGGAAAAATGGAATGTATTACCGACTATTACGACATCTCCGTTATTTGGATACCTACGCCAACCTGCTTTACACCATTGTAATGATGGGATTTTTTACTTTCATTGTCAGACTTTGCTTTTGGAAGGTCCCGAACCAAAGCTATGATATTCGTCATTATTATTAAAATCGCAAAAATGAAAAGTTGTGTTCTATTAGCGGCTTTTGCGATATCTTCGTTGTTTGATCCCCTACGAGAACCTACTTTACATCATTAGAAAGGTGATATTTTCTACTTTTATCGTCATGTTTTGCTTTTGGAATACCCCGTATAGAAGCTGAGATATTAGCTTTGGACAAAAACGTTGTCTTTTTTGGAAGATCCCCAACCGAAGCTGTGATATTCGTCATTATTATTAAAATCGCAAAAATAAAAAGTTGGGTTCTATTAGCGTCTATTGCGATATATTCGTTGTTTGATCACCTACGAGAACCCACTTTACATCATTAGAAATGCGATAATTTCTACTTTCATGGCCAGGTTTCGCTTTTGGTATACCCCATACTGAAGCTGAGATATTCGCTTAAAAAAAAACTTTTTTTTTGCCCTTTACGACCCCTAAATATTATCCTACCATCACCAAAATCAATAGGCTTCTTCCCCTCCGGGAGTCTCATCAACACCCGAAATTTGGTGACGATCCGATCAAAATTGCGACCTGTAGCGTGATTACAAGGTTTAGATGGACAGGCGGACAGACGGACGGACGGACACACATAGCCAGATCGACTCAGCTCGTCGAGACATTCATTTTGGTATATATAAGTATGGGTCTACGACCATTATTTCGATGCGTTACAAACATTTTGGCCAAAACCAACTTATAATACCCTCCCCACATAGTGGTGTAGGGTATAAAAATACTGAAAAAAAAAGAAACAAACAAAAACCAAAACAAAACTATCCCTCTGTTGCAGTGTGGTAACTCTTCCGAGGATGAACTCTTAGCCTCTCGCTGGTAGCTAGGCAGCACTGCAAACAGCTCTGACTCACTTCAGCAACAAATAACTAAAACAAAAACTCAAACCGTCACTGAGGATGGTCTATGTACTCTACCCAACAAAAAGAAGAAAAGCCCGTCCAACGTTCGTAAGGCCCTGTACCAGAAGGCAAAGTACATTCTCAGCAAAATTGCTAAGAATACTGCAGAAGGTACAGTCCATGAACGGGATGAAGAAGACAAGGTTACCTACACTAAAATCGTAGAGGAATGCGAAAAAGCTAAAGCCTCCAAAACCGACGATCAAACAACTTCCTCCAAGCGAGAACGCTCTCGCACAGAGGGCAATAAGCCCAAAAGAGGAAAAAGTTAAAGCATAACACCACTGCCTCTTCAACAATAAAACGCCCATTCAACGAAGTCGTTAAAGATAACCTGATGGTTGCCGTGGCCAACGACAAGAATGATAAGATGTCACCTATCACCACAGCGGAATGGAGCATGGTAGAAACAAAGTTGTCTGAACAAGTTATGGAACATGTTTTCGCAAACGATGATTCTCCTGTGCCCCACTTCGACTCTAGCGAGGTACACCGTGGATACATGGTAATCAAATGTATGAACGAGTTCTCAAAAGGATTCTTGGAAAAATGTATCGCAAAGATCAGCGTTGCTCGGGAAGACATCAGCCTGCGGCTGATACCAGCCCAAGACATCCCTATAAGACCTCGAGCCAGAGTTTGGTTGCCCAAGAAAAACTGCGACGGCTCTAAATTACTGCAAGGTCTTGCGAAAATGAACAAAGATGTTCCAATGGACGAAAGGTCTGTAATCTAGACATACAAGAACCATACGTCTTCGGGAACGAGGTAAAGGGACTTTGTAACAGAGATTACAATACATTATACATGAAGGGTAACGGTACGCCAAGATCATATCTGATTGTTAAAAAACAACATAAATACATTTCTGTGTCCTCAGTATAGTACATCGGACTTCACCGTGGTGAGAGTGGAACTGGGAAATGGTAAGCAGTTCTTTATCGCATCCTGTTACATGGCTCATTCAAGGGAAGCCCCACCAAGCGAGGTCTGGGACACCATGGGGGCCATTCACCCACACAACACCGTCATCATTGGCTGCGACGCAAACGCTCTGAAATCAAGGACAAAGGTGCGTCAATTATAGATTTCATTGATACTAACAATCTCACTATATGCAATAGAGGTACTAACCCAACTTTTGTATTTCCAAGCTCGGATAACTTTAGGGGATGGCAAGACGTCATTGACCTAACTCTAGTATCCGATAAACGACATATTGAAATAGCTAATTGAATAGTATCCGATAAGAATTCTTTCTCAGATCAAAATTGGATACTATTTAATAACTCCACAGGGAGGAGATATCTCGCCGCTACTTTGGCACCTAGTCGTCAATGAAATTCTTAATAAACTTGACCATGTGGGAATTAAGGTGGTTGCCTATGCGGACGATGTTGTAATACTCGTCTCTGGTTTGTTTCCGACCGTAATAAGTGAGACTATGAGCGGAACCCTGAGATCGCTAGATACTTGGGCACCAAATGGGGTCTGGGAGTGAACCCAGGGAAAACTGAGATGGTGCTATTCACTACAAAGACCAATTCAATACCCAATCTACCAAGACTACGAGGTCATGTAATACCTCTATCAGATCATACCAAGTAACTAGGAGTCCTCCTAGATTCAAAGCTGTCATGGAAACGTAATATGGAGCACCGTGCTCACAAAGCAACCGTTGCATATTACGCATGTCGCAAATTGTTTGGAAGCCGTTGGGGCCTCAAACCTAAAACGGTGTTATGGATGTACACCAGCATAATAGTATGGTGGCCAACAGTGGAAAAGAAAAGAATACAGAAAAAACTATACAGCATACAAAGATCTGCATGCATCGGGGTGACAGGGGCGATACGAACGTGTCCGGCCGAAGCCCTCAATATAATGATGCACATTTTGCCATTTGATTTACACATCAAAGCTACAGCAACATGTAATGCGGTAAGACTCCGAGCTCTAGGAATGTGGAGAGACAGAGCTTACGGACATGCATGCGTGCTTCAAAAACTTCCGAAAGAAATAGCAACGACTGTTGATTATTGCGTTCCTACAATGAATTTTGATCAGCCTTTTGTAGTCAAATTTCCAAGCAGAAGAGAATGAAATTATGGATCACCACTGACAGCACTAAAGTATACACGGACGGCTCCAAGATGAAATGTGGAGTCGGATCCGGTGTTTTCTCGGAAGTAGCAAACTTATATACATCTATAAAGCTTCCTAAGTATTGCAGCGTCTTTCAAGCGGAGATACTGGCCATAAAGGAGGCCTGTACTGAACTGTAACAGCATCACACAGCAAACTCAATAGGAATCTTCGTCTACAGTCAAGCGGCGCTCCTTGCAATAAAATCTAACTCTGTCACATCAAAGCTAGTGAAAGATTGTAAAGAAGAACTTGCTAATATAGGGCGTCTGTCAAAATTAGTTGTCACTTGGATCCCGGGCCATAAGGGACTTGTTAGGAACGAAAAATCAGACGAGTTAGCTAGAGCAGAATCCGCCTCTAACGAACTCCCAAAGGCGTCAGTCGCAATACCAATGGGAGTAGTTAAAGGGGATATCTTCAAACACTATCTATCACTGGCTGAAAGTAGATGGGACAAAACGGTAACAACGCCAAACGCACTAAGTTCCTAATCAATCAAACTCGACGGAACCTTGCAAGACTTATTGCAGTGTTAACCGGTCACTGGGCAATTGGTAACCATGCAAAACGCTTAAATCTACCACTCAATGACCAGCCGTAGCTGCGGGAATGAAGTAGAGGAGGAAACTGTTGAGCACCTCCTCTCTTCCTACCCTGCACAAATGCAACGACGATTTAAAGCTCTTGGACAACCGTTCCTTCATGATATCACAGAGATAACAGAAGTAGGTCTGCGAGACCTTCTGCGGTTCCTAAATTCATCAGGCTAGATTTAATTGCCAACACGCAACAACGATATAGCAATCTCTGAACGAGTAGTGTGGTTTTCAAAACGGTATCTCTTACATATTACTTGAGGCTATAAAGTATAGGCACCACGTAAACCAACCAACCAATACCATGCACCTATACTGAAACATTTTAGGGGAGAAATTTAGTGACTGCTGGGAACCTCAAATCTCAAATTATGGGTAGTTCAGTGAAAAAATGTAGCTAAAACTTTCAAAATACAGACAATATTTATATGGGGCTATACCAAGGGATGGACCTTTGTTGATAATTTGTCATGGTGAAGTTTTGTGACCACTACCGTTATATTTGGGCTATACCAAAACACGGACTTTTGTTGAAAATTGTTGGTGTAGAAGTTATGGGACCACTGGAAATCAGGAGGTACCGTTATATGAGGTCTATGCCATGGAACTATGTTGAAACATTTTGGGGGAGAAGTTTGGTGACTGCTGAAAATCTTAAATGTCAAAATACGGGTAGTTCAATAAGAAATGTAGGTAAATGCCGCAAAATACCGAAAATAGGGAGGAACTGTTAAATGTGGGCTATACCATGGACTAGAGTTGTTGAATCTGGTGAACTAGTTCAGTACCATAGTTCGTTTTCGTATGAGTTATTTCATAAAAAACAAATATGTGTTATAGTTCATTCGCAGATCGTTCATTCAAAGGACCGGTGTCACTGAAGTATATAGTGAACTAGATCGTTCAAATGAACTAGATTTTGACAACTCTAACATGGACCTATGTTACACTATTTTGGGGAAGAAGTTTAGTGACTGCTTGGAAACTCAAGTGGCAAATTACGGGTAGTTCAGTGAATGTTCAGCGAAAGAATGTAGCCAAAAACCCTCAAAATACCGAAAATCGGGAGGTGTATTTATATAGAGCTATACCAAAAGATGGACTAATTGATTTTTTGAGAAGTTTTGTGACTGCCTTTAGATTGAAAATATTTGATAAACAAGTCAGAACGGCGTACCCTCCGAACTTGTCATACCCTCCACCTTAAGTTGTTTTGAGTAAAATGGAACAATTAGTTTCCTTTCATTTATGAAGAAGACTAAATACAAAATTTCAGCAAGTTCGGTAAAACAATGTGGCCAACCTTCAAAATACCGAAAATGGGGTGGTACCGTTCTATGGGGGCTATATATATACCCATTTGCACTACTAAACATCCTAGGAATAATAGAAACTTCTATATCAAAGTACCACATATCCGTGTGGACATACACTTAAACCAATAAGGAGGTCTATTGTAAGAATTCTTTAGTTAAATTCCTCATTTTTTATTGACGTTAGTCTAGGATTTCTGTCATATTGACGTAGTCTCTTAATTTTTTTAGCTCGATTATCCTGATTTGGTCGAGTCCTTGTATTATGTCGCTCCCTAGTAGCTGAGTTCTCGGGTTTTGGGAAGGCATGGCAATGACAGAGGTAGTGTTCCAAAGTTTCGTCGTCCTCTCCGCATGCTCTGCATTCACTGTTTTCTGCACCTATTTTGTGCAGGTGCGCTTGTAGCCCCAGGTGTCCTGTAAGGATGCCCGTCAGTCTACTGATATATTTTTTACTTAGTAGTCCCTTCATTTTGTCCTCGTGTGGCTTCCCCATAGGATTTTTGTGTTTTTTTTCCTTTTCTTCTCTACTCCAGGGTGATATATGTGCATCTTTTGCCCATGCTCTATACGCGTCGCTTTGAAGGGCTTGGCGTTATCTAGGCTCATTGTAGGTTGCTCCCTGGCTTGTTTTGTCAATGGGTTTGGTACTTCATTACCCCTAATCCCTATATGCCGTGGTACCCATATAATGTTAACAGTGTCACGTTGGGAGTAGTTGTTTAAAGACTGTATACATTCCATGACAGTTCTAGATTTCCCTGTATTAGTTGTTATAGCCTCGATGGCTGCTTTGTTAGCCGTAAGGATGTTGGCAGTAGTAGGCTTTGTGTGAGTGTCAAACCAGTTCAGACACTCTGTTATCGCTTGGATTTCTGCCTGATGAATCGTATTGTGATCCGGCAGTCGGATGGTGATTTTTGTTTCCGGTTCCATGATGTATAGAACCAGTCCGGTTCTCCCCTCTAGCAAATCCCCATCCGTAAACCCGCAGCTTCCAGCGGGGATCCGTGGTAAAGTTCCATCGATCCACATGTCTCTGTCTTGCATTAAAACTTCACACAAAGCTACTTCACAGGTTCAGGAATGCGGTCTGATACTATTTGGTTTGGTGGTCTCTACCGACCCACTCGCTCATCGACTTTAGCCTGGAAGCTGCGATGGCTGCCTCATACCTTAACTGAATTTCTATTGGGTGTACAACAAAATTGTTTCTAAAGCCCTAGTCGCTGTGGTCCTCATTGCCCCGCTAATGCTTAGGCAACATGTTCTTTAGACTTTTTGGCAATATCTTCACATTGCATTTTTTGTCCATAGCTGTCCACCATACCACAGACGCGTATGTTAGCAGTGGTCTAATTACGCCTCTGTATAGGCAGTGTGTCATCGTAGGATTAGATTGAGCCTATTGTCCTTCTACATGTTGACCAACATCTTTGGGCCTTGTTGGCCCTTTCTTGAATATGATCTTTCCATTTAAGTTTCCTGTCCAGAATTACTCCTAGGTATGTATGTGACTGTGTGGGAAATATTTCTTGTTTTATTTAGGAAAACTGGTTCCTCGAAGTTTCCCACTTTCGTTTTCCTAGTGAATAGACATATTTCCGTTTTTTCCGGGTTACCGTCCAGACCTCTCGGTCTGGCCCAGTTGTATGCAATTTTGAGAGCTGTTTCTGCTCTTCTGCAAAGTATGTTCGGATTCTTTCCCCTTAGAAGTATTATAACATCGTCGGCGTAAAAGACTGGGTCAAATCCTTCTTCGGTTAAGGTCCTTAAGAGATTGTTTATGGTAGTAACCCACAAAAGAGGTGATAGTATCACTATAAGGTCCACTTCCCTATATAGTAGGCGCGGGAAGATCTGGTCTGGCCCCACTGCTTTGTATGGTGAAAAGCTCGTGATGGCTTGTTTGACCATCGAGCCGTCAAGTTTTGGTGCATCTCCTGACGAGTAACCCGACTCAATCGATGCCTCGGTGCTGGCCGTGGTACTCGACGGAAAGTGAGTTTTCATCAGAAAGCCTAGAGTTTCTTCTGTTGTTTCCGTCCTTTTACCATTTCCATCGACCATTTGCTCGGTCTGTGTATGGGTTTTGGACATAAACTTCTTAACTTTTGTTCGCAGAATAGCTTCCAGGAGTTTCGTTTGGCGTTCCTTGTAAGTTTGATGTATTCCTTCAGTTTTGCCTGGTAGCTGTCCCATAATACAGCTGATTTTTTACGTTTTGCCCTATTATAAAGTCTACGGATCTCCTTGCCCTTGTTCCAAATTTCCCCTGTCATCCAGGGTTTTTCGTAGGCGAATTTCTTCTCTCGAAGAGGAAAACTTTTTTCGAATGACTTTACTAGTACCTCGGTTAACTTGTGGACATTTCTATGTATGTCCTCCTTACTTAGACATGCCTCATCTGTTTGCCCTAGTCTTTCTTTTACTCGTTTTCCGAACTCAATCCAATTTGTTTTGGATTTGTTTCAGAAGGTAATCGGGTTTGGCGGTTGCCTCGCTATTTTAAATCTAATATACCTATGGTCTGAGAATGAGTATTCCTCCAAAACCCTCCACTCATGTACCTCGTTTATTGAATTTTGAACATATCGTTCCTCCCTAACTCTATTAACAAAGGTTGTTGTTTTTCCTGTGTTAAGTGACCCCTTTTATTAGTGTTAGTACTACCCCACGAGATGTGTTGTGAGTTAGCATCGCTACCTTCCATGAAGTTGCTATGCTGTTGACTACCTCCCCGAGAGCCTGCAGAGTTTGTGTGTGGGTCCAAGTGATACAATAGGAGGTACCCCCTGGGCTTACAGCAGTCGATTTTAATTGAGACACGCCCTTGCAGGATTTGTCCCAATAGTTTGTCGTCAATCAATTTCTCGATCTCCGACAAATGGTCTTTGTGCAGCCTTCTAGATCCTTTGCTGGTGTCGATTACTGCATAGCACAGATCGTACCTGTAGTACCTCTTGGCTACCTTGGCGTAAGTCGATGGCGGCTCCGTTCCGGTTTCCGCGTCCACCTTCCTCTTCTGGATGGTCTTAGCCTTCTTTGTTGAGTCCCCGGCCATTTCAGAATATTGCGATGTCGCGCTCACCGTCTTTGTGTCCGAACTCGCCTGAACAGTCTCAGTTGAAGGATACTTTTGGCAGTCTCCCATGCGTTGGTTCTGATGAGGTTTGTCCTGGGCATTTGAAGGTGGGAAGCCCTTTTTCTTCTTACTGGGTTTAACGATGTTCTGCTCCTCAGGTGACATTATCCTCTTCGCCGCTTCCGAAGAAGTAGAGAGAGTGTTGCTATCTCTTTAGTCGGGCCTGGTTCCTCTCGTATTTACGTCTTTGAGCCCCTGACCACTGTACTCGCTTCGTTGTTAGCCTTGCGATGCTCTCGCTTACTTCCTCCAGCATTTGTGGACTGCCTCTTTTATGGGGGTTTCCACAACGGTGATGTTGGTTTTGCCGCAGCTGTCGGATTCAGATTCAGGATTGCCGCCATCCACAGATAGTTGGGTATAAATCTCTTCCTGTGCTACCCTTTATCCTCCTCCGTTGTAACTCGAGGTTGTGTTTTGGTATAGTCCCTATATAACGGTACCTCCCGATTTTCGGTACTTTAAGGATTTTAGCTACAGTTTTTAACCGAACTAGCTGTAATTTGATATTTGAGGTTATCTGTAGTCGAGAAACTTCTGCACTTAGGTTCATGGTTTGGTATAGCTCCCATACAACGGTACTTCCCGATTTTCGGTATTTTGAGGGTTTTAGCTATAATTTTTAACCGAACTAGCTGTAATTTGTCATTCGAAGTTTTCAGTGGCATAGCCGCCTTAAACCGTGATCCGTGAAAATTCATGTACAGTGGTGGTAGTGTTGTAGGGTGTCACATGTTCGGCCTCGCTCCAACTAAAACTTTTGCTTACAAATTTCAAATCCAACAATTTCTGTACCACAGTTCAGTAACGCACTCATAACTTACTTAAGCATATTCAGATGAGTGTTGGTAAAGTCACTGGAATACGAACAACAAAATTTGTATTTAATATGTGGGCGTTAGTTACGTTCGAGAGCGCATTGAGCTTTGTGTGTGTGTGTGTCTAAACATTTGCTGTTATTCATTTTTAATTCTTTCGTCCTTTTTCAGTGGGTAAGGAGCCCAATTTCTTGATGTATGTAAGTGTGTTTGTATGTATGTACTAAGTGTTGTTACTGATGATGCGACGACGGCTTTTGTTGCTAATGTATAACTGTGTGTGTGTATGTGGTGGCACTGCAGCGACGGCGGCAACAACAACATCCACATTAATACACAACCGTCGTCGTTTTTGAGCTTTCTATTCACGTTTCGTGTTTATGATTACACATTTTACTATTAAGTGTCAGTTTTCACAGATTTGACCTTAATCTCTATTTAAAACCCGACCCAGTTAATGAACGGCCATAATGAGGCAAAATAACATTTAAGACAATGTAATAAATAACAAAAACAACAACAACATTAGCAAGAGCAGTGGCAGCGACAGCAATAATAATAACCCCAAGGGTAACAACAAAAATATTTTCATCATCATCAACATCTTCAAGCGACAATAACAAAAAAGAAAAATACGAAAAAACACAACAAAAACAAAAGAATTAAAAAAAGTTTTCTTTTAAAAAGAAATTCATCTTTTGAATTTTGTGAGATGAAGAAAAAATTGATTATTTGTTTTGTTCATTTTCTTGCATTTTTTCCTAAACCCTAAATAGACATATTTCAATTGTTTTCTATACTTTAAAAATATTTTTTAGGAGATATTGATTTGTTTAACATGCAGAAATTTCGTTTAGAGGAAAATACTAAGCTTGAGTTTGAATTAAAGGATACCAATGTTTAATAGAACTTTTTGATATGAGAGATATTTATAATTGAATTATAACAATGAAAAATGGGTTAATTTAGAAAAAAAAATTTATCCTAATTTGTGTTAAAATTAATTGGGACCGCCTCTTACACTATTTCGTCAGATTGGAGGATGTGCACCTCCACCTCCTTGATCCTAATGGCTTAATTACTTACTTAGCTGACCCATTACAGAACATTTGTTCCATAAGCCGAACTAAGAAAAGATCTCCATTTCTCTCTGTTTGTTGCTGCATTTTCCAAATCTGGGTATGGAGTTTTCTGATGTAGTATTTTATTTGTTCACTCCAACGCTCCAGTTCTGCGTGTGTCGCCATGCGGCTCGTAGCGGGTTCATCTTCACTCTTTCTTATGACATGGCCTAGCCAACTCAATCGTTGTATCTCCATTCGCTTAACTATACCGATGTCGTTGCATAGTTGATACAGCTCGTTGTTCATACGACGCACAGTGGTTCAGAACAGTTTTTTTCCTGGTCAAAACTCTGTAACTTTTGAACGGATAGATATATTTTCATAATTCTTTCTTTGTTCGACAGATAACACTTTCACCTTTCCGACACATCCACTTAATGTGGTCTAGCGGTTGCTGAGGAATTCAAAGACAAAGTTAAAAATTTGAGTTTTTTTTATATTTTGCATCAAAATATGAGTGTTTTTCAGTTTTTCATATGTTCTAACTATTTAAAAAAGGTCAAACCCCAAAATTGAAAAAAATTAAAAAAATACTCCTTGTATTTTCATAAAACTCTTATAACTGTTATAAAAACTCATATATTAAAAAATGTCCACTTGTGTGAAAAAGCTATAGTTTATATGGGAAACGGTATGTAAAAACACACATATTTTTACCAATGTAATTTCAAAAAATTTACTGGTACAAAAGTATATATTAGCTGAAAGACAACACTATTGGGCATCATTCCGTAAAAACGGAACTTTGTTACAAGCTGTTATCTAAAAGTTCTAGTCCACTAAACTTGGAATTTTACTAAAATTTAGTACCTAAGGAAAAATAAAATAGCTCCATTCGTGTAAACGCTACGGTAACTTTTTGAAACGACTCTTAAAGACGCCAATCCTGTCTACAAAAAAAAAACAATGAATACAATATCTGTTATAGTTTCTGAGAAGTAGCTGTTTCTTTCTCCAGAAATTTGCAAAAATTAAGTATTTTCCAAAACTGGGAAACATTTTTCGTTTTAAGGAGCACGCCACGACCACACTTTCCAATATTTTGATCAGGGATGCCAACTGTTTCGAGGTAAAAATCGCTACAGCCACATACGCACCAT
The DNA here is from genome assembly GCF_047663935.1 of Musca autumnalis. Taxonomy (NCBI): domain Eukaryota; kingdom Metazoa; phylum Arthropoda; class Insecta; order Diptera; family Muscidae; genus Musca; species Musca autumnalis. The sequence goes on along the minus strand of NW_027412088.1, from coordinate 41,643,185 downwards.
AGATCTGTAGCGATTTTTACCTTATAACAGTTGACATTCATGCTTAAACAGTTGTTTTTGTACGTCTAAAATCACCACAAGTAGCGGGAAAACCACCAACTTGGCACCCCTGATTTTGATCTAATTTCTTGCTTTCCTTAGTTTCAATATGTTTACTATCGAATCCCATATATAAATTAACAATCGGTGATAACAAAAAAATTGGGGTTTTGGCCAGGAAAATCTATTTCTGAACCACTGTGCGACGTCGATATTCACCGTCAACGCAGATTGGCCCGTAGATCTTTCGAAGAATTTTTTTCTCGATTATCGATTTTTTTTAATTCAATATCGATAGATAGTTTTGTCTATCGATACTATCGGATTAAAAACCCCTAACCTGAAATCATTTGAAATTAATAGAATATACGCGGCTTTTCGGTTTTACGGATGAGAGATACTGAGTCCGTAGTCACACGTACTAATGTTTCGGAAAAGTGAATTGAATTCTCGAGTCTTTTTATTAAATAAACCCAATTGTTTTTTCTGATTTACATTTCTGTGAATTACTTGTATAAAATGTCAACAAAAGCATAGACATTAGTTGTTTTCCTCTACTTACCTGAGGTTACTATTTTTTATCATTTCTTACCATTTTTAATCTGCAAAGCGTTACTTAACCCCAAAATGTGGTAAAACTGGAAGCAATTTTTAAGAGAGAGAGAGAGATAACAGAAATGGCGTTCTCGTCTACCGTCGTCTACGGGTAAAAAATGGTAGAACTAATTTTCGATATTTGTTTGACGAATAAATAAAAACAAAAGAAAAAAAGCGAACGCTGACAAAACAAAATTGAAAACAGTGAAATAAAGGAAGAAAATAGATTTTTTTATGTTTATTTTTGACGTTGCTACCAGATCTACCATTTTTCCGTTCCTTTACTTTTCTGGTAAAACTGGTCTTGAGAGAACGATTTTGACGGTTTTCTCTTTTACCACTTTTACCATTAAAAAGGTATAGGAACAAAGCAATTGCCGCCATTATAATTCCAAATTATTATTACGTTATAGAGAAAATTCTTTATAAAGCGATTGTTTTGTGTGACATTTGCCAATTGACCCTCAAAAATAACTTCGTTTTAGAGAAGTATTCGTTATAGGGTAGCTTTTATAGAGAGGTTCGACTCTAATTTATAGGCTATCTGACGACTACTTCGATGTGTCACAAATGGAATGACAAATTAAATTATACCCTCCATATTATGGTGGAGGGTATAAAAAATTGTATACCTTTTTGGTACAGCCCCCATATAAGGGTTTACTCCTACGTGGGGTATTTTTTACGTTTTACCCGCAATTTCTAACTACCTACTTTCGCCAAATGCAACAAATCATCAATATCACGTTTAGGTATAGCCCTAATATATACATATGAACCTCCTGATTTTAGGTATATCGAGGCAAAATTGTTTTTCCCAAGTCCACGTTCCCAACCGATTTGTTATGGGGTTTGGTAAATTCGGAATAAGGGATATGATATTAGGCCTGAAGAGCAAAACCCCAAAATGCCTTATGGGCAAATATTATATAAGGTTATTTGATATAATGAGTACGTATCCTCCCTAATAATAATTAATTATATTCATACCCTCCAGCACAATGTGACTCCCGATGAATTGCTAAATATTCATCGTGGGTCTATTTTTGGTATACCATTTTTATACCCTCCATATAATATAACACATCGAAATATTCGTCGGAGACCCCATGAAGTATACACAAATATTCATGATCGGTCCTTCCGTCCGTCTGATGAAATACAAAATACAGATCGTAACTTTTATACCCTCCACCATATGGAGGGTATAATTAAATTTGTCATTCCGTTTGTAACACATCGAAATATTCGTCGGAGACCCTATAAAGTATATATTATTGATCAGCATAAAATTCTATGTCGATTTAACCATGTCCGTCTGTCCGTCCGTCCGCATGTCTGTTGAAATCAAGATACAGCTCGCAATTTTAAAGAGAGAGAGAGAGTCAATATTTGGTACAGACGTTTTTATTACTTGCAGGATGGTTGGTATTGAAAATGGGATATATCGGTCCACGTTTTGATATAGCCCCCATGGAACGGTACCTCCCGATTTTTTGGTATTTTTAAGGTTTTAGCTTCATTATATCATTAAAATGGCTGAAATTTGGTACGTAGTCTTCTTTAGGGGTATAAAACTTTCCCCAAGAATTTTGTCGGTATCGGTACACACCTTCATATAGCCCCCATTTTTTTTTAGTTTCATTATCACACCGAAATGGCTGAAATTTGGTACTTAGTCTACGTTGGTGGTATAAAACTTTCCCCCAGAACTTTGTCGGTATCGGTCCATGCCTTCATATAGCCCCCATAGAACGGTACCTCTCGATTTTCGGTATTTCGAACGTTGTGGCCTGAATATTCCACCGAAATGGCTAACTTTGGTATTTAGACTTCGTTGGGGGTACTCAAACTTCCCCTTTAAATTTGTCGGTATGGGTCCACTCCTTCATGTAGCCTCCATGAAAAGGTACCTCCCGATTTTCCGTATTTTGAAGATTGTGGCTTCAATATTCCACCAAAATGGCTGAAATTTGGTATTTAGTCTTCAATGTGATATAAAACTGTTCGCCAGAAATTTGTCTGTACAGGTCCACGCTTACATATTGCCCCATTTCCGACTAAAATTCGTCGGTATAGGTCCACGTTTCGATATAGCCCCCTTAGAACGGTACCTCCCGATTTTCGTAATACTGAAGATTGTGACGTCAATATCCCACCGAAATGGCTAAAATTCCTTATTTAGTCTTCACAAGAGTTATAAAATATTCCAAAAGAGTATTATCAGTATAGGTCCACGCCTTCGTATATCCCCATAGAAGCGTACTTCTTGATTTTCGGTATTTTTTAAGTTATAGCCACATTCTCCTACCGAAATATAGGAAATTTGGTATTTAGTCTTCTTTGAGTCTAAAAACTTTCCGTTGCAAATTTGTCGGTATAGATCGACCTTTTGAAATACCCCCATAGAAGGGGGCCTCATTGATTTACCAAAATTGCTGAAATTTAGTATTAAGTCATCTTCATACACGAAAGGAAACTAATTATTACATTTTACTTCAATACAACTTGTGGTGGAGGGTATAACAAGTTCGGCCCGGCCGAACTTAACTCCGTTCTTACTTGTTAAGATAAAGCTTTGTAATTTGATATACAAGTTTCTATTATTTCTAGGATAGGCTATACAAGGGCTGCACGAAAACTACCTGGCCTAGGCAACACCGCGTATTGCCAGGCGCCATTTTGGATAGTTTAACATTTTTTAGCCTAGACTCACTCAGGACGGTACGACAGTACGACCATGTTATGTGTTGTTTACAGTGACTTGATCTCGATCTCATAGGAGCCTAAAACAAAGCAGGAATCGGTCGTTTGGGTCTTCGAAAGCGAGCCTAATCAAACGAAAGTTGTTGTAAGAAGCACTTCGAAGCAAAAGCTGGCGACTATACGGCTTGAGAAATATAGGATGGTTACTTCTGAGTGGCACACTATAATTTGTTAGCCTGAAGTCTCCTGAGATGTGCTGCATCATGACCATTTGGGCTCTCACACATCCATTCAAACCAACGCCTGTTTGACGACAAAACGTAGAATTGATGGGTCATCCGTCGTACAGCCCTGACTGGGGATCCAATGGCTTCATTTGATTCCAGCATATCAAGAAAAAAGGCGTTGTCAACAATTTTTGTTGCCTGAAGATGCTGTAAAAGCGTTCAAAAACCATGTTTTGGAAGTATCTTAATCGGAAAAAGTGTATAAATCATGCTGTAGACTACTTAAGAAAACAATAAAATCGTTTTGATGGTAAATATTCGCGTTTTCGTTGTTATGCCAGATAGTTATCGTTCGGCCCTCGTATCGGTCCACTTTTTTACATAGCCACCATAGAACGCTACCTACCGATTTTCGGTATTTTGAAGGTTTTAGTCTCATTATAACACCGAAATGGTACTACCCAATTTTATGTACTTCGAGGGTTTTTGTTGTCAAACTTTAGAACCGATATTGATGTTATTTAATATTGTGTGTTGCCAGGAGTTCGAAAGCTTAATTTGGAAAACTGTAAGTATTTATCCATGTTTTGGAAAGAACTACGATGACGCCCAATATGAGCTCTTTCGAAGGGAGCATTATCAGTTGACATTTACTACTACTGCAATAAGAGGAAGAGCTTAGTATCTTAATACACGAAAGGAAACTACTTGTTCTTATTCACTTCAATACAATTCGTGGTGGAGGGTATAAAAATTCGGCCCGGCCGAACTTAACACCGTTCTTATTTGTCCATATTAGCGATTTATAGATGTGTGTCCGTCCGTCGTAAAATATGGATATTAGGAGGTGAAATGGTCCAAAATCATAATTTTACCCAACACCACTAAGTGGGCAGGGTATTATAACTACGTTTTGGATCATGGGCATCAACCTAATCGCCCACAGCGGACTTATTCTTAACGTTAAAAATCATTTTATTGATAAGACACATTTTTGAACGTATTAAAGTTTATAAAAACAAAGACAACAAATCTATTTTGCTTCTGAAATCTCTTCTATACTAAACATGTGAACCAAACGTTATGTTTCACAACATGTATGTACGTAAGCAAAGATCAAATATAATATTTTTGAGGTAAATACCTTACCTATCTATCCTCGTTGGCTATAATGTTGTAATAACTTTCAAAATAATTCAATAAATTGCCTAATAACAAAAGAATATCTTTAGGCAACCACCATTACTGATTGACTTGAACACCCATAATAGACTAATCACAACATGAAGATACGTACATACATACACACATACATGGCGTTAAGAAATGTTTTAACCCAACAAAAAAATACCGAAGAAACAAACAACCGACCAACCAACACATTGAAACGTGTACAAGAAATGCGATGACAGGCCAGAACATGAATAATGACAAAAGGAAAAGAAAACTTTGTTTCTTTATGTTGTTGTTGTTTGAAATAAAGAAAAATCTAAAAATAAACCAAATATTCTCATTTATTTTCTAAAAGTTCGACCAGCAACAACAACAACAACAACAGCAGCAGCAGTAACAGCAAAATAAATTCCACAAATTTATCATTGTCTCGACCTGTAAGCTTAAAGTGTACATACATATGTATGTGTGCGTATATATTTCAGAATGTGTCTACGGTTCGATGATTCTATGTACGTGTTCGTATATGTATACGATTACTTACATACATACACACATATGTATGTGTGCCTTTATTCCCTTCAAATTATGAACAAAATATAATGTACCGTGACATTTCGCGTTGTTGTTGTAGGGTTTTCTGAAGTGCCTATTCAATGTTATTGTTATAACTAATGTACACTCTAATTTGTATGAATGTACTTAAATGTGTGTGTGTGTGTAATATTTTATAAGATAAAATGTAAAATGGCATAAAATACTTTTGCTGATATTTAAAATAAAATTAAATGTTAAATGTTACATGTATTTGGTTAGTAAAAAAGTGAACGACAGCACAAACATCGTGTCGTATGAGTATGGTTGGGAGTAATATGCAATGTTAATTATACGCCGTATGTAAAGGAAATCGGAAATGTGTAGGGCATATAAAATTATTGATATTTAACTATAAATATCACAAGCATTTTTGTTTGGGAACCTTAATGTATGATTGAACCTTAATGTATAGACTCGCAAACGCCAGTATTTAATCAAGAGAGCCTACAACAAGTAAACAAGTATCAGTCGACTTTGACGACAGAGATATACCCTCAGCCAGTGTTAGTTGAAAATTTTATCTTCGGACAGATCGAAAAGCGGCTACACAGCCAAGATCATTTTCCCTTAAAACCGTGGTTAAGTCGGTGGATTTAGAACAGTCTTTTGTTACAACCAGGGTAGGTAGACGCGTAAAAATGGGATGCCAGAATAAAATGAAACGAAATAAAATAAAAATGTAATAAAATAAATAAAAATAAAAATAAAATAAAGTAAAATAAAATACATAAAATAAAATAAAATAAAATAAAATAAAATAAAATAAAATAAAATAAAATAAAATAAAATAAAATAAAATAAAATAAAATAAAATAAAATAAAATAAAATAAAATAAAATAAAATAAAATAAAATAAAATAAAATAAAATAAAACAAAATAAAATAAAATAAAATTAAATAAAATAAATAAAATAAAATAAAATAAAATAAAATAAAATAAAATAAAATAAAATAAAATAAAATAAAATAAAATAAAATAAAATAAAATAAAATAAAATAAAATAAAATAAAATAAAATAAAATAAAATAAAATAAAATAAAATAAAATAAAATAAAATAAAAAAAAAATAAAATAAAATAAAATAAAATAAAATAAAATAAAATAAAATAAAATGAAATGAAATAAAATAAAAAAACCCTGAAAAATTGTTTAGTCTAAGAGAAAAACCGAGAAACATAGATTTGTGGGGTGTTTCGGTCTGTGAAAGTTCCGAGGGGGTTGTTCGGGGACTTGAAGTTCGGAAGGGGGTGGTTCGGAGGTTGGAAGTTCGAAATGGGGTGGTTCGCAGGATCGTAGTTCCAAGAGTGGAAGTTCGGAGGGAGGAAGTTCGGATTGGGGTGGTTCAGAGATTGGAAGTTCGGAATGGGGTTGTTCACAGGCTGGAAGTTCAGAAGGGTGTGGTTCACAGGTTGGAAGTTCTGAGGGCGATGGTTTTTAGGGTGAAAGTTCAAAGAGGGGAAGGTAGAGGGGGGTTCGGAGAGTGGAAGTTCGGAAAAATTAATTCGATCTCTTTATTTTCTTTTCACTACCGTGTTTTTAACTATTCAGAACATAATCTCCCGTCGTAACTTTTTAAAAATTTTACTTTTTAACAATGCACATTGGCAAAGAGTACGTAGCAAAATACACTTTGCAGTTACAACTTTTCACTTAGCCCTTGCATTAGTGACGATGTAGTGTATGTTGTTTATTGGATGGGTAATTGGTAAGGGTAGTTGTTGTTGTATAATGTACGGGAACATTTTGTCACGTTACAGTTGCCAATTTATGATTCAGAAGTGTTGTGATCACAGGGAACCTCAAATGTCAAATTACAGACAGTTGGTTCAACAAATGTAGCTTAAATCCTCAAAACACCTAAAATCCGGAGTTATAGTTATATACCAAAACGTACGTCGATATAGTCCATCTTCGAACTTTGTACCTTTCGTTCGGCGAGCCGTACTTTATAAACCCTCCTTAGCGATTAGTATTAAAATACGTAGGAAGACAAAATACCAAATTTCAGCCATTTGGGTGGTATAGTAAGATCACAATGGAGGCTATATGAAGGCGCGGATTTGTACTGACAAATTTCAGGAGGAAACTTTTATACCCCCAATGAAGAGTAACTACCAAATTTCAGCCATTTCGGTGGGGGATTGAGGCCACAACCTTCAAAATACCGTAAATCAGGAGGTACCTTTCTTATGCCGACAAAGTAAAGTTTTTTAAAGTTTTGTACCCCCGACGAAGATTAAGTACCAAATTTCAGCCTTTTCGGTGGGATATTGAGGCCACAACCTTCAAATTACCGAAAATCTGGAGGTACGATTCTATGCGGGCTATATCAAAACGTAGAGCGCTATAGCCCATTTTGATTTTGGTCACATGGTCGGCAAGTTCAGCCCGCATAAAGTTTGAGTTCGAGTTTTTGATATAGAAAATGGGCGGGGTGAATATACCTCTGAACCAATCCCAAACAATGGCATGAAGCATTTACCACCCAGGCAAATTGAGGTCATGACAGCAATTAATAGGCTGCCTGCCAAACTATTAAAGACCGATGGCGACATACTGATGGTGTCATACTGATAAGAAGTATGCATAAGTTTATTAGCAAAATTAGGCTAGAGAAATGCATAGCCAACGATTGGAAACTCATTCTGCAACGTATCATTTACAAGAAAAGGACAAGACGGTTTATGCCATCTACAGATACATAAGTCTCCTGCCCATCGCATATAAAGTGATGTATAGAATAAAATAATTGAGTCGTTACAATCCGATTTTAGACCAGGAAAATCTGCAATAGATCAAATCATCCATCTTAGAGAAGACCCATGAAAAACGGATCGCTATACCTATCGTTGACTTTAAGGCCGCCTTCGACAGTTCAATAGCATTGGTATAATAAGTCGATCAAAGTGAGCCATAACTGCCATCTTTGGAATACTGAAAAAGTCTACCAAAGTGGGTTTGGCAGCGACACCAAGTTGATGGTATTACTACGCAAGACTTCCGAAAATTCGAACCAACTGTAGACCTTAAACAAGTAAAAAGTCGTTAAGTTCGGCCGTGCCGAACTTTTTATACCATCCACCATAAAATAGTCTTAATTAAAATGGAATAGTTAGGGTCCTTTTACAATTTTAGGTGGAACAACTTTTCGACAGTGGTTAGACTCCTACTGCCTCCCACTATTGCTTAAATTACACTGTGAACACAAATGTTGGGGTAGAGATAATTCCTTTTGGAGATGAAAGCCCTTGGTTTGTGTATATTAAAAACCCCGAAGGACAGATGCGCCGTGAGTCGAACTTCCGCGTTATGGCGTGATGAAGTTTTTGCAAGAGACCCTGTAAGCCATCATGAATTAGCATTATATCTGTGTTTGTTGTTTTTGTAGAGCACTTAAGCAACAGTGAACAAAGATATAACGCTAATTCCTGATGGCACACAGGGTCTATAACAAAAAATTCATCACGCCATAACGCGGAAGTTCGACTAACGGCGGATCTGTCCTTCGGGGTTCATAATATACTCAACAAGGCCTTTCTTCTCCAAGGGGAATTTTCCGTGCCCCAGACTTGCACCTCCATTTTAATGCACAGTGTTATCTAATCTAATCTAAAAAAAATGTGTTCAGCTAGGTGAAAGGTACCACCTACGGGGCTATATCAAAGAGTCAACCTATCTTTAAAGTTTTATAGCTGCTGGGAACTAAAGAGTCAAATTGAGGGTAGTTTCACCAAAACAATGTAGACCCTCAAAAATGGACCCATGTTGACGAATTTTAGTGAAGAAATTTCGTGACCACTGAAAATTCCCGAAAATCGGGAGGTACAGTTATATGGGGGGATATACCAAAACATGGACCTATATTGACGATTATTTTTGAATAGACAAAATTGTAGCTAAAATTCTCAAAATATCGATCATTACAGTTAGTTCGGTTAAAAATTGCAGCTAATATTCTCAAAATACCGAAAATCGGGAGATACCGTTATATGGGGGCTATACCAAAACATGGACCTATGTTGACGATGTTTCGTTGGAGATGTTTTATGACCACTGAGAACTTCAAATGTCAAATTACAGCTATTTCGGTTAAAAACTGCATCTAAAATTCTCAAAATTACCTAAATTGGGAGGTACCGTTATATGGGGGCTATACCAAAACATGGACCTATGTTGACGATGTCTGGTGAGGATGTTTCATGACCACTGAGAACCTCAAATGGCAAATTACAGCTAGTTCGGTTAAAAATTGTAACTAAAATGCTCAAAATACCGAAAATAGGGAGGTTCCATTATATGGGGGCTATACCAAAGCATGGACCTATGTATGTTGACGATGTTTGGTGGAGATATTTCATGACTACTGAGAACCTCAAATGTCAAATTGCAGATAGTTCGGTTACAAATTGTGGCTAAAATTCTCAAAATACCGAAAATCCGGAGGTACTGTTATATGGGGGCTATACCAAAACATGGACCTATGTTTACGATGCTTGGTGGAGATGTTTCATGACCTCTGAGAACCTCAAATAGCAAATTACAGCTAGTTCGGTTAAAAATTATAGCTAAAATTCTCAAAATACCGAACATCGGGAGGTACCGTTATATGGGGGCTATACCAAAACATAGGCCTATGTTGACGATGTTTCGTAGAGTTGTTTCATGACCACTGAGAACCTCAAATAGCAAATTACAGCTAGTTCGGTTAAAAATTGTAGCTAAAATTCTCAAAATACCGAACATCGGGAGGTACCGTTATATGGGGACTATACCAGAACATGGACCTATGCCCATATCCTTTGGGATATAAGTTTGTTGATCACTAGGAACCGTAAGTGCCAAATTATAGCTAATTCGGTCTGCAAATGTGGCGAAGAACGTCAAAATACCTCAAATCCGGAGGTACCGTTATATGGGGGCTATACCAAAAAGTGGACCGATATAGGCCATCTTCGAACTTGACCTGCCTATGGAAAAAAGACGCTCTGGTGCAAAATTTCAGCACTCTATCTCAATTATTGCGGACGCTAGAGTGATTACAACAGACGGACAGACGGACATGGCTAGATCGTCTTAGAATTTTATCCTGATCAAGAATATATATACTATATAGGGTCGCAAATGATTAGTTCGATGTGTTACAAACAGAATGACAAACTTAATATACCCTCCATACTATGGTGGAGGGTATAATAACATGTTGATGACTTTATTTATCTGGACATTGCCATTAATAAAATAAATTTGAAATCAATTGAAGAACAAAAAATTTAAAAGAAAAACCACATCTCGTCAATGAAAAAGCACATTCTCTCAGACACTGATACTTATGCATGGATCTGAAGCATTGATACATGCGTATAGGTATGTGCGTTGACGTTGAAAACCGGCGTTGTATGAACCACGAGTTGTACCAGCCCACCAGCAACGTCATGCCAATAGAATGGATAAAGAAGGACCTCATCTTGCTATTTCATCAACTACTTCATTTTCCACGTTCGTAGTGGTAATTACTGATCACTGCCACGTAACATCCATGACCAGGAATGAATGACGTAACGAGTTCTATGATCAAATGCCGGTTAATCAATGTCCGTTAGTCTGTCGGGCTGGAGCGCACGATAACTCTCGAACGGTTCAGCCAAAATTTGTATTTTGTAATATTTTGTCCTGACTTAGTTTAAGTTACTCCCCAAAAAGTTCAATGCTTTTCGCTAAAATGGTGCGCGCGATAACTCTCGAAGGTAGTAACCGTCTTGGTCCATACTTTACACATCGTAATATTTCTGCGGGCCACAAAATCTGAACAACCCCTAAAACTAATAACTGGAGAAAAGGATTTCGATTGCAATATTGTCAATTTACATATGCTATTTAAATTTACAAATGCTAAGGGTATATCTCTGTCGACAAAGCCGACTTATACTTCTTTACTTATTTCAACTTTTTTCTTATCCATTCTTTTCCGGTTTTGAATTCCTTCTTTACACGTGCTCCTTTCCTCTCTTCACATTTCTCTTTCCTCCTCTTATCTTTTTTCAGGACCGCTGATCATCGCGTGAAGTTGTCTACAACTGTGTATCCATACATAATCACCAAAAGTTATTTATTGTACTTTGTATGAGGACCACAATTATTTTCCAATCCACAAAAAATTGTAGGATTCGTTTTTTAGACACAAGAATGAAGTGGTAAATTTTATTCATCGATTGGAAAATAATTGCAGCCTTTATAGCACCTTTGTTTCCATACAAATTACTTTGAAAACAAATATCGCTCGGGTGGCACGAATTAACGTTAAACGATCGCCAAAAAAAAAAAAATTATATAAAGTTTTTGGATCAAATGGAAAAAAAAATATTTGTTCTCTTTTTTTTTGGTCAGTCTAATGTGCATAGGTAAGATTTCCTGCACTTTTGTCACTTATGACATTTTGAATTTTATACAAGTTCACATGTGCCCTTACAAGTGTCATTGTTGTTTGCACTAAAAGGTCTCAGAGGACGACGACTATGGGAAACACCATTGAATATAACCAACCAAACCGTGTGTTGATGTATTACAGCCTCAATGCTTTTATACTAGCTTTATTATTTCGGTGTATTACTAATATACACATACATACACATGTATACGTATGCACGTTCGTGTTTTGGTGTATATTTGGGCCTGCTGCTGTTTTGATGTATCATGGGATGGTTTTCTATTGTCAGTCCTACAGCAGCAGACAAAAAAACCATTTCTTCAACGATTTGTTAAATTTGTTCCGTATTTATGTTAGTGTGAAATGTCCTTTGTTATAGTTACATACATATAGATAAATTAATGTATTGTTGAATTTAAATGCATATGTATGTGTTCATGTGCTCCACGAACGTGTCATTTTCTACATGGGTGTATTTCATGAAAAAATGCTTACCTTAACAGGAATTACAACGCCTGTAGTCCTTTAAATCTGCTTGAAAATTTGTTTGAAAAATTCAGGCCTGTAGTCCTTTAAATCTGCTTAAAAAAGTGTTTGAAAAATCCACGCCTGTAGTCCTTTATATATGCTTGAAAACTTGTTTGAAAAATCCACGCCTGTAGTCCTTTAAGTTTGCTTGAAAATTTGTTTGAAAAATCCAGGCCTGTAGCCCTTTAAATCTGCTTGAAAATTTGTTTGAAAAATCCACGCATGTAGTCCTTTAAATTTGCTTTAAAACTTGTTTAAAAAAAACCACGCCTGTGGTCCTTTTACATCTGCTTGAAAACTTTTTTGAAAAATCCACGCCTGTGGTCCTTTTAATCGGCTTAAAAAATTTGTTTGAAAATTCTACGCCTGTAGTCCTTTAAATCTGCTCAAAAACTTGTTTGAAAAATCCACGCCTGCAGTCCTTTAAATCTGCTTGAAAACTTGTTTGAAAAATCCACGCCTGTAGTCCTTTAAATCTGCTCGAAAACTTGTTACAAATATCCACGCCTGTAGTCCTATAAATCTGCTTGAAAAACCACTTAAACTGATTTAAAGATTTGAAAATTTTATCTCCATCACAATAATGGGCCTTATTGGCTTCATCTCATGAGAGTTTGTTTTATCTATAACAAACAACCAAAAGGCAGTGTCTTTAAATTGTTAAATCAACAAAGTTATTTCGTTACAAGGATATTAAATATTTAAGGCACTACGATAACAACAAAAACAACAAGAGCAGCAGCAACAACATGAACACAACAGTAATTGCTAAAGACATTGAATGCCACACCTTTGACATTGACATACAAACTTTGTGGAGGAATCATAGCCCAATCCTCTGATATGGCCGTCATGGTTGGGCATGTCGCACCTAATGGAGGTGTAATAGAAACGGAAGTATCATTAACTAATTTCATCATTTATTCATAATTCACATCCTATTAGAGAGAGGGAACAACAATGACAGACTAACGGCAACAACAACAACAGCATATACTACGCATACATCACCAACAAAGAAACTGCTGACAGCACCACTGGGAAGAGACAAGAGGAGCAAGTTCTTTTTTTTTGGGTATTCAAATGGGCATAAAATGTTCCTTAGTTTGTCGTCAATCTAAATTGAGGCTTATTTGTTTAAACGAACATGAAACGAAACACCATCAACAACACCAGTAATTACAAAAGCAACAACAACTACAGCAACAGTACAAGATGATTTACAACAACGTTAGACTAAATACACACGGCCAAAGACTAACAACGGTGACATCGATGAAGTGTACACTGTACACACAACACTTACGCACGCTTACATAGACGGACGGACTGACGAAACGACTACGAAAAAATGGAAGACAAACACAAATTGAGTAATAGCGAGCGGTAAAAGACATTTCGTATGAAGTGTTTATGGCAACCATTAAAACAAAGCTGACACCAAAGAATATCATCGTCGTCATCATCAGGACATGCACATCACACACACACTCACATTCATATATACAAATTTATACGGGCTATACGGATATGGACGTTATGTATACGCACCCGGGTAATAAGTTTCATGGCACATACTACCATTAACGTGCAATTTTATGTATCTACGTATGTATATTGTAGATGATACCACTGAGGAACTGTAACGAATACAAATATCCCATATATGTCTGATAGACGAATTAGGGACCAAAAAGTAGTGCATTCGGAGGACATTTATTATGGGAAAATAAATTCTTATGGACCTTTCTTATTACAACTTTTTATAGGAAAATTGGAATTTTTGAAGCAAGATAGAGCGTTTTAAAGTGTCTACGGTGCTCTTGAAGAAACTTTAAATGGAAGGTTCTTATACCTGGGAAGTTTTTGCTGATTGTGAAACTACAATATTCATAGATAGGAAAAATAAAAAAAAAATCGCCTGAGCGCTTTTTAAATAAATCGCGATTCAAGTCGTCATTTTTAAGCGTTTTTTTAGGTTTTCACGATTTTGTTGGGAAACCGCTAGCCCTATCGAAATAGAACACACAAAAATCTTGTAGCTATGGCTTCATGGTATTTTAGTACGTTTTACCGTTTTTGAGATGTAGAAGTTCAAATTGGGACAATTCACTGATTGTATCGACTCCCTATAAAGAAATGTCATCACTGCAATTTCCCAACTTAAACTTATATATCTCAAAAATGTACAACCTAGGAAAAAGATATCAAAGCGAATCTAGAGCTATAACAAATTATTTAGTCCCATTCCTGAAGACCTGACAAACAAATTTAAATGATTGATCTGAATTTCTATATCTCAAAAACAGTAAAACCTACGAAAATATTATGCTGGTCAATCTAGTACAGATTTTTCACTGCTACAACATTTTCTTTACGTAGGGGATGGAAGATACCAAGCAACGGTCCTGACCGGTTTTAACATGGCAAAGCCCAGGATTTATCTTGGTCCCTCTTTCATCTCAAGTGGACACTGACCTCCCCGTGGTATCACTTGGGGAACTGCCTTTAACACCCGTTAAAGGTAGTGAGCTAACATGTGCCGCACGTTCTCCCATAAGAACGTTAAAAACTTGGGTTTGGGCGTCGGGCTAGTAACCCTCCCCTAGAAAAAACAGCATACTATGAAAAAACGAAAGAAAAGAAAAACAACCCCCTCTAAAGTTGACGAACCCCGCAAACGTTTTAAGGACCATGATTTGCGAATCTGCACCTGGAATGTTCGCACTCTTTATAGAGAAGGTGCAGTCTTCGCATTGGCAGACGTACTTGAAAAGTACAAGGCCGATATTACTGCCATACAGGAAATACGATGTATTGGGAAAGGCGTCACAACAACACCTAAAGGTGACGCACTGTATTGTAGCTGCCATGACGTAAAGCATGAGTTTGGTTGCGGATTTGTAGTTAGTCAGAGACTAAAACATCTGGTATCCAGCTTCACTCCAGTGAATGAAAGACTTGCTGCAATTCGAATAAAAGCTAAATTCTTCAACATCAGCTTTATTTGCGCTCATGCTCCCACTGAAGAAAAGGACGAACAGACCAAAGATATATTTTACGAACGCTTAGAAGAAACATATGACAGTTGCCCTGCCCATGACATTAAAATCATTCTAGGCGATTTTAATGCGAAAATTGGAAAGGAGAATATCTTTGGCCCAACAGTCGGGAAATTCAGCCTCCACAGTGAAACATCTGACAATAGTATGAGGCTGATAGACTTTGCAGCTGCAAAAAACATGGTAGTTAGCAGTACCAGATTTAATCATCTCGATATTCATAAGGGCACCTGGCTGTCTCCAGATCAGAAAACAAGAAATCAAATTGATCATGTTGTGATAGATGGAAGACATTCATCGAGCGTGTTGGATGTACGATCGTTCCGAGGCTCAAACATTGATTCGGACCACTACCTTGTTGCAGCAAAGGTACGCACCCGCTTATACGTAGCAAACAAAGTACGAACAGACACAACACGAAAGTTGGACATCAGTAAGCTGCAATCACAACAGATACCCACAGCATATTCCGCTCAACTAGCCCAATTGCTTAATCAAAGCATTCCTCATCCCGATAACATACCAGCGCAATGGCAAATCATTGCCCACTCCATGCAAACAGCCGCAAAATCCATACTTGGATACCAGAGACCTCCACCAAGGAATCAATGGTATGATCAGGAGTGTCGTGCTGCCACCGAAGAGAAAAATGCGGCATATAGGGCTACTTTACAATCCGTAGCAACGCGTAGCGCACGAGAGAGATACAGGGAGAAAAGGAGAGAGGAGAAACATCTTTTCCGCAGGAAAAAGAGAGATATGGAAAAGCGGGAGTGTGAAAAAATCGAGATGTACAGGAGCCAGATTGAAGTCCGAAAATTCTACCAAAGAGTCAAGCATCAAACTGATGGCTTTGGTACAGGCACATCCTCCTGTAGAGACCAGCAAGGTAATTTGGTAACTGATACAGATAGTGTACTCAGAATATGGAAAGAACATTTTTCTAAACTGTTGGTATCCAATAGCAGCGAAGACGACGAAGATACCACAGTCCCAATCCCAGAAGATGGTATTGAATGTATACCGCCAAGCCAAGATGAGGTAAAGACAGCAATAAATCGGCTGAGGAATAATAAGGCAGCAGGAGCCAATGACTTACCAGCCGAGCTGTTCAAAACCGGAGGCGACACGCTGATAAGGTGTATTCATCAGCTAGTTAGCAACATCTGGCAGGAAGAACGAGTACGCGACGATTGGAACCTGAGTATCCTGTGCCCCGTCCACAAGAAGGGAGATAAGACGGTATGCTTTAACTATAGGGGCATAAGTCTACTCCCTATTGCCTACAAGATCGTGTCAGGGATATTGTGCGAACGACTAAAGCCTATGGTCATCGAGATAATTGGACCATACCAATGCGGCTTTAGACCTGGCAAGTCCACCATTGACCAGATATTTACCCTGCGGCAAATCCTGGAGAAGACCCAAGAGATGCAGATCGACACCTACCACCTTTTTGTCGATTATAAAGCAGCCTTCGACAGCCCGCTGCGTTCAAAGGTATTCCAAGCCATGTCTGAATTTGGTATCCCCGCAAAGCTCATCCGGCTTTGCAAAATGACTTTAACTGACACGAGGTCCTCAGTTAAAATAGGAAAGAACCTCTCCGTAGAGTTTGGTACCAAAAGAGGTTTCAGACAAGGAGACAGCCTTTCGTGTGATCTCTTTAACATCCTGCTGGAAAAGGTTATACGAGAGGCAAACGTCAAAAGAAGTGGCACAATCTACACCAATAGTCACATGTTACTTGCTTATGCTGATGATATAGACATCATAGGCCGATCAGTAAAAGAAGTAACTGATACCTTTATGAAGGTCGAAGGAGAATCTGCTAAAGTGGGTCTGGCGGTAAACGGTGAGAAGACCAAGTTGATGGTGTCGACGCGCAATGCGTCCATTGAGCTCGGACCGACTGTGGAAGTTGGTTCCTATAATATTGAGGTAGTAGAAGACTTCGTCTACCTCGGCACCTCCGTAAACACAACAAACGACATCAGTTGTGAAATAAAAAGAAGAATTGTATTGGCCAACAGATGCTACTTTGGTTTAAGTAAGCAGTTTAAAAACAAAGCCACATCTCGTCAAACAAAAATAACGCTCTACAAAACACTGATACTACCCGTGCTGATGTATGGCTCCGAAGCCTGGGCAGACATGGCAGTGCTTGGTGTGTTTGAGAGAAAAATTCTTCGAAAGATCTACGGACCAATCTGTGTTGACGGTGAATATCGACGTCGCATGAACCACGAGCTGTATTAACATCAATATTGTTAAACGTATCGAGATGCAGCGATTGCGTTGGCTAAGCCATATCATAAGAATGAGCGATGATGACCCCGCTAAAAAGGTGTATAAACACGGACCGCTTGGCGGTGCACGCAGAATTGGCAGGCCAAGGAATAGATGGCGCAAACAAGTGGATGATGAGATGAAAAGGCGCGGTATTCCAGAATGCGAAGCAACAAATAGAGAGAATTGGAGATCTTTTCTTAGTTCGGCCTATATAACAAATGTTCTGTAATGGGCCAGCTAAGTAAGTACAACATTTTCTTTAGTCCCATTTCGATTGGACTTGCGGTTTCCAAGCAAAGTAGTGAAAACCAAAAAAAAAACCGAAAAATTATAATTTTGACGGCGATTTATGTAAAAATCCCTCCAGCAATTTGTTCTTTTTTATTTTTCTCACCTATGAACATTGCTGTTTCAAAATCCGCAAAAACTTCCCAGATGTAAGAGGTTTTCACTTAATGTTAGTTAAGGCGCACCATGTAAGACATTGTTTTATAAGGTAGCGATACAGTCAATACACTGTCCCAATTTCTATATCTCAAAAATGGTAAAACCTACGAAAATATCATAAAGGTCAATTTTGTAGATAATTTTCACTGCTACAATATTTTCGTTAGTCCTGTTTTGTTAGCACTTGCCGTTTCCAAGCCAAATGGTAAAAACCGCTCCGGCGATTTTTTGTTTTTCTCATCTACGAACATTATATTTTCAGAATCCTCAAAAACTTCCCAGGTGTAAGCACCTTCCATTTAAAGTTGCTTCAAGAGCACCGTGTATCCCATTATACTCCCATTACTCTGTGCAACATCATTCGGGTAGTATGCCGTTAGTAGATCAAAACACCGAAAGAGTTTTGACGTTTCAGGCCAAACTTGGTTTATATGTAGACACCTTGGCAGACTTTTTGATATAGCGCCCATATAAGGGTATACCCCCTTTAAATTTTAAAAATGAAAATTTATCCGAGAACAGGTCTCAACCAGTTCTTGAGTCTAAATGTTTGTAGGGGTAGTTCCGGAAGAAGTAGACTGATGTAGTCCATTTTCAAATGAAGTATCTTTTGTTGAATTACTTACTTACTTAGCTGGCCCATTACAGAACATTTGTTCCATAGGCCGAACTAAGAAAAGATCTCCATTTCTCTCTATTTGTTGCTTCGCACTCTGGAATAGCGCGCCTTTTCATCTCTTCATCCACTTGTTTGCGCCATCTATTCCTTGGCCTGCCAATTCTGCGTGCAACGCCAAGTGGTCCGTATTTATAAGTCTTTTTAGCGGGTTCATCTTCGCTCATTCTTATGATATGGCCTAGCCAACGCAATCCCTGCATCTCGATTCGATTAATTATACTGATGTCGTTGAATAACAGATACAGCTCGTGGTTCATGCGACGTCGATATTCACCGTCAACGCAGATTGGTCCGTAAATCTTTCGAAGAATTTTTCTCTCAAACACACCAAGCACTGCCAAGTAGTAGTTCGGAGACATACATCAGCATGGGTAGATGTGGCTTTGTTTTTAAACTGCTTACTTAAACCAAAGTAGCACCTGTTGGCCAATACAATTCTTCTTTTTATTTGACAACTGATGCCGTTTGTTGTGTTTACGGAGGTGCCGAGGTAAACGAAGTCTTTTACTACCTCAAAATTATAGGACCCAACTTCCACAGTTGGTCCGAGCTCAATGGACGTATTGCGCGTCGACACCATTAACTTGGTCTTCTCGCCATTTACCGCCAGACCCACTTTAGCAGATTCTCCTTCGACCTTCATAAAGGTATCAGTTACTTCGTTTACTGATCGTGCCATGATGTCTATATCATCAGCATAATCAAGTAACATGTCGCTATTGGTGTGGATTGTGCCACTTCTCTTGACGTTTGCCTCTCGTACAACCTTTTCCAGCAGGATGTTGAAGAGATCACACGAAATGCTGTCTCCTTGTCTGAAACCTTTTTTGTACAAAACTCTTCGGAGAGGTTCTTCCCTATTTTAACTGAGGACTCCGTGTCAGTTAAAGTCATTTTACAAAGCCGGATGAGCTTTGCGGGGATACCAAATTCAGACATGGCTTGGAATACCTTTGAACGCAGCGGGCTGTCGAATGTTGCTTTATAATCGACAAAAATGTGGTAGGTGTCGATTTACATCTCTCGGGTCTTCTCCAGGATTTGCCGCAGGGTAAATATCTGGTCAATGGTGGTCTAAAGCCGCATTCCTATGGCCCAATTACCTCGTTGACCATAGGCTTTAGTCGTTCGCACAATATCCCTGACACGGTCTTGTAGGCAATAGGGAGTAGACTTATGCCCCTATAGTTATAGCATACAGTCTTATCTCCCTTCTTGTGGACGGGGCACAGGATACTCAGGTTCCAATCGTCGTGTACTCGTTCTTCCTGCCAGATGGTGCTAACTAGCTGATTAATACACCTTATCAGCGTGTCGCCTCCGGTTTTGAACAGCTCGGCTGGTAAGCCATCGGCTCCTGCTTCCTTATTATTCTTCAGCTGATTTATTGCTGTCTTTACCTTATCTTGGCTGGGCGGTATACATTCAATACCATCTTCTGGGATTGGGCCTGTGTTATCTTCGTCGTCTTCGCTGCTATTGGATACCAACTGTTTTGAAAAATGTGTGTATCCTGAGCACACTATCTGTATCAGTTACCAAATTACCTTGCTGGTCTCTACAGCAGGATGTGCCTGTACCAAAGCTATCAGTTTGATGCTTAACTCGTTGGTAGAATTTTCGGACTTTATTCTGTTTCCGGTACATCTCGATTTTTTCACACTCCCGATTTTCCATCTCTTTCTATTTCCTGCGGAAAAGACGTTTCTCCTCTCTCCTTTTCTCCCGAAATCTCTCTCGTGCGCTACGCGTTGCTACGGATTGTAAAGTAGCCCCATATGCCGCATTTTTCTCTTCGGTAGCAGCACGACACTCCTGATCATACCATGGATTCCTTGGTGGAGGTCTCTGGTATCCAAGTATGTATTTTACGGCTGATTGCATAGAGTGGGCTATAGTTTGCCATTGCGCTGATATGTTATCGGGATGAGGAGTGCTTTAATTAAGCAATTGGGCCACTTAAGTGGAATATGCTGTGGCTATCAGTTGTGATTGCAGCTTACCGATGTCTAACTTTCGTGTTGTATCTGTTCGTACTTTGTTTGCTACGATTAACCGGGTGCGTACCTTTGCTGCAACAAGGTAGTGGTCCGAGTCTATGTTTGCTTCTCGGAAGGAACGCACATCCAACACGCTCGATGAATGTCTTCCATCTACCACAACGTGATCAATTTGATTTCTTCTTTTCTGATCTGGAGACAGTCAGGTGCCCTTATGGATGTCGAGATGTTTAGATCTGGTGCTGCTATCTGCCATATTTTTTGCCGCTGCGAAATCTATCAGCCTCAAACCATTGCCAGATGTTTCATTGTGGAGACTGCATTTTCCGACTGTTGGGCCAAAGATATTTTCCTTTCCAATTTTGACATTAAAATCGCCTGAATAATTTTAATGTCATGGGTCATATGTTTCTTCTAAGCGCTCATAAAATATATCTTGGGTCTGTTCGTCCTTGTCTTCAATGAGAGCATGAGCGCAAATAAAGCTGATGTTGAAGAATTTAGCTTTTATTCGAATTGTAGCAAGTCTTTCATTCACTGGTGTGAAGGTGTTTTAACCTCCGACCAACTACAAATCCGCAACCAAACTCATGCTTTGTGTCATGGCAGCTATAATATAGTGCGTCACCTTTAGGTGTTGTTGTGACGCCTATCCCGTTCTATCGTATGTCCTGTATGGCAGTAATGTCGGCCTTGTCCTTTTCAAGCCAATCCAGTTTGCAGAACGAACATATTTGCGCTGCTACAAACACAACAACAACCCAATTGACTAATATTTCTGTTTGCAGGTAGGTTTAGTTCGATGATGAAAATATCGATTGTGGAAGCAAAGGTATTCTCCTTGCAAATTTTGGTAATAGAACAATTTGAATGGTAGTGCGCTTCTCTATTCTCTTTTATACCATCCACCATTATATGGAGAGCCATTCCGTTGGTAACACATTGAAATATTCGTCGAAAACCCTATATAGTTGGTCAGCATAAAATTCTAAGTCAAAATAACGATACAGCTCGCAATTATAATGGGCTGTATCGGTTCACGTTTTCCACCTGCAATTTGTTGGTATAGGTTCACGTCAGAAATTTTAATGTTAGTCTTCGTTGGGGGTATAAAACTTTCCACCAATAATTAATCTTTATAGATCTTCCTATAGACCCATACAACGGCACACTCGTATTTTGGATATTTTTAAAATTTTAGCCGGGGTACAAAATATTTCAGATTTTTTTGAAGATTTTAGTCACATTTTCCTACCGAATATTTTGTAATCTCTAAGAGTAGAAAACCTTCACACAGAAAATTATCAGCATAAAGTGACTACTAATTTTTCCTATTTATTTCTAGTTCGTGGTGGAGTGAATAAAAAGTTCCGCTCGGTCGAACATAACGCCGTTCTTACTTATTGTTATTTATTACGGGTGAGCGGCACATAGTTACTCACTACTTTTTTACCGAAACCAAGATAAATACTGGAATTTGCCGTGTTAAAACCTGACCGACCGTTCGTTTGCACGTATCACAACATCGCGATGCATCGTCCCGTTGTTCAGTAGCAATTATTCCAACCTCACAATTTAGCTCTTTGTTCCAACACCCGTCTAGACATTTTTTTTCTGAAATATGATCCAATTAATCTTTGAAGAAAAAATGTAGCCAAAAATATTATAATTGGGCTACATCTCACCTCACCTGTACTTCATTTTCTATTCATGGCTATTATTGCCTCATGTTCTATTGTTGTACTGACGCATGCAACACTTATCACACCTCATCATACACGTAGAAGAAGATAATCACTCTCAGTTCACTTATTATATTCTTCATAATTTTTTCATTATTCCTTTGATATTCTTCTGTACCAGAGGCCTTCCCTGTGTGTCTGTGTTTTCATTCCACCCTCCCCCCTGTAGCAGTTGTGTTGTCATTTTGATGCCGCTGTTGTCAATTATGTTGTTGCCATTTTTGTTTTCTGTAGTTGTTTTCGTTGTTCGAGGGGAGCGTTAAGATCTCAGAGGTCTCTGAAGAGGTTACATCTTGAATAGCCCATTATTTGTTGTATTGTTTTATGAGGCATTTAGACGTTTCACTTGTTTCCTTTTTCTCCACCTTTCATTCTCCTCCCTTCAGTTTGTATACACTCACTTTAGTCGGTAAAATGTCGGTCATATTTTGTTGCGGGCGGTGTTATTTAGTTGTGGTTTACGTGATTCTGGCCTTTTCATGTGTAAGAAGAAGAATAAGAAAGGAAAGGAAAAAACGAATGCCACTTGGTTTGTACCAGCATCAGTATCAGCATTAGATTGATTGTGCAATTGATTTTTGTTGGATATTTCTTAAAATTTATTATACTGTAAAAGCTAAGAAAAAGTTTTATATTTTCATTATAAACGCCCCTGTTGTCAGCGTTTTTGTTCCATTTACAGGCTTGAATGTTTTTCTCAAACACTTCATTATTTTTTATTTTTATTTTCTCGTACAGCAACAATAGATAGTCAAGGTGTTTAATCGTTCAGCTGTGTTGTGGCTGATGCTGCCGTGTTTCTCTTCATTGGCCCATTGAATGCCATGCCTCTATTCAATGCCGTACCTATTCTTGGGCGTTTTTAATTGACCATTAAGATGGTTTTTAAGTGCCCTTTTTGACGTTCACAATATCTCAAATTTATGATCAATGATTTCATGAGTGAATTGTTGTCATTCGAGAGGAACTTCAATGATCATAGATTTATTTTAAAATGGAATTCATTCTTTTCTGAGTTATTTCAATATAAAAGGGGGGAGCAAGTTCAAAGAGATTTTGCATATTTTTTAAGAAGAAGACACGCAGTTTATAAAACGCCCTATAAAAGACTGGAAGAATTTTTCTATGTACAGAAAACCATTGGGAAACGTGTATATTTTATAAGTAGAAGACCGTTGGGAAGTCTTCTATGTATAGATGACTGTTGGGACGACTTGTATATATAGAATCAAGGGCGTAGCCAGGATCAAATCTAGGGAAGGGCAACTTCTTTTATGGTGATGTGTATAGTTTTTACATACAAAATTTTAAACCCCTTATGTTGGTATTTACCTAATGAAAGACAAGTTAAAAACGTCCACCATGAAATATTCTGAACTAATATGGAATAATAGTTTTCTTTCCGTTGCGAAAGTACCATTGCACACAATTTTAGGTGAATTTTCTTGACCACTGCGTAAACCAATTATTACTTTTATTTATTACTTTTTAACAACTTTACTCATTGTTTATTTTACAACAATTGCATTTGTTTGTTTTGTAGTTGTTACCAAAAACAAACGAAATTTTAACAACTTTTCAATCGATGAAAGTAACAGAATAGGCCTACTGGTCAGCTAAAATTTTGTGACGTTGGGAATGGAAGATACCAAGGAACGGTCCTGACCGGTTTTAACATGGCAAAGCCCAAGACTTATCTTGGTCCCTCTTTCATCTCAAGTGGACACTGACCTTCCCGTGGTGTCACCTGGGGAACTGCCTTTAACACCCGTTAAAGGTAGTGAGCTAACATGTGCCGCGCGTTCACCCATAAGAACGTAAAAAACTTTGGTTTGGGCGTCGGGTTAGTAACCCTCCCCTAGAAAAAACAGCCTACTATGAAAAAACGAAAGAAAAGAAAAACAAACACCTTTAAAGTTGACGAACCCCGCAAACGTTTTAAGGACCATGATCTGCAAATCTGCACCTGGAATGTTCTTCGCATTGGCAGACGTACATGAAAAGTACAAGGCGATATTACTGCCATACAGGAAATATGATGGATTTGGAAAGGCGTCACAACAACAGAAGAAGAAACATATGATCGTTGCCCTGCCCATGACATTAAAATCATTCTAGGCGATTTTAATGCCAAAATTGGAAAGGAGAATATCTTCGGCCCAACAATTGGGAAATTCAGTCTCCACAGTGAACATCTGAAAATGGTATGAGGCTGATAGATAGATCTTTGGCCCAAAAGTTGGGAAATTCAGTCTCCACAGTGAACATCTGAAAATGGTATGAGGCTGATAGACTTTGCAGTTGCAAAAACATGGTAGTTAGCAGTACCAGATTTAATCATCTCGATATTCATAAGGGCACCTGACTGTCTCCAGATCAGAAAACAAGAAATCAAATTGATCATGTTGTGATAGATGGAAGACATTCATCGAGCGTGTTGGATGTACGATCGTTCCGAGGCGTAAACCTTGATTCGGACCACTACCTTGTTGCAGCAAAGGTACGCACCCGCTTATACGTAGCAAACAAAGTACGAACAGACACAACACGAAAGTTGGACATCGGTAAGCTGCAATCACAACAGATACCCACAGCATATTCACCTCAACTAGCCCAATTGCTTAATCAAAGCATTCCTCATCCCGATAACATTGCTTAATCAAAGCATTCCTCATCCCGATAACATATCAGCGCAATGGCAAATCATTGCCCACTCCATGCAAACAGCCGCAAAATCCATACTTGGATACCAGAGACCTCCACCAAGGAATCCATGGTATGATCAGGAGTGTCGTGCTGCCAACGAAGAGAAAAATGCGGCATATAGGGCTACTTTACAATCCGTAGCAACGCGTCGCGCACGAGAGAGAAACAGGGAGAAAAGGAGAGAGGATAAACGTCTTTTCCACAGGAAAAAGAGAGAGATGGAAAAGCGGGAGTGTGAAAAAATCGAGATGTACAGGAGCCAGATTGAAGTTCGAAAATTCTACCAAAGAGTCAAGCATCAAGCTGATGGCTTTGGTACAGGCACATCCTCCTGTAGAGACCAGCAAGGTAATTTGGTAACTGATACAGATAGTGTACTCAGAATATGGAAAGAACATTGTTCAAAACTGTTGGTATCCAATAGCAGCGAAGACGACGAAGATACCACAGTCCCAATCCCAGAAGATGGTATTGAATGTATACCGCCCAGCCAAGATGAGGTAAAGGTAAAATAAATCGGCTGAAGAATAATAAGGCAGCAGGAGCCGATGGCTTACCAGCCGAGCTGTTCAAAACCGGAGGCGACACGCTGATAAGGTGTATTCATCAGCTAGTTAGCAACATCTGGCAGGAAGAACGAGTACGCGACGATTGGAACCTGAGTATCCTGTGCCCCGTCCACAAGAAGGGAGATAAGACTGTATACTCTAACTATAGGGGAATAAGTCTACTCCCTATTGCCTACAAGATCGTGTCAGGGATATTGTGTGAACGACTAAAGCCTATGGTCAACGGGATAATTGGACCACACCAATGCGGCTTTAGACCTGGCAAGTCCACCATTAACCAGATATTTACTCTGCGGCAAATCCTGGAGAAGATTCAAGAGATGCAGATCGACACCTACCACCTTTTTGTGGATTATAAAGCAGCCTTCGACAGCCCGCTTCGTTCAAAGGTATTCCAAGCCATGTCTGAATTTGGTATCCCCGCAAAGCTCATCCGGCTTTGTAAAATGACTTTAAATGACACGAGGTCCTCAGTTCAAATAGGAAAGAACCTCTCCGAAGAGTTTGGTACCAAAAGAGGTTTCAGACAAGGAGACAGCTTTTCGTGTGATCTCTTCAACATCCTGCTGGAAAAGGTTATACGAGAGGCAAACGTCAAAAGAAGTGGCACAATCTACACCAATATCCACGTATTACTTGTTTATGCTGATGATATAGTCATCATGGGACGACCAGTAAAAGAAATAACTGATACCTTTATGAAGGTCGAAGGAGAATTTGCTAAAGTGGGTCTGGCGGTAAACGGTGAGAAGACTTAGTTGATGGTGTCGACGCGCAATCCGTCCATTGAGATCGGACCAACTGTTGAAGTAGGTTCCTATAATTTTGAGGTAGTAAAAGACTTCGTATACCTCGGCACCGCCGTAAACACAACAAATGACATCAGTTGTGAAATATAAAGAAGAATTGTATTGGCCAACAGATGCTACATTGGCTTAAGTAAGCACTTTAAAAACAAAGCCACAACTCGTCAAATAAAAATAACGCTTTACAAAACAGTGATACTACCCGTGCTGATGTATGGTTAGCCTGGGTACTTGCGCAAGCAGATAAGGCAGTGCTTGGCGTGTTTGAGAGAAAAATTCTTCGAAAGATCTACGGACCGATCTGCGTTGACGGTGAATATCGACGTCGTATGAACCACGAGCTGTATCTGCTATACAACGACATTAATATAGTTAAACTATCGAGATGCAGCGATTGCGTTGGCTAGGCCATATCATAAGAATGAGCGAGGATGAACCCGCTAAAGAGGCGTATAAATACGGACCGCTTGGCGGTGCACGCAGAATTGGCAGGCCAAGGAATAGATGGCGCAAACAAGTGGATGATAAGATGAAAAGGCGCGGTATTCCAGAGTGCGAAGCAACAAATAGAGAGAAATGGAGATCTTTTCTTAGTTCGGCCTATGGAACAAATGTTCTGTAATGGGTCAGCTAAGTAAGTAGGTCCACGTTTTGATATAGCCGCCATAGAACGGCACCTTCCGATTTTCGGCCTTTTGAAGGTTGCAACGACATTTTCTTACCGAAATAATTGAAATTTGGTATTTAGTCTTCTTTGGGGGCTAAACAAACTTTACCCTGGAAGTTTATGAGTATAGGTCCACGTTTTGATATAGCCTACATATAACCTTACCCCCCGATTGTCAGTATTTTGAAAGTTTTAGTCATATTATCTCATCGCAATGACTGAAATTTTCTATATAATTGTTTTGTTTTTTTGGTGCGGGATACAAAATTCGGGTGTATTAAACTTTCCACCAGACGTTTTGAAATATTCCCCACGGAACAGTAGCTCCCGATTTTCGGTATTTTGAAGTTTTAGTCGCATTATCCAAAAGGAATATGTAAAATTCGGTATGATGTCTTCGTTGGGGATATACAGCATTCCAGCAAATAATTATCGGTAACGGTTCACGTTTTAATATAGCCCTTATTAGGTTCCTCCCGATTTGCGGTATTTTGAAGGTTTCAGCCGCATTATTCTAAGAAATGGGTATTTAGTCTTCGTTGGGGATATACAACATTTCTGCCAGGAATTATCGGTACCGATTTTCGGAACGTAATCCCATAGATGATATTTACCAATTTCCGGGATTTTGATGGTTTCAACGACCATTTCTAATCGAAATGGCTGATTTGGTGGTACAAAATTTTCCCCCTGAGAAATATCGCTAAAGATTCACGTATTGATATAGCTGCCATAGAACGTACTACCCGATTTTCGTTATTTTGACGATTTCAGGTTCATTATCCATTGAAATGGTGAAATTTGGCATATAGTATTAGACATGGGTATAAAATATGACTACAGAGAATTGATTGAAGGTATATTGCGGGTTCAAAGAAATGGGTAGAAAACTTCCACGCAGAAAATTGTCAATATAGGTGCATCGTTGACATGGAATGACTGCAACATGGTATTTCTGATTCTGAATTGATGTTTAAAAGAAAGTGATATGTTCCAATTGGTATATTCCACTTCTTCTAGGAATAAACCATGATGTGGCGCAGAATTTAGTACTTTCATAAACGAAAGGAAACTAATTTGTCCATTTTAATTCAATACAACTCATGGTGGAGGGTATAAAAGTTCGGAACTTACTTGTTTTTTTATCGTATAATATTAAACATTTAGTCGGATGTGAGGATGTGAACTTAGTGGCTACTAAGTGGTGATCCGAGTCGATGTTTGTTCCTTCCCTCGAGTTCATAAGTATTTTTCTCTTCTCTTATAGAATAATATTTGTTCTAAATGTTAACATTTTTTGCGGCACACTTAAGGTAGCGATATTTTAAGTTAGCTCTCCAGATTGTATTACTGGTTTTTTGTATGCACATAAGTCGAACGAGCAGCAGATATATGTACATAAATCAGAAATTCACTATGTGTAACCATTTCGTTCCTTTTGAAAAAAGGACCGAAAACCTTGTTCGATTCAAGACATCTATGTTCAATAAAACAAATTGAAAGTCATTGCCAATAAAACAACTTTGAATCCTACGCTTCCACTATTCCATAGTGAGAGGTGGGGAATATAAAAATAGAACACCACCATTTAACACAAAAAAGAACATTCATCATTTTGTGCAAATACAAAACCTGAGGTCATGTTTTCCCCCCAGATAATTGTCAGACTGATATTGGACAAACAACATAATAATGACATTTGGTTATGATTGAGAACAAAAAGTAAAGTATTGCCTCAAGCAGTTAATGCCACTTAGTACTCCCATTTTACCTTTGTTGAGAAAAAACACTCATTTTATTTGTTGTTTGTCTATTGTTTCCAGTATTTGAAAGTAAGAACCTTACAAGTATTTATCTTATCAAATTTATCATAACTTCATTGTGGATTTGTACTCTTTTTTCTACATTCATTCAAATTCCCTATAGCTTTATTGCTTCTTAAAGTGAGGCGAAGAAGGCAAAAATGTAAGCAATTAATTATGGTCAAAGCGATAGGCTTTTTATTTTCGATTTTTAGTTTATCACAAAATATGCAATTATTTTTAATACAGAACTAGAGGACAGTTTGTATTATGTCCCAAAATTGTTTTGGACACTTTGTAACACACTGACTCAAACAATAATAAAATAATTGAGGGAATGGTTCATGAACTATCTATGCTTTTTCAAATAATTTAGCGGAGTCATCTACCTCAACTGATTCGTGTATTGATGTGTAGATGGCGATAAGAAAACATATCGAGGCCAGACAAAACAATTAAAAAACAAGTAAAAAAGCTTTATGTTCGGCCGGGCCGAACTTTTCATACCCTACACCATAAAATATTCTGAACTAAAATGGAATAATTACTTTTCATTCCTGTCCCCAACTTTAAGTGGGTACGTTAAAATGTCAGATAATGTTTATGTACATTTATGCTTCATTCGGGAGGTCCTTTTTTATGGTGCCTATATCTAACTATGTATGTTGACAATTTTTGGTGGGCTAGAAATTGGGAGGTACTGTTATATAGGGGTTATAATAAAACATGGGCCTATGTTGACAGTTTTTGATGGGAGCCTTTAATGTCAAATAACTCCTAATTCGGTTAAAAATTTAGCTAGAATCTTCAAAATATCGAAAATCGGTACATAACGTGGGAACTTCAAATGTCATTAACAGCTAGTTCGGAGGTATCTGGGCTATACGAAATATGAACTTAAATGAACCGTTATATGGGAGCTATACCAAAACGTGGACCTATGTCCACAAGTTTTGTCATAAAAGTTTATTGACATTTAAGAACTTTAAATGTCAAATTATAGCTACATCGGTCTGAAAATGTAGCTAAAAACGTCAAAACACCGCAAATCGGGGGTACCGTTATATGGGGGCTATACCGAAACGTGGACCTATGTCCACAACTTTTTTATACAAGTTTATTGACACTTAAGAACCCTAAATGTCAAATTATAGCTAAATCGGTCTGAAAATGTAGCTAAAAACATCAAAACACCGTAAATCGTGGGTACCGTTATATGAGGGCTATACCAAAACGGGGACCTATGTCCAAAACTTTCGTTATATAAGTTTATTGACATTTAAGAACCCTAAATGTTAAATTATAGCTACATCGGTCTGAAAATGTAGCTAAAAACGTCAAAATACCGTAAATTGGGGGGTACCGTTATATGGGGGATATACCAAAACGTGGACCTATGTCCACAACTTTTGTTATATAAGTTTATTGATACTTAAGAACCCTAAATGTCAGGCTATAGCGAAATCGGTCTGAAAATGTAGCTAAAAACGTCAAAATACCGCAAATCGGCGGGTACCGTTATATGGGGGCTATACCAAAACGGGGACCTATGTCCACAACTTTTGTTATATAAGTTTATTGACACTTAAGAACCCTAAATGTTAAATTATAGCTACATCGGTCTGAAAATGTAGCTAAAAACGTCAAAATACCGTAAATTGGGGGGTACCATTATATGGGGGATATACCAAAACGTGGACCTATGTCCACAACTTTTGTTATATAAGTTTATTGATACTTAAGAACCCTAAATGTCAGGTTATAGCGAAATCGGTCTGAAAATGTAGCTAAAAACGTCAAAATACCGCAAATCGGCGGGTACCGTTATATGGGGGCAATACCAAAACGGGGACCTATGTCCACAACTTTTGTTATATAAGTTTAGTGATACTTAAGAACCATAAATGTCAAGTAATAGCTAAATCGGTCTGAAAATGTAGCTAAAAACGTCAAAATACCGCAAATCGGTGGGTACCGTTATATGGGGGCTATACCAAAACGTGGACCTATGTCCACAAGTTTTGTTATATATGTTTATTTACACTTAAGAACCCTAAATGTCAAATTATAGCCAAATCGGTTTGAAAATGTAGCTGAAAACGTAAAAAACCCGTAAATCGGGGGGTACCGTTATATGGGGGCTATACCAAACCGTGGACCGATATATCTCATCTTCGAACTTGATCTTCCGACGGCTAAAAAAATGGTATTCCCCAATTTTCAGCGAAATCGGTCAACAAATGCGACCTGTATGTTGCGAACGGACGGACGGACCTGTATAAATCGACTCAGAAAGTGATTCTATGTATATCCCTATAAGGAACTATGGGTCTATCTCGCTTCCTTTTGTATGTTACATACAAATGCACTAACACAGATTACCCCTTACCACCGGTATACATTTCCAAAGGATCTTCGAACAGAACCAAAACTGCGCTTAGACACAAAAGTTGAACTTTTGTGGTGGACGTAGCCTAAG
Source organism: Musca autumnalis (assembly GCF_047663935.1). Classification (NCBI taxonomy): domain Eukaryota; kingdom Metazoa; phylum Arthropoda; class Insecta; order Diptera; family Muscidae; genus Musca; species Musca autumnalis. The sequence continues at coordinate 41,611,642 of NW_027412088.1, read as the reverse complement.
GAGAGGACCGATATGGGCCATTTGTAAGTTGAACTAAATTTGGACAAAATATTATGAGATCCAAAGTTTGAACAAAATTGGTTGCTCCGTTCAAGAGATATTCTGCATACCATTTTAGTGACAGTTTTTAAATATTTGGAAGTTGTGGACACAAAAGTTGAACTTTTGTGGTGGATGTAGCCTAAGGAGAGGACCGATATGGGCCATTTTGTAAGTTAAACTAAATTTGGACAAAATATTATGAGATCCAAAGTTTGAACCAAATTGTAACAGTTTTTAAATATTTGGAAGTTCTGGACCGGTATTGCCCATCTTACAACTGAAACTAAATTTTGGCAAAATATGACTAAGGCCAAATTTTGGACCAAATCGGTTGATCAGTTCGAACGTTATCGAGCTCTCTAGCCTACGTAATGGCTGCCATAGGGGTTTTTTACACCTTTCGGGCTGTTTTCTCAAGAAGTATGTGATAGTCCGAAAAAAAACTTTTACCTTACCTTCAACAAAAATCAAAGTGATTTGACAACAAATATAGTCCATATTCGAACCTGATCTATATCTGTTAGATATATTAGGATGTGTAAAGTATGGATCAAATCAGAGCGCACAATTTTCCCAAATATTTTTGAACTTTTATTGGGAAGGTACCTGAAGAAGTCGAGCGATATGGCTTATCTTCGAACTTAAACTAAGTTTGGACAAAATATTACGAAGGCCAAATTGTAGACCGAATCGATAGATCCGTTCGAGACTTATCTTGCGCTCCAACCACTACACACGGTTATTTATTCAGGAAGTATGGACTTGCCCCTGATGAAAATTGGGCCATCGTAAGCGGGACGGTGAATACAAGTTTTTACAACAAAAATCAAAGCGATTCGAGAGCAGGACTTAACCTGAACTTTTCCGAAATTGTGTGAGGAAGGTACAATGTTGGAACCTCATCTATGTCTGGTAGAAATTTCACGAAGCGCAAAGTATGGACCAAAGCCAAATTTTGGACCGAATCGGTTGATCCATTAGAGAGTTACCATGAGCTCCAGTCAGACGGATAGACGGACGGACATGGCTAAATCAACTCCAAATTGTCTGAAACAGAATTCGTCCTTATTTCGATAAGTTCGCTCGTTAGCATATTGGCTGAGGGTATAATGAAGCAACCAATGTAATGGGTATTAACAACATAGTGTCATTAAATATCGGAAACGGAAGATGTTGTTATCTTACTCCGCCAGATGCCACACCAGCATATTTTGCGGATGGTACATACTAACTTTGTTCCTTTACTTTTAACAACTTAATGGTAAAAGAGAAAAGTGTCAAAATTGCTCTCTCATGAACACTTTTACCAGAAAAAGTAAAGGAACGGAAAAATGGTAGATCTGGTAGCAATGTCAAAAATAAACATAAAAAATCAATTGTATGCTTTTATTTCACAGTTTTTAATTTTGTTTTGTCAGCGTTCGACTTTTTCTTCTGTTTTTCGTCCATTTCGTCAAACAAATGTTGAAAAATCAGTGCTACCATTTTTTACCTGTAGAAATTTGTCTGGCAGAAGAGAAAGGCATATGTGCCTTCTCTCAATCTCTTAAAAATTGCTGCCAGTTTTACCACTTTTTGGGGTTAAGAAACGCTTTGCAGGTTAAAAATGGTAACCTCAGGTAAGTAAAGGAACACAGCTACTCAAAGTGTTGAGTGTTATTACTTTTTGCGCACCATAGCTACTAAATTCGAAGATGAGGTGTAGAGTTTGTTTTTGAGTTTGCCGGTTTTTTTCAACTCAACATCAATGTGTGAAGCGCTTACAATGATAGATAATCATTCGCTGTAGAAAACATTTTGGTTTTTGTGGCTTATAAGCAATTATATTTTTATTACTGTGTAAATTAATTTTTTGGGAACATTATTGTTTTCACTCATTCTTAAGGCCTGGGTACATAAGGTAAGCTTATGCTTCTGATAAAAGAATAAACAAGAAAAGGGCAACCCAGTCCGAAATTTGCTCGGTCTTCTCTATTCTTTTATTTTTATTATGTCAGAAATGAAGTAGGAAAGCAAGGCAACCAGGAGAGGCAGCTTATGTACCCAGGCCTTTAGACAAATATTTATTTACTTTTTAAGATTCCGATAATACTGATTTAACTGATCCCGATTGAATCTTGAACTCATATCTTGTAAGGATAGGATTATTGACTCAGGTTTGACCTTATCGCAAATAAGTATACATTTTGTGACAGGTTTTTAGACCCCTCAATTAGTTTTTTGAAATATGTCTACTTTTGATTCAAAACAAAAAACAAATTTTAAAAAAACACACACAAAAGTTTGGGCGTGGTTTATTCGCACACATTTTCGTTTCGACATACAGAAACAGGCTGTTAATTAGTCTAAGCTATGGTAACATGTTTGCTGTAAAACATAAGGCGACATCTATTAGTCACAATATTATTTAAGGTTAATCATAAACTTATTAAATATAGACAACGAAATGCGTCTTGTTTATTGTTCCAGAAAATTGTCAAATTAGGATGGCGTTAGTGTGCAAATTGAATGTCACCTTAAGAATGAGTGAAAACATTAATGTTCGAATAAACATAAATTTACACAATAATAAAAATATATTTGCTAATAAGTCACAAAAACTAAAACATTTCGTACAGCGAATTATTATTTATCATTGTAAGTGCTTCACACATAAGATGATGAGTTAAAAAAATGGCAAACACAAAAACAAACTCTATCCCTCAACTTCGAATTGAGTAGATATGTGGCCTGTTCCCGTACTTTATAAAGTGGTAAAAGTTGTAAAAGTCGTAAACGGTTTTCATATAAATTTTGTGTACGGGAACGCAAAATGTGTAAAGCGGAGTACACATTATCATTCAAAACTGACAGTCAACGTACTTTTAGGACAATTTTCCGGCAAATAACAACTTTTATTTTGCTAAAAACTTTTGAAATACAATATATACGGTATTATTTAGAGATTACAAAAGAAATTTTTCAGTTAGGCTTTGATATTCACAAAATAGACCTCGATGACTGTCAGGTTTGCTTGTCAATGTGTACTATACTTAAAAGTGGTAAAAGTTTTAAAAACTTTTTAGTTCTGGAACAGAGCTATGGTGCGGAAAAAAACTCAACACTGAGTATGTACCATTCGAAAATATGCTGTTGTGGCATCTGACGGAATAAGATAACAACATCAAAGATGTATAACATAACAAGATGAGACATTTCCATTGCTACTATACATCGGCAGATGGTGCTGGTGGTCTAACATAATGTGAAGTTACAATATTGTGACATGAATTATGTTATATTTAACATAGTTCACATTGGTGTACGCTTTTGTTTCTGTTAATTGTATGTTATACATAAACGCCCTCTATGCTTGAATATGAAAATTTTAAAAAGTTTGCATGATGTCCAATCTTTAAGATTGTATGTCTTTGACAACATCTTCCGTTGTCTGTACGTAATTAGTATGCAACAACACGTAACATGTTTGCTATAAAGCCTACTGCGACATCTATTAGTCACAATATTAGTTAAGGTTCATGTCAACAATATTGTTTTTAATACAGTTCGCCCTGTTACAAAAATTATTCGGCGATACATTTCTGTATACCGAATAAAGTGATTTCATTATTTGTCATAACCCACACCTCTGCGTGTATAAGTTGGATTTTTCTCCTCTAAATTTTGCAAAACATCTAAATAATTTTTTATACCAAAATTAATGTATCCACGAGCTTTGTCGATCATGCTATATGTGTCCATCAATCTAAACCTTGTAATCACGCACGGTGCTCTTGAAGCAACTTTAAGTGGAAGATGCTTACACCTGGGAAGTTTTGGCGGATTCTGAAGCTACAATCTTCATAGATGAGAAAAAACACTTTAAAAAAACGCGATTTAAGTTGGCATTTTTAAGGTTTTTTTTATGTTTTCATGATTTTGCTTGGAAACCGCAAATCCTATCGTAATGGGACATAAGAAATTGTTGTAGCTATGAAAATTCTCTACAAGATTAACCTTTATGGTATTTTTGTAGTTTTTACCATTTTTGAGATATAGAAGTTCAAATTGACTGTATCGTCTCCTTATAAAACAATGTCATGACTGCAATTTCCCAACATAAACTGATATATCTCAAAAATGGTAATACCTAGGAAAAATATACCAAAGCCAATCTAAATAGTAGAGCATTGTCACAGCTACAACATTTTCTTCAGTCCCATTCCGATAGGACATGTGGTTTTCAAGCAAAATCCCAGGTGTAAGCACCTTTCATTTAAAGTTGCTTCAAGAGCACCGTGCATGCTACAGGTCGCAATTTTGATGGGGTCCCAGAGAGGAAGGAGAGAAAAACTTCCATGGGGAAATAGTTAATGTTTTATTGTTATGCTTGAAACAATGAAAGTAGAAAATCTGACCATACAATGATGCAATGTATGTAGATGGTCGAGGATATATACAGTTTTTTTCTACCAAAGTGTGCCTCATCGAAATAATGGTTTAAGACAGATTATAAATCTACGCTTTAATTAGAAGACCAATGTCTTGTTGTGTAGAAAACATAGATCATATTAAAATAAATGAATAAAGTATGTTTGGACGAAGTCCGTTTCAGAAAATTTGGAGTAGATTTTGCCATGTCCGTCCGTCTGTCTATCTGGCGGGCTGGAGGGCATGATAAATCTCGAACCGATCAATCGATTCGGTAAAAATTTGGCCTTCGTAATGTTTTGTTCAAACTTAGTATAAGTTTGAGGATGACTCATATCGGTCCACTCCTCTGGGTACCTCCCCCACAAACTTGTAAAACTTTTCGGAAAAATTGTGTGCATTATAATTCTCGAAGGCAGTAACAAATTTGGTCCATACTTTGCACATCGTAAAACTTCTACCAGACTTAGATCAAGTTATGGACTATATATGTTCACTCCTTCGAGTACCTTCCACACAAAACTTCGGATAATTGAAGTTTAACATCTGCCCTCGAATCGCTTTGATTTTCTCAAACTTGTACCTCTAAGGTACAAGTTTTTTCAGGGACAAGTCCATACTTCCTGAGAAAAATTGGGCGAAAGTTGTAAAAAGATCTACAATACCATGTGTAGTGGCTTAAGCGCAAGATAACTCTCGAACCGATCAACCGATTCGGTAAACAAATTGGGCTTCGTAATGTTTTGTTCAAACTTAGTTTAAGTTTGAAGATGGACCATATCAGCCCCTTCCATCGTATATCTCCCCCACAAAAGTTCAATATTTTTGTTTAAGTACATGTCTGTTCGTCGATCCCTTGGACATTTTTACCGAAGTTGCTTCTTGTGGTCCTGTTTACAGCAATATTACGTTTTTCGTGAGCAAGTCCATGCTAAGTAATATTATGATCTGATTTGTGCAAAGGCTGTTTTGTACTTGTAACACCAAAAGGAGAGAGGAGAAACGTCTTTTCCGCAGGAAAAAGAGAGAGATGGAAAAGCGGGAGTGTGAAAAAATCGAGATGTACAGGAGCCAGAATGAAGTCCGAAAATTCTACCAAAGAGTCAAGCATCAAACTGATGGCTTTGGTACAGGCACATCCTCCTGTAGAGACCAGCAAGGTAATTTGGTAACTGATACAGATAGTGTACTCAGGATATGGAAAGAACATTTTTCAAATCTGTTGGTATCCAATAGCAGCGAAGACGACGAAGATACCACAACCCCAGAAGATGGTATTGAATGTATACCGCCCAGCCAAGATGAGGTAAAGACAGCAATAAATCGGCTGAAGAATAATAAGGCAGCAGGGGCCGATGGCTTACCAGCCGAGCTGTTCAAAACCGGAGGCGACACGCTGATAAGGTGTATTCATCAGCTAGTTAGCACCATCTGGCAGGAAGAACGAGTACCCGACGATTGGAACCTGAGTATCCTGTGCCCCGTCCACAAGAAGGGAGATAAGACTGTATGCTCTAACTATAGGGGCATAAGTCTACTCCCTATTGCCTACAAGATCGTGTCAGGGATATTGTGCGAACGACTAAAGCCAATGGTCAACGAGATTATTGGACCATACCAATGCGGCTTTAGACCTGGCAAGTCCACCATTGACCAGATATTTACCCTGCGGCAAATCCTGGAGAAGACCCAAGAGATGCAGATCGACACCTACCACCTTTTTGTCGATTATAAAGCAGCCTTCGACAGTCCGCTGCGCTCAAAGGTATTCCAAGCCATGTCTGAATTTGGTATTCCCGCAAAGCTCATCCGGCTTTGTAAAATGACTTTAACTGACACGAGGTCCTCAGTTAAAATAGGAAAGAACGTCTCCGAAGAGTTTGTTACCAAAAGAGGTTTCAGACAAGGAGACAGCCTTTCGTGTGACCTCTTCAACATCCTGCTAGAAAAGGTTATACGAGAGGCAAACGTCAAAAGAAGTGGCACAATCTACACCAATAGTCACATGTTACTTGCTTATGCTGATGATATAGACATCATGGGTCGATCAGTAAAAGAAGTAACTGATACCTGTATAAAGGTCGAACGAGAATCTGCTAAAGTGGGTCTGGCGGTAAACGGTGAGAAGACCAAGTTGATGGTGTCGACGCGCAATGCGTCCATTGAGCTCGGACCGACTGTGGAAGTTGGTTCCTATAATATTGAGGTAGTAAAAGACTTCGTCTACCTCGGCACCTCCGTCAACACAACAAACGACATCAGTTGTGAAATAAAAAGAAGAATTGTATTGGCCAACAGATGCTACTTTGGATTAAGTAAGCAGTTTAAAAACAAAGCCACATCTCGGCAAACAAAAATAACGCTCTACAAAACACTGATACTACCCGTGATGTATGGCTCCGAAGCCTGGGTACTTGCGCAAGCAGACATGGCAGTGCTTGGTGTGTTTGAGAGAAAAATTCTTCGAAAGATCTACGGACCAATCTGCGTTGACGGTGAATATCGACGTCGCATGAACCACGAGCTGTATCTGCTATACAACGACATCAATATTGTTAAACGTATCGAGATGCAGCGATTGCGTTGGCTAGGCCATATCATAAGAATGAGCGATGATGAACCCGCTAAAAAGGCGTATGAATACATGCCACATGGCGGTGCACGCAGAATTGGCAGGCCAAGGAATAGATGGCGCAAACAAGTGGATTATGAGATGAAAAGGCGCGGTATTCCAGAGTGCAAAGCAACAAATAGAGAGGAATGGAGATCTCTTCTTAGTTCGGCCTATAGAACAAATGTTCTGTAATGGGCCAGCTAAGTAAGTAAGTAACACCAAATATCAGTCTTTTCGGTGTAATAATGTGACTAAAACTTTGAAAATACCGAAAATAGGGTGTGCCGTTCTATGGGGGCTAATAAAGACATATAACTATATCGAGAAATTTTTGGTGGATAGTTGTTTGCCCCTAATAAAGACTAAATACAACATTTCTGTCTTTTCGGTGGGACATTGTGGCCACAAAATGCCGAAAATTGGGAAGAAAAGTTCTATGGGGGCTACATAAAGACGTCGAACTATACTGACAAATTTCAAGTGGAAAGTTTTATAACCTCAACGAAGACCAAATACCAAATTTCAGCCATTTCGGTGGGATATTGAGGCCACAACCTTGAAAATACCGACATTTTTGAGGTATTCAAACAATCAAAAATCGTACAAGTCTAGGTTTTCAAATTAACTTATTAAGCGGTTATGGCCACTTATTGAGAACACCAAATGACATTTTTCATGAATTTTTTACAAGAAACCTACCAAATTTTTTAAAAGTTTTTTTTTTAATCTAATAGATCACACCTTGAGCTACTTTCATTTTTTTTAATATTTTCTGACAAATGGCCGTCTACGAAACACTGTTTTTACTAAAGCAGTTTGCTGTGCCTACAGTAGCTCGAAAACGAATAAACCGATCAGCATATGTTTTTGTGGGATCATTAAGAACCTAATAATATTTTAATTTGGCGAAGCGGAACTTTTGGAAAAATTGTGAACTGTCAAAGTCAAAACTTCGATTTTAACTAACAAATTTATAGTTTTTTCACTTAAGAGGGTTGACGTTTTTATTTTGGATGACGACTTCTATTTTGCTTTTAAAAATTGTTAGGTTTAATCCCTTAGTCGTTGTTTTAATATTTTAATAATATAGAAACCGCCTTTGCTTTCAAACCTAGGACCGTATCCCAAATTTGACAGTTTTATTTAGAGCGTCGGATTTAGCAGTTAATTCAATATCAGTGCTTCAATGTTTAGCACATCTTACAACGCCGCTGTGGAGGCGTTGAGCATGGCTAAATATTCAGGAAATGTTGCTAATATTACTGAGGGGTATTTTGCCAGCGTTGAAAATTTGATGTTGCCTAGACAGGGAATCGAACCCACGACCTTCTGAATTCAGGGCTGGTTTACATACCACTGCACCACCCGGACTTATACTATTACTGTACGAAATGTCTAAATCCAATTAGTACTTTTCGTACATATGAGTGAGCACTCATTTCCTAAACCACCTCCTTATATCAACCCTACTTCCCAACCTTGTTTCTCATTCAAAATTTCAAGTTTTCAGCTGTATCAGTTCACAAATACCAAATGGTACCAAATTTAGTACATTTTAGTACTATTCGTACATTTATATTTCAAATTTCCAAAAACCAAGCTACATATATCTGACACCTTCGGACCAAGAGTAACCCTTAACCAATATTTCAAGATTGTAGCTTAAGTCGTTTAGCTTGGACGTCGGTTATCAGTCAGTCAATAAGTCAGTCAGTCATTATTACTGAACTCTATAAGTATAGAAGATGGTGAGGTGTATCTTGATTTTAACAGACAGAAGGCATATGGGTTGGCTTTGTAATGTGGTATAGAAGTATCTATTACTCCTAGGATGTTTGGCATTGAAAATAGGCTATATAGGTCTATGTTTTCATATAGCCCCCATAGAACTGTACCTCCCGATATATGGTATTTTGAGAATTTTACCCTCATTATCACACCGAAATGGCTGAAAATTGGTATTTAGTTCTCGTTAGAGGTAACAAGTAAAAAAGTATCAGTAGGCTTTGCCGACAGAGATATACCCTCAGCCTGTGTAGATTGAAATACTTTTTTTTAACAACTTATGTATTTAGGGGGGTTTTCAAAATTTTGGGCGTATGAATAGACAAAAATATGGATAGGATTAAAGTTCAAAAATTTGCGGGGATATTGATAGATAGGGCTTTTTTCCATACTAGCCTACGAAAAACATAATATCGCTGTAAACAGGGCCACTAGGAAAACCTTCGTTAAAAATGCCCAAAGGATCTTCAAACAGACCCTTAACCACACAAATATGTTGAACATTTGTGTGGGTGGTACCCCAAGGATTGGACAGATAGGGCCCAAATTTGAACATAAACTAAGTTTCTATGAGACATCGCGCGTACGATTCTAGCGAATATTTTCGAACTTCTGTGGGGGAGGTATCTGAAGGAGTGGACCTATTACCACCAATTTTGAATTTCATCTAATATTCGAATAAATATTACGATATCCAAAGTGTGGACGAACGCAGTATTCGCTTCGAGCTCTCCAGCCACTACATATGGTGCCATAGGGGTTTTTTTTACATCTTTCGGGTTATTTTCTCAAAAAGTATCGACTTGCCCCTAAAAAAACTTTTACTATCATAATTGAGTCAACGAATACAAGTTGCTGCAACAAAAACCAAAGTGATTCGAGAGCAGTTCTTTAAGTGAATTTATCCAAAATTTTGTGTGGGAGGTACCCGAAGGAGTGAGCAAATATAGTCCATATTCGAAACTCATCTATATCTGGTAGGATGTGTAAAATATGGACCAAATCGGTCACTCCCATCAAGAGTTATCGTGCCCACAATTTTTCCAAACATTTTTGAACTTTTGTTGGGGAGGTACCTGAAGGAGTGGACCGATGAAGTCCATATTGCAACATGATCTAAGCCTGGTAGAAGTTTCACGATGTGGAAAGTATGGACCAAATAAGTTAATTCCTTCAAGAGTTATCGTATCCACAATTTTTCCGAACATTTCCGAATTTTTGTGGGGGAGGTACCGGAAGGAGTGGACCGACATAACCCATCTTCGAACTTAAACTAAGTTTGAGCAAAATATTACGAAAGCCAAATTTTGGATAGAATCGGTTGATCCGTTCGAGAGTTATCGTGTGCTCCAGCCAAACAGACAGACGGCTAAATCAACTCCAAATTGTCTGAAACGGATTTCGTCCAAACATACTTGGGGTCTAAAACCATTATTTCGATGAGGCACATTTTTCCCGTATGAAAGTGTATATACCCTCGTTAGCATAAATGGTGAGGGTATAAAAATCTCTCCACCTGAAATTTGTCGGTATAGGTCCATGCCTTCATATAGCCCCCATATAACGGTACCTCCCGATATTCGGTATTTTGACGGTTGTAGCATACATTTCCATTGAAATGGCTGAAATTTGGTGTTTAGTCTTCGTTGGGGGTATATAGAACTTTCCACATGAATTTTGTCGGTATATGTCCAAGCCTTTATATAGACCCCATAGAACGGTACCTCCAGATTTTAGGTATGTTGAAAGTTTTAGCCTCAATATCGCACTGAAATGACTGAAAATTGGTATTTATTATTCATTGGAGGTATACAGCTTTCCATCTGAAATTCATCCGTATAGGTCCACGCCTTCACATAGCTTCCATAGGACGGTACCTCCTGATTTTCGGTATTTTGAAGGAAGTGCCCTCAATATCCCATCGAAAGGGCTGAAATTTAGTATTTAGTCTTCGTTGATGGTATGCAATGTTCTACCTAATATTTTCGTGGTGGAGGATATAAAAGGTTTGGCCCGGCCGAACTTAACGGACGAGATGTATTTTCATCAAAGAATTCCTTAAGTGGAGTATGATATAGGACTTTGTTTCGACTTTTTGGGGACCCGTGAGGTGAACGTAAGAGTTGCTTCTAGCTTTCAGGTTTTCCAACTACCAACCATACGGACCTTACTCAATCAATTTCGGACGTTTTACTGTGTTATGTAAATCGTTTAGCTTTTATATAGATTGTTGCTAGTCATTCATCCACATTGTTTAATCTGAATGTCTGTTTCCTTTATTGGAAGGTTGTTATTTCGATGTTGGACTTCCCAATTACATTCGTTAAGATACGAATTGTATCACGAGGTTCCTTTAATCTCCTTCTTCGTTTTTGCAGAAAAAGTTGTGGTGTTTATTTGTGATAACAATGGGACCAATATACATTAGCTGTGTTCCTTTACTTACCTGAGGATACCATTTTTACCATTTGTTACCATTTTTAACCTGCAAAGCGTTCCTTAACCCCGAAAAGTGGCAAAACTGGAAGCAATTTTTAAGAGAGGAGAGAGAGCGAAAATGGATTTCTCTTCTACCACAGGCTACCATCAAAATGTCTGCAGGTAAGAAATGGCAGAACTGATTTTTCGACTTTTGTTTGACGATTATTTCACAATGAGGAAGAAAATGGACGAAAAACAGAAGAAAAAGTCGAACGCTGACAAAACTAAATTAAAAACTGTGAAATAAAAGACGAAAATTGATTTTTTATGTTTCTTTTTGAAATTGCTGCCAGATCTACCATTTTCCGTTCCTTTACTTTTCTGGTAAAAATGTTCATGAGAGAGCAATTTTGAGCAATTTTGACACTTTTCTCTTTTACCACTCTTACCATTAAACAAGTAAAGGAACAAAGCTATAATAATATACCTTTCTATGTTGAACAAATTTGATCTTTATAAAGTACCTCTCAACCGTATCTCTGGCATGGGGGCAAAGAGAGACAGACTGTATTTCAAATGTTATTCACGACCTACTGCGTAAAAAGCGGACATGCCAACCGTTGCCCCACGGTTAAAGATCCAAAGTTTTCGTTGGATCTTGGAAATCTGCTGGTGCGAAAGTACCAAGTGAATCAACAATCTACAGATTCTTTTCGATGTTTGTATATCTCAGGAGATGAATTGATAAATTTTGAACAGTCCCTTTGTTATTTGATGAGTTCATTAAAACAAGTTTAATGAAATTCAAAAGCCATTTAAAATACACGTACATAAAAGAAGATATCACCACCTTAAAGGACTTCCGATATAAAATGATAATAAAGATACCAGTCTTAATGTTAATACGTATTCTAAAGATAACCTATGCTTCTTTGCTTGCTTCTTTACTACCATAATCACTTGCCGTATACATCCAATTTAAAATGTCCTTCATGCACTTCCTTTGCTTACACAAACAATTTCAGGTTGTTACAATTTTCCACTTTTTTTCTCCATTCAGATGTATTTGCTCAATTACTTAAAATGCCAACTACGCATGCGTGACATTTTTGAAATAATTTCACCTTCCTTCCTGTTGCGGTGAAAATCATTACAAGTCTCAAAAGACAAAAGAGAAACGCAATCTTACGTATTGGACAAATGAAAAAAACGAAGGGCTAAATGATTTACTCCTCTTTTGTCAGGCAAAATGGGCACGTACGACAAATGCGTCCCATGCATCAGTCAGTTTGCTGGCTGGATGGATGGTTGACCAGCAAGCTTGCTGGCTGTTACATGGACGACGACGCATAAGGGCCATGGTTGTCTGTAAATGATTAAGGTATATTGTTAAGTATGTGTGTGTGCGTCCGTGTGTTTGTGCCCTTGCCACAAATTCACGTGGTCGGTTCGGAGGTCTGTGTACAACGTTTTCTCAACGCAGAACACAACCATAAAAACGATTTATATTCGAGAGTTTCTGTTTTGAAAAACTTCTAAAGAACAAACTCCAAAAGAAAGAAGCGAAACAAAAACAAAATAAGGCAGCAAGAAAATGGACATAAATAAAAACAGTACGAATTGTGAAATGGAATTTTGCAACATGTTGCAAGCGTAAATAAAATGTAATAAAACGTGCTAGCATGGTGGCAAAAACAACAGCAGTACAACAACAGTATTGGTGATGGTGTCGCCAGCAGCTAAAAAAAGAAGGTCCCCCACCAACACAAAGCATCAGCGTCGTCCACACAATGTACGTGCAACATAAACCACTCACGCTCACGTTTAGTGCACAGTGTCGCCAAATGTGGAAGTGCTATTAATTTGTTAAAAAAAAAAACATTAAATAATAATTTATTAAATCTTAACAAACGCAAAGGAAGTGAGATTAAATTTGTGTTAACACATGCACAAAGAAGAACGATAAAAACTTGGGTTAAACCGCCACTTCATTTTCAAATCTAATCTTGCAAAATTTAGAATATGGATTTTCGTCAGTTTCACCCGGTCAAGTGAAAATCCTTTTAAAAGTCTAATTCTTGTAAAATATTTTTGCGCCAACTAGGTCTCTACAAACATATCGTATATAGAAGCACCAGATTCAGATATCTCGATACTTTTATGGTAACGCAAGGGGGCTGTTACCCAATAATGTCATTATTTTTATAATTTTGGACAAAATCCGTTTCAGATGATTTGGAGCCGACTAAGCCATGTCTTCCGTCTGTCTGTTTGGATGGCTGCACAGTGGATCCACTTGTATGGAGAAAGTGGCCAAAAATATTTAGAGTGTAAAAATCAAGCCAAATTCACCGGTTACAGATTTGTGCTGCTGTGAAGAGTGTTTTAAGAAACCAGGAGCGTAACATTCTCCCCCCTTTCCCCTCTGGAGGGGGTATACGGTAAGAATTGTTTTATGTTGCTAATACAAAATGACATGAACAAAGGTCCCGATTATCATATGATGCAAAAATAGGCTTGGGGAAACAAAACAATCTCCAAAACAACATAAAATCCAACCAAATTAGCGGATTAAAAAAATCAAATTTTTTGTCTGAAAGTTGGTCAAATTTTTAATATAGATCTTATAGCGCTCTTCCTGAAAGGCACCTACCGCCAACGTAAGACAAGTTTGGAAGAAGATTTCTTCATCTTGCCACTGATGCCAATTATGTTAATGTACGTGTTCAGATAACAGAGTTATACGCTAATATATCCATAGAAACCCTATTCTAGGGCAGCTTTAGTCAGCGACCCACCAGTTATAGTCTGGCACTAGATGGCAGCTGATTTGAATACAGAATAATCTTAAACCCATGACCTACTTTGGAAAATTATTCCCGAGGTGGGCACTGGTGGACATCATGATTAAAACCTTAGGTCAAATTTAAATATATGATGCATTACAAAATACTCTAAGGAAATATGCAGATAACTAGAATTCCGCAACACGCTAAAACACTATTTTAGAATGAAAACTAAGATATTACCTCATCCTTCAAAATCCACTATAATATTTGGCTATATGTTTGGCGATATTTTTCATATATTTACTTGCACTTAAAATATAGGTTGTACTCACTTTTGAAGCTATTTTTAAGAAGATCGCGTTCGAATGAAACAAAAATTAATATATTTTTTAAAAGGTCCATGTCATAGCCAATAGAGTTGCCAGATGTTGTACCAAAATGTTGACATTAATTTTTTTATTTTTGGCCAATGGGTGGATCCACTGTGGGCTGGTGCTTACGATAACTCTCGAACGGATTAATCGAGTTTGTCCAAACTTTCACCTCATATTAGTTTGTCCAAACTAAGGTCAAGTTTGAAGATTAGCCACATCAGTACATTCCTTTAAAAATATCGCTAAAATGTTGTTCACGAAAACTCACACATTGCATTATTTCTTCCAGACATACGTCAGGTTCGAATATGGACTATATCGGTCTACTACTTCGGGTATTTCTCATACAAAATCTCAAAATGTTTCGCCAAATTTCAGTCAAAGGGCTGTTCAAGGGAAATTTTTTTAATTTTTTGCGAAGGTGTTCTTCCTGGTTCTATTTACAGCGATATAATATTTTGCCTGGACAAGTCCATGCTTCCTGAAATAATGATTCAAACGCTCTAAATTGCTAGGTGACGAACAATAATTACTGCAAAGCATGATAACTATCGAAAGAAATGACTGAACATTGTAATATTTGAACGTCGTAATATTTCTCTCAAATTCAGGGCAATTCGACGATTGTTTTGAAGGTAGTCCTTGTTATTCAATATATTGTGACATGGGGAGCCTTCACCACATTTTTGTTCAAAATGTTCTTATATCGATACCGTTAAATTTTTTTGAAATATTATTTTTTGGTAAAATATTAGCATATCTAGGCTATAGGTTAGGTTAGGGGGAAAAGAGGTGCACATGCCCTGGTGGACATGCACTTAAGCCAGAAGTAGGCCTGTTGTGCGCTCTAGACTAGATTTATTTGAGGAAGGGAACTCTGTCGTATTTTATTTAAGAAATTCTGTGCCCTTAACAAAATCCCTGAACGGTTTCAGGTTATTTACCATTATCTGATTAAGATCTGGTATTGTGTCGTTCTGGGATCTGATGTTTGCGAAAGCGGGGCATTGGCAGAGAAAATGTTCCAATGTTCCGCCATCTTCTCCGCCTGCCATGCATATGATGTTATTTGCACAATTAATTTTGTACAGATGAGCTTGTAAACCCAGATGACCTGTAAGTAGAAAGCCTACTCAACTCTGCCTTACTTAGCAGTAATAGTTTTTTAGTTTTTTTCCTCATTTGGATCTCCCGATTCTCTTGGGCATTTTTGACCAAGTTTAAGACACTCTGTAATCGATCGGATCTTCGCTTGATGAACTGTATTGTTATCTGGCAAACGAAGAGATATTTCGGTCTGTGGTTCTTCAATCAAAAGATCCAGCCCCGTTTTCCCACCTAGAATAGAGCCGTCTGTACAACAACAGTTTCCAGCCGGCGTATGTGCTAGAGTTTCGTCGATCCAAGAGTCTTGGCTATAAGTTTTATAGTTTACTTTTTATACCCTCCACCATAATATAGAGGGTATAATTAAATTTGTCATTGCGTCTGTAACACATCGAAGTATTAATCGGAGACCCTATAAATTCTTGATCAGAGTAAAATTCGAAGTCGATATAACCATGTCTGTCTGTCTGTCCATCCGTCCGTCCGTCTGTTGAAATCAAGATACAGCTCCCATTTTTTTAAGATAGAGCTTAGTAATTTCGTAGAGAAGTTTATATTACTCCTAGGATGTTTTATTTTGCAAATGGGCTACATCGGTTCACGTTTTGATATAGCCCCCATAGAACGGTTCCTTCTGATTTTCATAATTCTAAAGGTTGTGACGTCAATATCTCACCAAAATACTGAAATTTGTTATTTAGTCTTCCGTGGGGTTATTAAATATTCCAGAAGAGAATTGTCAGTATAGGCCCGCGGGTTCCCATATCCCCCAAAGAAGCGTACCTCTTGATTTTCGGTATTTTGAACGTTTTACCGAAATATGGGAAATTTGGTATTTAGTCTTCTTTGTGTCTAAAAACTTTCCGCCAGAAATTTGTAGGTACAGACCCACGTTTTGTTATAGCCCCCATGGAACGGTACCTTCGGTATTTTGAAGGTTAGCCACGTCGTTTTACCGAATTTGCTGAAATTTGGTATTTTCATCATGAACGAAAGGAAACTAATTGTTCCATTTTACTTCAATACAACAACTCATGGTAGATGGTATAACAAGTTCGGCCTGGCCGAACTTAAAGCCGTTTGTACTTGTTGAGATATAGAAGTTAAGATTGGGACAAAGCACTGACTGTATCGCCTCCTTATAAAACAATGTCATGCACGATGTGTCTTACTAACTTTAAATAAAAAAACCGCTTACACCTGGGAAGTTTTTCCAGGTTCTGAAAAAGCAATGTTCATAGATGAGAAAAATCCAACAACAAAGAAAAAATAGCTGGAGAGATTTTTATATAAATCGCGGTCAAAATTCACAGTTTTAGGTTTATTTTGCTTTTTTGCTTGGAAAACGCAAGACCTATCGAAGTGAGGCTAAAAAAATTTGCTAGCTGTGAAAATTCTCTAGAGGTTTGGCGTTTATGATTTATTTCTAAGTTTTACCATTCTTGAGATATAGAAGTTCAGATAAAATTTTTAGGTTTTTATACCCTCAGCATTTATGCTAACGAGGGTATATACACTTTCATATAGGTATGTTTGGACGAAATGTCTTTCAGACAATTTGGAGTTGATTTAGCCATGTCCGTCCGTCGGTCTGTCTGGCTGGCTGGAGCGCACGATAACTCTCGAACGGATCAACCGATTCAGTCCAAAATTTGGCTTTCGTAATATTTTGCCCAAGCTTAGTTTAAGTTCGAAGATGGTTTATATCGGTCCACTCCTTCCGGTAACTCACCTACAAAAGTTCGAAAATGTTCGGAAAATTTGTGAGCATGATTACTCTTGAAAGGGGTGGCCGATTTGGTCCATACTTTATACATCTTAATATATCTACTAGATATAGATCAGGTTCCAATATTAACTATATTTGTCCACTTCTTCGGGTACCCCTCACGCAAAATTTCGGATAAGTTCACTTTAAGACCTTATCTCGAATCACTTTGATTTTTATTGAAGTATCTTGTATTCGCTGCCATTACGACAGTAAAAGTTTTTTCAGGGGCAAGTCCATACTTCTTTAGAAAACAGCCCGAAAGGTGTAAAAACCCCTATGGTACCATATGTAGTGGCTGGAGCACACTTCCGGTAACTCACCTACAAAAGTTCGAAAATGTTCGGAAAATTTGTGAGCATGATTACTATTGAAAGGGGTGGCCGATTTGGTCCATACTTTATACATCTTAATATATCTACTAGATATAGATCAGGTTCCAATATTAACTATATTTGTCCACTTCTTCGGGTACCCCTCACGCAAAATTTCGGATAAGTTCACTTTAAGACCTTATCTCGAATCACTTTGATTTTTATTGAAGTATCTTGTATTCGCTGCCATTACGACAGTAAAAGTTTTTTCAGGGGCAAGTCCATACTTCTTTAGAAAACAGCCCGAAAGGTGTAAAAACCCCTATGGTACCATATGTAGTGGCTGGAGCACACTATAACTCTCGAACTGATCAACCGATTTGGTCCATAATTTGGCCTTCGTCATATTGTGTGAATTTTGAACTTGAGGGACGGTTCCTAGAAGGTTCATATGTTCCAGAAAGTTGTTAACTGAGTTTTTAGGTAAATTTTTGTAGTAGTTTGTGTTCTTGAATTTTGAACGGTGACCAGAATCGGAGAAAAATGTATAGAAATCTAAAATTTTCTAAATTTTTTTGGTATTTTGACCTCTAAGAACCGTTCATAGAGAGTTCGGATGTTCCAGTTGTTTACTGAAATCTTTACTACATTATTGTGGTTGATTGTTTTCTCGAATTTTGAATAATTTAGTGTTTGACTTTTTGAAATTTTTTCTCAAAAATTATTTCCTGTAGTGAGAATGAATGAACTTTTGGTTACTAATGCCTAAAATAACATTCATTACATTTTGTTATATTTATTTTATTTTTTTTTTGAAAAAATACTGAAAAGAATTCTCAAAAATTATTTCCTGTTGCACGAATGAATGACCTTTTGTCTATTAATGGCTAAAATAACTTTTATTTCGCATAAATATTGAATAAGGTCCCTCACAAACCACTTTTAATTTTTATGATATATGAAATAATGTTATATATAATATAAAACCAACGGTTATGTCAATTCGGTTATGTCGTGTACCCCTTTACCTGGTTTTAGTTAAATATATGCTTATGGTGACTTCAAAAAATAGTCAAAAGTTCTGAAAAATAAAAACTTTAAAAAATTTTTTGTGCGGAAGCTTTTATATCGAATCGTTTTATAATTAAGATTTTATGTTATCTTGTGTAGAAACTCATCACGCTATGATACAGGCATTTGAGGTTGTAAAAAAGTCATAACCCTAGTGTCTATGGAGCAGAAACCGAAAAAGATGATAAAAATCGCATTTGTTTTGCTGACTTGACCTTAAAGAACCAAGCCTACAGAGTTCGTACGTTCTAGAAAGTTATTTATTCAGATCTGAGGTACATTTTTGTGGTTGGTTGTTTGACTCAATTTTGATCGGTTTGATATCTGTAGACTAAAATCCGACAAGAAATTATAACGGAAATTTGACCTGGACGATTTTGTCTTTGAAGATGAGGTTAAATGGATTGTATGTGCTCACAATTATTATTCTATAAGACGAGAGCTATAACTTTGCTTCCACTAGCAAACCAAAATGCTCAGCAGTTTAAATGATCCCTTTTGACATCATGGGTTCAGGTCTTTGGCGGTCAATAACAGCGAATTTCGATGTCAGAATATGGTTAATTTTTTTGTGGTGCAGGGTCTAAAAAATGGGTCTACATATAACCATATTTTTATACCCTACACCACACTGTCGTAGGTGTCTCAATAACATAATAAACTGCTAAAAAATCGACGTTAAATTGCATTAAATTGAAGATTTTTGACGATTATTCAACTTTTTTGCTTATTTTGAATATTTTTGGCATATTTTTTGCATGTTTTTGATATGACCCCATATATGGGAAAATTGACCCTAACAACCTCCATTTCCAAAATTACTATAATATAATTACTATCTTCTATATTTTAATATTTATCTGTTTCGTATGTGTAAATTATGTACGTTCATAATTAGTTGATGATGTACATTAGGGCTATAACCAAAAAAATACCACCACATAGCCGTGTAGAGCATGGAAAACTATTATGAAATGCGGTGTCAATTTTTCTCTATCGCGAAAAAAGTTTCCGCACCAAATGCATGCAAGTTCAGAAATGCATTTTTTAATTTTATCTGTTATAACAACATATTTGTTTTTCATTAAAATTTTTATTTTTTTGTAGTCTAATTTAAAATCATTATCAAAGCGTTCTGGACCAATTTGATCTCAAATCGCGCCATTTCGGAGCATATTAGGAATTTTTGACACTATTGCAATTTTTGGTTTTTCTTTATAAACTCGTGAATTTTATGTTTATATTTTTTGTACCTATCGGACAAGAGAATTTGGGGTCATTTGCAACGAATTCGCGAAAGTTATAGGCTGTTTTTGTTGACCTTGCCTGTGAGAATTGTATTCGTTTTTTACAAAAATACAACACCAGTACCATGTGGGGAATTTTGTCCTAATAATGAAACCGCGTTTCTAAGATCGATTCGATGAAAAAAGTTTCAGCACCGACCGCAATTACTAAAACCCTTTTGGTATTTTTTCTACTTATAATTTTAAATTTTCTTTGTTTGAATAAATATTTATAGACAAAAATACATTTCTCACAGGCAAAGTCAATAAAAACGGTCTGTAACTTTCGCGAATTTGTTGCAAATGACACCATATTCTCTTGTCCGATAGGTACAAAAAATATAAACTTAAAATTCACGAGTTTATAAAGAAAAAACAAAAATTGCAATAGTGTCAAAAATTCCTAATATGCTCCGAAATGGCGCGATTTGAGATCAAATTGGTCCAGAACGCTTTGATAATGATTTTAAATTAGACTACAAAAAAATAAAAATTTTAATGAAAAACAAATATGTTGTTATAACAGATAAAATTAAAAAATGCATTTCTGAACTTGCATGCATTTGGTGCGGAAACTTTTTTCGCGATAGAGAAAAATTGACACCGCATTTTATAATAGTTTTTCATGCTCTACACGGCTATGTGGTGGTATTTTCGATATCTGCAAAAAAGTGCAAAAAGTTATATCCCTAATGTACATACAATAAAGTATTTTCTTCTTATGACAGTTTCTTGTTAAAATAAAGGGCTAGTCGGCTTTTTGTAAGAAGTTACTACTATCAAAATATTCTTAATAAACCTTTTATTTGGTAATGATTTTTTTGGATGGGAAAGGCAAATCAAGAAAACTGTAAAAATGTATTCTATTCTGGTGATAAGGTGTACACGGTGTGCCTTAACCAAATTTAAA
This sequence comes from Musca autumnalis, assembly GCF_047663935.1. Lineage (NCBI taxonomy): Eukaryota > Metazoa > Arthropoda > Insecta > Diptera > Muscidae > Musca > Musca autumnalis. The sequence continues at coordinate 41,590,751 of NW_027412088.1, read as the reverse complement.
TGGAAGGAGCTTACACCTAGGATGTTTCTGCCGATTCTGAAAATGCAATGTTCATAGATGAGAAAAATCAAAAAACTAAAAAAATCGCAATTTGAACTTCTATATCTCAAAAACGGTAAAACCTACGAAAATATCATGAAGGTCAATCTTGTACAGAATTTTTACTGCTACATGATTTTCTATAGTTCCACTTACATAGGACTTGCGGTGTTCAACCAAAATCGTTAAAAGTTAAAAATCTCCTAAAAGTGAGAACTTTGTCGAGATTTATATAAAAAGTCCTTTGACGATTTTTTTAATTTTTCGATTTTTCTCATCTATGAACATTGCAGTTTCAGAATCCGCAAAAACTTCCCAGGTGTAAGCTCCTTTCATTTAAATTTTGTTAAGGTGTAACGCATCGTGTGTACCTTAAAAATGTATATCCAATCGAAATGAAAAACACAGTTTCGAACCACGGTGGATTATGGTTCACTAATATTTAAGGTTTATATGCATGTAAACCGCTTCCACCAATTCACGTACTTGTGATTATCATTAAGATTTTCTTATATTTTTCCACGCTTTTCCAACAGTCAGAAGAGTTGACAATTTTAATAAGAATTTTAAATTAAATATTTACACCAAAATATAACATGCATTAATAAAAAACACTGCAAAATAAGTAAAGTAGACGTGATTTTAGCTTCACATATTGTTAAGGACCAATTCTTATTGCTCCAATTAAATTGCTACTGTTTCCAAACCCCAAAACAGTTTTCCAACCCCAATTGAACAAAATGACTCCTTGGATTCAGTCCTGTTTACATTTTCACTGCTCTAATTGCATTATTTGTTGACTTGTCCTCTGCCTTGCTTACTTATGGTTGGAAAGAACAAACAAATTTCACTTATAGCCAATTAATCAAGAAAAGGACACTGCACAAAAAACTGAAACCAGTTTACAACTTTACGACATTATGAATAAGTCCATATAGAAAGAAGTGCAGTCTACTGCATCCTACTCCTACCGAATACCGAATACAGAACAAAAACCACTTTCTCGGTCAAAATCATTGTGGCAGAAATAAATGGTGGCAGTGTTATTGTTGCGTTGCATTTTTTGTTTTTTTGGTTAAATTTTCATTTTGCTAAGAAGCAAACGACGACTACTAAGAACGACATTTCAGTTGGTGGTGGTGATGGTGGACAAACAACAAAATTAAGACTATTCGCCCCGAAATGATGGTCGCTGCTTGATGATACGGTTGAATTTTACAATCAGAGACGTGGTCTTGAGGAGGAAATCTTGTTAGATTAAACTATTCATCCTAAAATACAGTAGGCAAAGTTCATATTCGTACACCTTTCAAAAATAAATAAAACCGTTATTAATTCTATATATTATATACAGATATGAAAAAATTTATGGGAATTACTAAAACGTAGAAAGATTTAAAAATAACAAAAAAAAAAAATTAATTTATTCCGTCCTTTAGGTATAGATGGAGCCTTTGTGGGTGCCAAAATTCGTATTCGTACTCCTAGAAGTACTACTATATATGGGGATTTCTGAGTGAAATCGGGCTCTTTTTCAAAATGAGATTTTTGATTTCCTTTATTTTTTTGCTCTGGGGATGCTGCTCATCAACAAAACATTTTATTGTATATTTTATATGTTTTCTGGCTAACGGTTCCAGAGATATCGCGTCTTGAAAAAGTTGATGCAATTTTCGCGGTTTAATATTTAAAATCAATTTTTAACAATGATTGTACTCTTCGATTTTCTTGAAATTTTTTTGTATTAAACTACAATCAATTACAACATTTTAAGTCCTTTTGGTAGAGAGATTCGAATAATTATTCTTTTTTCCTATTTTTTTTTTATACCCTCAGCATTTATGCTAACGGGGGTATATACACTTTCATACGGGCAAAATGTGCCTCATCGAAATAATGGTTTTAGACCCAAAGTATGTTTGGACGAAATGTGTTTCAGACAAGCTGGCTGGTGCGCACGATAACTCTCGAACGGTTGAACCGATTTGGTCCAAAAGTTGGCTATTGCAATATTTTGTCCAAACTTAGTTTAAGTTCGAAGATGGGTTATATCGGCCCACTACTTCCGGTACCTCCCCCACAAAAGTTCGAAAATCTTCGGAAAATTTGTGCGCACGATAACTTTTGAAAAGAATAACCGACTTGGTCCATACTTAGCACATCGTGATATTTCTACCAAACTTAGATGAGTTTCCAATATGGACTCAATCGGTCCAGGCCTTCGGGTACCTCCCACACAAAATTTCGGAAAAGATCAGTTTAAGACCTGCTCTCGAATAGCTTTGATTTTTGTTGCAACAACTTTCATTCACTGCCCCCCATACGACGGTACAAGTTTCATCAGGGGCAAGTCAATACTTCCTGAGAAAATAGCCTAAAAGTTGCAAAGAGGCTCTATGACACCGTGTGTAGTGGTTGGAGCGCAATATAACTCTCGAACGGATCTACCAATTCGATCCAAAAATTGGCGGTCGGAGAGAACTATAACTCTCGAACTGTTCAACCGATTTGGTCCAACACTTGGTCTTCGTCATATTATATCCAAACTTAGTTTCATGGGGCAATACCGGCCCGCAACTTCCGGTACTTCTCCCCAATATTTAAAAAATCTCACTAAAATGGTAGGACGTATCACTTGAATGGGGCAACCAATTTGGTCCAAACTTTGGATCTCCTAATATTTTGTCAAAACTTAGTTTAACTTTTAAAATGGCCCATATAGGTCCTGCCTAAGGGTACCTCCCCCACAAGAGTTCAACATTTGTGTCTTAGTGCAGTTAATTCCTAATCCACATTTTTGTCGGCAAGTTCAAATGCCCAAAAAGGGTCACAAAATTCAGAAGAGACCTTAAATACATTCGATCTGTCCGTATGTGAAAGTTTCACTTCAAATTGGCTGAGGGTATATATCTGTCGACAAAGCCGACTGATACTTTTTTACTTGTTTTTTAATTTGTCAATGTTTTCTCAATAAAAAACTAAGGGATTGTCATGTAAGAATACACCAAAATAACCCTTCAAAATTGTCGGTACTTTCAAAAGGGCCCGATTGCAGCAAAACTATTCGTTATAGAGACAACATTTATTTTCATAGGATACCTCGAATATTGCTATTAGGACTGCTTACAAAAAAGTAGTAAAATGGGATGCATTACCGACAATTGCGATATCTCCGTTGTATGTTGACCTAGCCGAGGGAACCTAATTCGCATCATTGTAACGGTGGGTTTCTCGACTCTCATAGTCAGGATTTGCTTTTGGAAGGTCCCAACCAAAATTGTCATATTCGTCATTACAACTAAAATCGCAAAAATGAAAGGTTGGGTTGGATTAGCGACTATTGTGATATCTTCCTTGTTTGACCGCCTACCACAACCTACTATATATCTTTAGAAAGGTGATATTTTCTACTTTCATTGTCAGGTTTGGTTTTTGGTATACCCCTTATATACGCTGAGATATTTTCTTTGGAATAAAACTTTGACTTTTCTCCAAATAAGTTTATTGTCCATTCTGATCCCTGAATATTATCTGACCATCACCAAAATCAGTAGTTTTCTTCTCCTTCGGCACACCCATTAACCACCAAAATTTCGTGACGATTCGATCAAAATTGGGACCTGTAGCGTGATTTCAATAAAATGGAAAAAATGCATCATTGTAAAGATAGGATTTTCTAATTTCATAGTCTGGCTTTGTTTTTGGAAAGTCCCCAACAAAATCTGTGTTATTCGTCATTATAATTAAAATCAAAAAAATGAAAAATTGGGTTTTATTGGCGACTATTGCGTTATCTTCGTTGTTTGACCACCTACGACAACCAGCTTTACACAGAACAAATTTTTAGCGATTTGATTAAAAAAATCAAAGATTCAATCAAAAGTTTATCGATTTTCCGGCGATAAAAAAAATGTCATATTGCCAAATTCGATAAAATTATTTGATCACACAGTAAAAATACAACTGCTAAAATATTTTACATATTGACAAAAAATATTTATCAAAATATTCCACATATTCCATTTTATCAGTTTTTTTATCAATATAAAAAATCGATAAATATTTTAGTCAATATGTGAAATATTTTATTACTTGTATTTTTTTTTTGTGATCAAATAATTTTATTGAATTTTTATAATTATCGGACCATCACCAAAATCAATAGACTTCTTCCCCCAAAACTTATTTGGAAAAAGTCAACGTTTTATTTCAAAGCACATATCTTCGCATCTATAATGGGTATATCAAAAGCAAAACCTGCTAATGAAAGTAGAAAATATCACCTTTAGTAGGTTGTCGTAGGTGATATCGCAAAAGCTAATAGAACCCAACTTTTCATTTTTGCTATTTTAATAATAATGACGAATATCACAGCTTTGGTTGGGGACCTTCCAAAAGTAAAGTCTAAATGTAAGGTCACATTAGGCAAATATTTGCTCCAGCGACCGGCATTGTGCGCTTACTGAGATCAAGTGAGTGTTAATAATACATTGAATTTATGCTCACTTGCTCTCAGTAAGCGCACACTGCCGGTTGCTGGAGCAAATATTTGCCTAATGTAACTCTACCTTAACTATGAAAGTTGAAAATCCCACCTTTACAATGAGGTTGGCGTATGTGGCCAAATACCGGAAATATCGCAATAGTCGGTAATACATCCCATTTTTTTATTTTTTTGTAATCACGCTACACGTCGCAATTTTGATTAGATCGGCATGAAATTTTGGTCCCACAGAGAAAATATCCTATTGATTTTGGTAATGGTCGAATATTGTTCAGGGGTCGGAATGTAAAAAAAACTTAAAAGGCAAACTTTTTATTTCAAAGCGAATATCTATCTTCTGTAAGAGGTATATCGAAAGCAAAACCTGGCAAGGAAAGTAGAAAATATCACATTTACGACTTTTTCATTTTTTGTGCAATCACACTACAGGTCGGAATTTTGATCGAATCCTCACGAAAGTTTGGGGGTTGATTGGGGTCTCACAGAGAAAGAAGCCTATTGATGGTTGGCTTGCATTCCACTTTTCCATTTTTTATTTGAGTTGTACTGAGGATGCACTTAAATCCGATTTAACAAAATTTACCTGTATTAATGAGTACATTCAGAGCAAAGGCGCTAAGATATCCCAATTTTAATATTTTGAATTTTACCAGTCAAAAGCTTATGCACAGGAGTAGTGGTGTAGGGTATGACATAGTCGGCCTCGACCCGACTATAGCCTTGGCTCACTTGTTCATATATTAATAACAATTGTTTTACATATTACACAGATCCTGTTGAGGAATTTGCCGTTCTCCAATTTTGGTTTTTTCTAACAAATGGCGCACGAAGTTTTATATTGTGAAATAATAAAAACAAATTCTGTTCGAATGCTGGTAAATAAATCAGAAATTCATACGATTGTTCATCAGACCGAATTCGGTTCGAAAGTCGTTCAAAACTTTCGAATTTCATAAGATTTTACTGCCGAATTCGGACCGATATCTGTCCGAACGTCGGTAAATAAACGAAATTCATACGATAGTTCATCAGAATTCGGACCGAATTAGTTTTGAAAGTCTGCAAAAACTTCCGATTTTCATCCGACTTTCGGTCAGAGAACACGTCAACCACACCATTTTACTTTCGTCAGAGTGTTTCTTCCGACTTTCGGGCCGAACTCAGATGTTTCTTCTGATTTTGGTGTGTTGGGTTGTTGCAACGCGTCGCGAATGTGGTGGTTTGGCGTAAAGCGTTTAGTTGTATTTCAGTCAGGTTGTGTGTTGTTGTTGATATAGTCTAAATGTGGTGGTGAGACGATGGTGGCTTTAGCTTTATTTCAGTCATGTTGTTGTGTTGTGGTTTGTTGATACAATGTCAATGTGATGGTGAGACGACGAGACCATTCAAAAGAAAAAGATAAAAAAGTTTTTTTACCAAACAAGAAAGGAAATATGAGAGCAAATAATGGGAATGTAGGGAAAATAAGGAAAGTGATTTTGCATTTCACGAAAATCTTACATATTTACAAAAAATAGTGGCCTTCGAATGGATATAAGAAATTACACATGTATCTTATGTGAGATACCTTTACAGTACGAAAAAAAACTACATCACGAACGAAAATAGTTACAAATTCTTGAAATATTTTTTTCTGTGTACATCATGAACGAAAATATGTAAAAATTCTTGAAATATTTGTTCTGTGTATGACTCGATGAAATGTGCCATTTTCGAACTTGATATATGTTCAGACAAATATTAAGTTGTGCAAAGTTTGGACCAAATAGGTTAATTTTTGTGCACAATCCAGACAGATGGACATGGCTCCGCCTCGAGCCCGAATTGCGTGAAAGGGATTTCGTCCAAACATAATTGGAGTGTTTAACCATGAGGCACATGTTTGATCGAGGTTATACAAATCCTCATTTGACTTTATAACTTTCTTAATATACTATCCAATGGCTTTCATTTCCAAAAGAAATTTTACCCTGTAGGATGTAAAAACAAAACAGGAAGTGGGTAAAATCTGTGAAAAATAACATCTATAAACACACGAATATATCGATAGAAAATGCAAATAGTATTGAGGTTCTATTTGAAATTCAATATCAATATTTATTAATTCTATAATTTCAATTGTTTACAAATCCATTGAAATACCTAATCATTAATGAATGAATTTCAATGAAACAGTAGGCAAAATGGCAAAGTCATAGAAAATATTACGCATCGTTTATGTGTGTATACCATGAATATTGTTTCACAAATGTTGCAAATTAATAGTGTGAATGGAAAAGTAATTTTGATTCTAAAAAGTTCTTTTCAACTGAGTTTGTTTATCCGATAATACTCCCACATTTGGGGTGGCTACGCCTTTGCAGTTGTTGGTCATCATCATCATCGTCTACATCAACGTCATCATTTGCGCAACACAAAACGAAAATTTTCGTTAGCTCATGGCTCGCGATAAGTTCGAAAATAAAACTAAAAAGAATGTCTGCCCATCATGCCACAGACATGATGGGTTTGAATTTTCAGTTTGGCATGTTTTTCTTTTTGTTTTTTTTTTCGATTTTGCAGCCAAATAATGTGTTTAGCGTGGCGTGTGTCCGATTGTATCCATCCACTCACTGCTGGCTGCTATTGTTGTTGTATTTTAAAACAGATCAACGCGAATGGCATCATTCGCATAGTCCGAGTTCTTGTAGTCAACCAGCCAGGCTAGCCATCACCATCATTGTTAGTTGTTGCATCCTCCCATCTAACCCTCCTTGGGCCTTTGCTGTTGACTGGTGATCGGCGGCGGAGTTGTTGTTGTCGTCGTCGTCACCCAGATTATCAGGAAACTGGAGGAACCAGTTTGAGCAGCCTAAATTTAGAACATTACAATAATACTTTTACATCTTTTTACTTTTTTGTTGCTGCTGTTGCTCATGTACCTCGAAAGTATGAACGTACATTCAAACATACATTTGTACATACTTAGTGTTATGGACAACATACATATTTTGGCCAACAACTGAAACAATGTCGATGTTGTGTAGACACTTTTTTGTTGTTGCACATTAAAAGAGAACCCATGTATCCCTGCCATCTTGTATGGCAAAGTAGTTTACTCATCCTTAGGAACAAGTATGGAGTTTCTTTTTATCTGTTGGATAGTAAGCCTACATCCCCACTCCAAGGCTAGTTTAGTTGGGCAGGATTTAAGAAGTTTTTAATAATGACCGCTTAAATGCATTAGCGAAAGTTATTATATAGAAATTGTTGTGTATTAACATTTATAAGAAATGTTTTTATATACCCCTCACCATAATATGGAGGGTATAATAAAATATGTCACTCCGGTTGTAACACATCGAAATATTCATCGGATACCCTATAATGCATATATATTCATGATCAGGGTAACATTCTAAGTCGATATAATCATGTCCATCTGTCCGTCCGTCTGTTGAAATCAGTGCACAATTTTTAAGATGGAGCTTTGTAATTTGGTGTAGAAGTTTCTATTACTCCTAGGATGTTTGGTATTGCAAATGGTCTATATCGATCCACGATCGATTCCCAGACCAGACAACATCATATTTTGAACGGTGCCAAAAATACTCATTAGCGCAATGTTGGCAACATTTCCAGAGTATTCAGTCATGTAAAATTTCTCTACAAAAGGTTTCGGTTTTGGTAGATCCCATATCATTGAGCTAAAATGATTCGGGGTGCACACATTACATACATATGTATATGTTGTTTAAGGACTAGTCTAGGATTGGTGGTAAGTCCATATTGACTGAGATAATTACCATAAAGCTATAAAAACCCTACGACCAGCAATTAAAACTCATAAGGAATGTCCTCGATTTGGTCCAATCTTGGCACATACACGCACAAAAATATATGTTAGAAATATGTTTGGATCCAAACAAAGATTTGTTTGGGACTGATTGCAAACAAATATATGTTTGAATCCAAACAAACATATGTTTGCAACATTTTGTAACATATCTCAATATTATTTGTTTGGGTACTAACATATTTTTTATGTTAGAACATATTTTTTATGGGTGGAGAGAGGATTTTTGTCAAAGAGAGTAACAACAGGGCTCTCGCGGCTGCGGAATGCTGTTTTATAATAAAGAGCTGTGTGTATGGTGTAATAGGAGACCCAGAAGCTTTGGTTGTGCGGTAAAACACTTGTGTTTCATGCTTTGTTGTTGTTAACCAACGTAACAAGCGATGAGGAAAAGAAAACAAGTAAGAACGGCCTTAAGTTCGGCCCGGCCGAACTTCTTATACCCTCCACCACGAGTTGTATTAAAGAAAAATGGAACAATTAGTTTCCTTTCGTTTATAAAGAAGACTAAATACCAAATTTCAGCAATATGGGTAAAACAATGTGGCTAACTTTCAAAATACCTAAATTCGGGAGGCGCTATATGAAGGCGTGGTAAATACCAAATTTCAGCCATTTCAATGGATTATTATGGCAATAACCTTGCAAATACCTAAAATCGGGAAGTACCGTTCTATGGGGACCATATAAGACGTAAGTCTGTACCAACACATTTCTGGGGGAAAGTTGTATACCACCAACAAACACTAAATAAAAAGTTTCACCCATTTCGGAGGAATACTGAGGCCACAACCTTCAAAATACCGAAAATCGGGAGGTACAGTTCTATGGGAGCTATATTAAGGCGTGGACCTGTACCGACAAATTTCATATGGAAAGTTTTGTACCACCAACGAAGACTAAATAAAAAATTTCAGCCATTTTGGAGGAATATTGAGGCCAGAGAAGTTCTATAATTCTTTTTTGAGCACGAAGACTAAATTACTTTCTAAGGGGGCTATTTGAAGACATTGAGCAATACCGAAAATTGTCGGTTGGAAATGTTTATACGCCAACGAAGACTAAATACCAAATTTCAGCCGTTTCGGTGGAATATTGTATATCATCAAAATACGGACCGAAATTTAGGAGGTTCCCTTCTATTGGGTTATATGAAGATGTAAAATTTACCGAAAATTTTCTAGTAAAATGCTTTATACACCTAACGAAAACTTAATACCGAATTTGTGCCATTTCGGTAGAATGTTGAGACCACAAATTTCAAATTACAAAATTCTATCTTAAAAAATTAGAGATCTATATTGATGTCAACTAACAGACGGACATGGTTATATCGACTCGTACTCGTACTCTATTGGGTCTCCGACGAATATTTCGATGTGTTACATACGGAATGACAAATTTAATTATACTCCCCAGACTATGGAAGACGAAAATACCTATGGTTTTTCCAGATCACTTCGTAAAGTGATTTTGTAACGGTAACTATAGAGAAAAATTTATCGGGCATAACTTCTACATTTCACCATTTTCTATTGTCTTTTCATTCGTTGAGAGGGTCGAATGCCAATTTTAATTACATTTTTTATTAATTGGAGTCGAGCTTAATGACCGATTATTTCTGCAAGTGAAAATGGAAAACCGAATACTCGAACCCACACAACCACCACTTGTTTCGCGTTTGGTAGAGGCTAATCAGGTATATCGGCTGTGGAGCGGTTTCGGTTTCATCGAACTTTTCCTCCTTCAAATGCAATTTGTTTTTACTAAGATGGATATTTCTCCATTCATTTGTATGGCTTCCATGACAAACACTTAGCGTAGCCTTTGGAGGTTACGAGTTTTGGCTCTGAACGCTAACACGCTGTGACATCACTTTTTTCATGTATTTTTTCAAGGACGTGGGTTCGAATCCCAGCCTGGCTCAAGCTGACTTTTATATATTTAAAAATTTTTTATTTGAATTTTGAAAATTTTAATTTTAATTAATTTCTCGTTGGAATACTAACTTTCAAATAAGCCATATATTTTAAAATCGGTTAAGAAATGATTAAGTTACTTTGGTGGAAGTGTGAAAGACGTATAAAAACAGGAAAACGATTTTCCTGGGGCTACGTAGAAGTAACACTTAATTTCTTTTCATTTTAGGACTAAAATCTTCCGCCACGCTAACGGAAGAATGTCGCTTTCTTTTAAACAAGGTTTAATACCAATGAAACATCGATATTTTCTACCCATTCAGAACCAATTCAATTGGGCTAGTGTGTGCAGAACCTTCAAAATACTTAAAATCTGAATAATACTTTAAAAGACTTCACAAAATTTCAGACATTTCGGTAACATAATGTGGCTAAAACCTTCAGAATACCGAAAATCGGCCGATTCCGTCCTCTGGGGACTTTACGAATACGTGGACCTGTACTGAATTCTCTTCCAGACTTTTTATACCGACATAAACGACTAAATATCAAATTTCAGCAATTTCGGTGGAAAGTTCTATTTTTCCAACGAAGACTAACTACCAAATGTAAGCCATTTCGGTGGGATATTGAGGCCACAACCTTCAAAATACGGAAAATTGTGAGGTGCCGTTCTATGGGGACTATCTGATGGCGTGGAACTATACCGACAAATTTCAGGTGGAAAGTATAGTACCCCCAACGAAGACTAAATAGAAGCTTTCAAACATTTTGGTGGGATAGTGAGGCCACAACCTTCGAAATACCGAAAAACTTGAGGTACCATTCTATGGGGGCTATATGAAGAGGAACATTTTGTACCCCCAACGAAGACTTAGTACTAAATTTCAGCCATTTCGGTAGGATGTCGAGGCCACAACCTAAAAAATACTAAAAATCGGGAGGTACCATTCTATGGAGGCTATATAAGGACATGGACCTGTACCGACAAATTTCAGGTGGAAAATTGTATACCCCCAATTAAACCCAAATACCAAATTTCAGCAATTTTTGTGTATTAATGAGACTAAAACCTTCAAAATACCGAAAATCGAGAGGTACCGTCCTATGGGGGCTATATCAAATCAGAGCTCCGATTTGCTTGTTTTTACTCGCGAGTGTGAGCAAAAAGTCCCATTTGCTCGTTTTTACTCGCGAGTGAAAAAAACCTGCGAGTGGGAGTACTCGAAGAGTGAGAGTTTTATAAGAAGTTTACTCTCCACTATTTTGTTTTATTTGGGAGCACTCGCAAGTACTCTGGGTTTAAAAATAAAAGTGGGAGTGAAAATACTCGAAATAGAGTACGAGTTAACTCGAAGATTAAAATCGAGTAAAAATGAAGTGATATATTTTTGGACAAATTTGTGTGTAGTATTGGGGGGTGGTAGTAGAGGTGGTCAACTTACCCCACACCATATTTTCTATATTTCATGCCAAATTATAGTTAGTTACGACTGAAATTTTAACTAAAAACATCAAAATATCTGAAATCGGGCGGATATCAAACCTTCATATGGGGATGAGCCACCATCCTATAGTACTGGAAAAAAACTGGTTTAATGAAGTCAATTGTGGTCGATGCTCCTTCAAACACGAACGTCGTTCAAAAACGGCCGTTGTGCCAGAAAACGCTGATGCCATGCTTGAACTGATACTGCAAGATCATCACGTGACATACTGTGAGATAGAGACATCCTTGGGCATTTCTTCCACCAGCGTACATTCGATCGGGTTTGTTCACGTTGGATCCAGCACAATTTGGCAATCCCTCAAATAAAGCTCGATTGGTCGATTGCACGATGGGGCCAATGACAGGTTTTCGAGGCAACAAATCTCTGGGGCAAGCTAGATCTTCCAAATTTTGTACAGATGTTTATAATGGGCTTAGAAACTAATATGCCAAATTTGGTTCATATCGGTTCATATATACATATAGCTGCCGTATATATGTTCGCCCGATTTTAAGCAATTGATGGACCAAACACACAAATTCTGCCCAATTTTTATGCAATTTGGAAAATACCACGGAATTAGGACTACAAATAAGTTTGCCAAGTTATATTGAAATCGGTTCAGATTTTGATATTGCTCCCATATATATTTTCGCCCGATTTTAGGTATTTGGTGCACCAATCCCGCTATGTATGTCCAATCTTGATGAAATTTGAAATGTGTGACGGATTTTGGTCTAGAAACATTTCATTTCATGGTTTTGTCTGTGGTTTGTTATAAGTTAATAAAAAAGGTTCCAAATTTAGTAAAAATCGGCTAAGATTCCGCCACAAAAGCCAAAGTTTGCGATATATTTGAAATTATATATTATTACTAGCTGACCCGGTTCCGCGTTGCTGGCCCGACGTTTTGGATTTCCGTGTAAGGCTTAGTAATCTATCTACAATTTGTCTATCTAATATTGATACCTCCAGATATTCGAACCTAATTGACGATAAATCGACGTATTGGTAAAACCCTCATGCAATGATATCTATAGGTTTAAAATAGAAAATTACTTTAATTATAGCCTCCACCATAATATGAAGGGTATAATTAACTTTATGATTCTGTTTGTAACACATCGGAATATTCTTCGGAGAACCTATAAAGTATATATTCGTGATCAACATACAAAATAAGTGAATATAACGATGTCCGTCTATCTGTTGAAATCAAGGTACAGCTCGCGATATTTTACATAGGGCTTTTCAATTTGGTAAATAAGTTTCTATTTTTTTCGTAGTAAGTTTGGTATTGAAAATTGGTTATATCAGTCCACATTTTGATATAGCACCGACTGACCGCCCGATTTTTGGAATTTTCTAAAACCTTGAAAATTATCCACATTATCCTACCGAAATGACAATACTTTAGTATTTAGCTTCCCTTAGAGGCATAACTCATTTTTGCAAAGGATTATCAGCACAGGTCCACGTTTGGATAGAACTACCCTAGAACGGTACCGCCCGAGTGTCGATAATTTGGAAGTTTTAATCTCATTATCCCACCGAAATGGCTGCAATTTGGTATTTAGCATTCAGTGTGGGTATACTTACTTAGCGAGCCCATTACTAAGAAAAGATCTCCAATTCTCTCTGTTTGTTGCTTCGCACTCTGGAATACCGCGCCTTTTCATCTCTTCATCCACTTGTTTGCGCCATCCATTTTTTGGCCTGCCAATTCTGCGTGCACCGCAAAGCGGTTCGCATTTACACACTTTTTAGGTGGGTATAATTCAGTGTGGGTATAAAATATAGAATATTCGGTACAGGTCCAGGTTTCTAAATGGTCTTCATTGAACGGTACCTTTATTCATACGAAATGGCTATAATTGGTACTAAGTCTTCCTTGGGAGTATAAACCATTTCTGCAGAGAATTGTCGGCATATAGGACGGTACCTCCCGAGTTTCGATAATTTGGAGGTTTTAGTCTCATTATCCCACCGAAGTGGCTATGGCAATTTAGTGTGTTGTCTTCATTGTGGGTATAAAACATTCCCGCATAGAATATTCGGTAGAAGTTTTTTGTGTAGCCTATTTGGAGGTATCAACTATTTTAGCAGAGAATTGTCGGTATAAATCCATGTTTTCATTCATAAAACGATACCTACCGAGTTTTGTTTTAGCCACATTATTCAACCGGAATGGCTTAAACCTGATTTCAATATAAATTATGGTGGCGTGCATAAAAGATGGGGCCGGTCGAACTTAACGTCGTTTTTACTTCTTGTTAACAGAGAGATGTTTCATTGAAAACGTTATTATTTTGCACTCCTAAACATGAAAACATTTGTGATTCATAAAAAATGACTTCAAAATGCTATTGGGTTTATCTGGACTTTGCTGTATTAAAAAAACGTGGTCTTGATCGAGTTATTCTAAGCACTGAAGTCAATGTTCATGCCATGTTTGTTGGCTCACTTACAAAATTTGTAAATCTAATCAGTAAGAATAAAGTTTTCAAAAATTGGACGCAATCGCGGTATTCTGCTTCCAAAACACCCATTAATGGCAGGGGCCACAATCGCAATTGTATTGAGTACGAATACGTCTAATAATCTCTGATATTTAGCGTTTTGTTAAAACCCGTTGTTGGGGAGGTCCCCCACACCTTCAATTTTCGGTATTCTCCGACCTACACACAATTTCATCCAATTCGGACCAGCCGATTCGGAACTTTTATTTAGGAAATCATGCCAGTCTTAAAAAAACCCCATATACATTTAGATAGGTTATATATACACCGAATTGCTGGTCCATCGCTTTAGTGTGCATTGGTCACATTTTTTAGACGTTCTAGTTATTTAACCATCTATGAAATTATGTTTTGCCTGATTTCTCAATCGATTTTTTGGAATTTCGGTCAAGGGACATTTAACATTATTTGGGTTGTACTGTACTCCAAAATGTGGGGTTGATCGCGCTTTCCCAATTATTGGAGCCAGTGTTTATAGCGTTTTTGTAGTCACGCTTACTAAAATTAAGGATATTACCTATAATTATACATTTTAAAAAAATTGGGCTGACCGCGATATTCCACTTCCGATATGACCATTCAGGATCAAGACAGTCATTACCATATTATTGCAATAAATTTTTAAACAATACGTTCAAAATTATCTTTCATTTCACGTTTTCTTAAAAAAAAATTGTTGGGGAGGTACCCTGGTCACTCCACTGACCAGTATAAAAAATAGCTAAAAACCTATTCTCAGACCTAAAAGTTCCACATACAAAATTTAATTTCGAACATCATGGCAGTCTCGAAGAATCTTCTATATATATAACCAGTAAGGAAAGGATCAAAGTCGGGCGGGGCCGACTATATGATACCCTACACCACTGTGAATATGTAAAATATAAAACGGAGCTATATCCAGATCTAAACCGATTTTGATATAATTTGGCACATTTATTTCCAGACCGAATTCAGTCACACATTCCAAATATCATTGAAATCCGACTTATATAGCGTGTTTGGAGCAGCAAATACGCGAAATCGGCCGAAAATATATATGGGTGCTATATCCAAATCTGAACCGATTTCGATATAATTTGGCACATTTATTTCTAGACTGAATTCAGTCACACATTCCAAATTTCATCGAAATCGGAAATATATAGCGTGTTTGGTACAGAAAATACGTGAAATCGGCCGAAAATATATATGGGAGCTATATCCAAATCTGAACCGATTTCTATATAATTTGGCACACTTATTTCTATACCAAATTCAGTCAAACATTCCAAATTTCATTAAAATCGGACGTATATAGCGTGATTGGTACATCGCATACGTGAAATCGGGCGAACATTTATATGGGAGCTATATCCAAATCTGAACCGATTTCGATATAATTTGGCACATTTATTTTTAGACCAAATTCAGTCACACATTCCAAATTTCATCGAAATCGGACATATATAGCGTGTGTGTTACAGAAAATACGTGAAATCGGCCGAAAATATATATGGGGGCTATACCAAAACTTGGACCGATATAGCCCATCTTCGAACTTGATCTTCCGACGGCTAAAAAAATGGTATTCCCCAATTTTCAGCGAAATCGGTCAACAAATGCGACCTGTACGTTGCGAACGGACGGACGGACGGACGGACATGCATAAATCGACTCAGAAAGTGATTCTATGTATATCCCTAGAAGGAACTATGGGTCTATCTCGCTTCCTTTTGTATGTTACATACAAATGCACTAACACATAATACCCCTTACCACATAGTGGTGTAGGGTATAAAAATGGTGTAAAAAATGTATAGTAATTCATAAAATGAGAACGGCTAGGCCGATTTCTGCAAAATTTTCTGTCAGTTATTCGCATTTTCGAGGAGAAGGTCTTTGCGGAAGAAAATTTTGGAAAATCCCTCTGGAAAAGTCGGAAAATTGGAAAAATCGAAAATTGAGTTTTTGTATGAAATTTTATTCCTTAATAGCGAGATGAAGTTCGCCGGGTCTGCTAGCTTTATATATATATTGATAGATTATATACGTCTATTAAATTTTTCCGAAATCCAATTGGTAACATTAATGGGTTTCCGATTATTAGCCAACAAAAACATACAAATGTCCATATTTTTAAGAATTACGACATCTGAAATCAGATTTTTATGAAAAGGCGCAGATAGGCGCAGCTAATTTTTTCACAAAATGATAGTACACATTAATACCTTTCACCACATATATATATATATATATATATATATATATATATATATATATATATATATATATATATATATATAATATCCTAGATCTACCTAGATCTCAAAAGTTATACTCCAGAGAACACATGAATAACAAAGCAAAATACTCCAAAAAAGACATAACATCTTTTCTCAAAAATACATTTACCACACATAACATTTTTATTATTTGTTAACATTATCTTATTTTACACACCCGTTGAAGAGCTTTCCATGTTTAAAAAATATAAATATGTTGAAATGTTCTTTTGGGCGCCTAAAATGCTTTCACTACTTATTTATAATGAATGTCGGAAAATGATGCATAAGAATATACATATGTCACCGTTGCCAGATCAGTATGTCGCTATGTGATGTTACCAGATTGATTTATTTTCTTATTTTTAGTGATTCACAGTGTTGGCAATCGAAATCCGTTAATATTTTTTTCAAATTGTTCACTTCAAAAATTGACTTTTTGCCTCGAAAACCTGCTATTGGCCCCATCGTGGATTGGTTCAAAGAAATGTTGAAATCGCGGTGCTTTAAAAGACGTTTATAATATCGACACAGGTGATAAATCATGGATCTATGCGTATAAGCCCGAAACAACACAGCAATCGACCATGAGGGTCTTCGGAGATGAACCAAATCCAGCGAAAGTTGTTCATGGAAAAAGCACTGCGACGAGTATACTGCTTGAGGAAAGTAGAACGGTAAATTTTGAGTGGTATATCACAATTTGTTTGCTTGAAGTCTTCGGACATTACAGAAGACGAATCATAATGCACCATATCAATGCGAGCTCTCACAAATCGATTTGAATCAGCGCACACTGGTCGCAACCACTGATCTAGCGGCATCAAAAGTCAAAAATCGAACTACAAAATTGCGAAATATTTTCCATTGTATCGATTACAGACACTTCGCAGACAAAGATTTTGTTTTTTAATTTTTGTTGTTGTAAATATTCACTCTGTTTATTTACAAACCTTTTGTATTTTTTATTCGTAAATAATAAGTAAGTATTTTGTGGTTTTAAATTTCAAATGTTTGGTTTTATTTTGTGTTGTAATTCAATGAGTGTTATGTGTGTGTGTATGTACAATGTGTGTTGATTTTATCTAGGCTTTGTAATGCAATTTATGTTTTTTTTTTAGCACAATGTAGGTTAAGTTTTAACTAGGTTTATACTTCAAATTCTTTTTAGTTTTTAGGTAATTCTTTAGTATAGTTTTTAGATTTTTTATTTAGTCACAAATTTTAGGTAGATGTAAGTTTTAATGTAATATTTAATGTAATAATTTATTTTCAGGGAAGTGCAATGTGTAGGTTAATTAACAAATTTTATTCATAAGTAGATAATTTGTACTTGTTGTATTTTCAATTCAGTGTTGTATGTTAAGATTAATTCTATGTTCAATGTTTTTTTATGTGTATTTACAAATTTAATGTTTAATTTTGTGTTTGTTAATGTATCAAAAAATAGTGTAAGTAATTGTGACTGTTTGTACTTTTCACGGGGGATCACGATCGAGCGCTTTGAAGATTACTAACGAACTGAACTTGCTCTCCGTTGTTGTCGACATCATCAGCTCTCCGTATTCCAGGATTCATGGGAAGGCAGTGGAAGGATTACATTGGTTAGCGGACTCACGTATGTATATATATATGTAAATGTTCCGCTAGCCAATGTTGAAAAAGCAACCGAACAGTTGTGCTCATAAGTATGGTCCCAGACCATACATTCTCCGCCCCCATGACGTCGTGCTTATCTCATCCTTCTAGTTGACTGGCATGTTTCTAATTGGCCCCGCGAAGACGTAGCCCAAGTTGGTATTGAAGGCCTTGACATCACCAACCCCAGCCGCCGTAGAGCCTTCCTTTATTATCGCCGAGTATGTGTCTGCCCCCAGCTCTAAATCGATGGGAATGTTGCTTCTTGGGTCTGGGTCCGCTATAGCTTCATCCGTAAAGTATGATGTAGGGTTCTCTATGAGTGGGTCAGAATAGAGTCTTCGTGGTAATTCGTCTGTTACTAGCGCATTAACCTTTAGTGCCCAGGTTGAGTTAGTGCGTCGGGCCATTATCTTGAAAGTTGTAAATCTTCGCCCTTGGTACGTAAAGGACCGCAACCCTACGCGCTGGAATGTGGAATATGCAATGCGCGTCATTACTGCTGATTGGCTTACCAAAGCTCTCATATTGTAATATGTGTCCATCTCATCAGTCTTAAGGCGAATCATTGCCGTTGGTAAAAACACCAAGTCCCAGGTGAAAACTGGTTCCACTACTGCTACTGCAGGCTGCAAGCTGTCGTTTAATTGCGGGGCGCCATGCAACAACGTGTGATGCCTGTAATCACAACGCTTGCATCCAGTTATACAAGGGCAGTCAGGGGCAAGGTGGCTCCTAGCCAGACAGTTTCGACAATATCCCCTGCGCTCTACTGTCTCGTACCTTTGATAGGGAGTTTTTTCTCGGAATCGCTGGCAGCCGCTCAACGCGTGATCTTGTTGGCACAGGCCACACGCATATTGCCAATGGCTTGGTCTCACTCTGGGGAGATTCCTGTTATCTGACCGGCTCCGTTGACGACGTTCAGGGCTTGGGCGACGTTCAGCTGCACGGGCTGGTCGGTTCGTAGACTGATGGCGGGATGGGCGTTGTTCGGGACTTCGTTCGTTGACAAGGCGGCGGGACTCTCGGCGTTCGGGGCGGCTGGGGCTTGCTTCGACTTGCCAGTCGTTTGGTAGGTAGGCTGCCATCTGTAAAAAAAGAGAAGAAGGAGTACATAGTTCTTTTTTTAAAAGGAGGTCCGACTAACTAGTCGGAAAACAACTTAACCACCTTCGTTATGGGTCGACTGATGTCACCACCAGCAGTCTTTATATCTACCACCCTTACGTTTTGGTCTGTTCCCTGATGGGTCTTTATAATCCGCCCTAACTTCCATTCAGTTGGGGTCAAACGTTCATCTTTTATTACAACTAAATCACCCTCTTTAATGTTGTCTCTTTGATACTTCCATTTGGTGCGTCGATGGAGTTCTTGTAGATATTCTGTTTTCCATCTATTACAAAAGTACTGAGAAATAATTTTTAAGCGCTTCCACCTATTAACCAGGCTTTCATCCTGGTCTGAAACATCGGGTTCTGGTGGGGCTAGAATTGGGGTACCAATTAGAAAGTGAGCTGGGGTCAAAGGCGACAAATCGCTAGGATCGTCACTAGCTGGACTCAAGGGTCTCGAATTAAGACAAGCTTCTATCTTTGATAAAATGGTGGAAAACTCCTCAAAAGTAAAAGTCATTTTTGGAACGCATTTCTTCAAATGCGTTTTGAAAGACTTCACTCCGGCCTCCCACAAACCTCCCATGTGTGGAGCGCCGGGTGGAATGAACTTCCAATCGAGGTTCTGATGTGAATTCTGAGTAATCGCTTTAGTTTTTAATTCTTTCATGAACAAGAGTCTATCTTTCTTCAGAACATCGACTGCTCCAACAAAATTAGTTCCATTGTCGGAGTACACGCAAGATGGGCATCCACGCCTACTAATGAATCTGGAAAATGCCGCTAAAAAAGACTGAGTCGAGAGATCACTGGTTGGTTCGAGGTGTATAGCTTTTGTAGCAAAGCATACGAAAAGGCACACATATCCCTTTGTAATAAGACATGCTCTACCAGTAAAGTTTCGTATGCTGAAGGGTCCCGCAAAATCTACGCCAGTATTAGTGAACGGTCTAGTTAGCAAAGTCCTTTCTGGTGGGAGTGAAGCCATAATCTGATTTTCTGTTCGCTTCTTGTGCAGAATGCAAACTCTGCAATTACGTATCGTCTTTTTTATCAACGACTTGAGTCTGGGTATACAAAATCCGGACCGTAAAACTCTTAACATCAATTGGTTCCCACCATGTAAAGTCACCTTGTGTGTATGTTCGACGAGTAAAGTAGTAAGTTTCGCATTGTGAGGAAGAATTATTGGGTGTCTTTCTTCAAAAGTGAGCGCCGGGGATTGTACGAGTCTCCCATGAGCTCTCATAATGCCTTTCGGGTCTAAGTATGGGTTCAAAGATAGCAATGGACTCTTTGAAGGTATTCTAGATTTCTTCTCTAACGCTTGAATTTCTTCTGGAAAAAAGAAACGCTGGGTACGAATTATACTGGCCCGTTTGCCAGCCTGAATTTCATCAGCAGTGAGGTCTACTTCAGAAGTTAGTGGATTTTGTCGACATACGAGGGTGTTTTTCCAAAATCTGAGTGCTTGCGCATATGCTCTGTATACTCTTGTTAGTGAAGATATGTGTCTCATGGGGTCCTTCTCAATCATTTCATCAGTATTTAACATCAGAACTTTCGAAGTTTTTGCCTCTAATGTAACATCACTTACTTCCTTTGATGGCCAACTATCCTTGGGTAATTTTAACCAATCAGGTCCATTCCACCATAGCTGATGGCTATTGAGTTCGCTAGGTGAGCATCCTCGGCTGGCAATGTCTGCTGGGTTATCTTTCGAGTCAACATGCGCCCAATTTTCTATTCCCACATTTTCAATAATCTCTGATACACGATTGCCAACAAAAGTCGACCAATGGCAAGGTGGTTTCTTCAGCCAAGCAAGAACTATTGTTGAGTCTGTCCAATAGTGTACGTTGAATTTGGAGATTTGAAGATTATTTAATATCGATGAAGACAATTTTGATAGCAGTACTGCTCCACAAAGTTCGAGTCTTGGCAGTGAAATTTTCTTAATTGGGGCAACTCGTGTCTTAGCAGTTAACAAGGAGGTTTGGATTTCATTACTAGTATTTCGGACTCTAATATATAATGCTGCTGCATATGCGCTCTCAGAAGCGTCACAGAATCCGTGAATTTCCACGTCGCTGTCTGGAGTGAAGTGTATCCACCGTGGAATCTTTAAATTTCCAATATCTCCACTATTCTTTACAAAATTCTGCCAATTCATGAGAGTAATTGTCTTCAGTATGTCATCCCAGTTAATCTTGTCCAACCAAATTTGTTGCATCACTAATTTGGCGACTATTACAATGGGAGCCAGCCACCCACATGGGTCGAACAGTTTGGCTATTATCGATAGGACTTCTCTCTTAGTATATGATGTTTTAATTTCCATTGTGGGCGGTGTAAACGAGAAAAAATCTCCAGATATATTCCATTTTATTCCTAGTGTCTTCGTTGAGGCATCATCGGAGATATCAAGCGAATTAACAGGATTAAGTTTTTCTTTCGGTAAGTCGCTGATTAACTTTGGGTCATTGGCAGTCCACTTCATCAGCTCAAAGCCAGCTGATTCCATGGCAGCTGTTAACTCCTTGCGAGATTTAACAGTATCCTCTAATGAATGACCTCCAGCTAGAACGTCATCCACGTATAAGTTTTCCAAAATAACTTTCGAGGCAATTGGGTACGTATCTTTTGTGTCTTCAGCTAATTGTATAAGTGTTCGAAGTGCCAAGAATGGTGCGCAGTTTACGCCAAAGGTAACGGTCTGTAATTCGTAATCTTCTACCGGGTCAGACGGAGATTTTCTGAATAATATTCGTTGAAATTTAGTTTGAGTAGGGTCCAACAATATTTGCCGGTACATCTTGGTAACATCGGCATTATAAACGTGTCGGAAAAACCTCCACTTCAGCACTTGCAGCACTATATCTTGCTGTAAAACTGGACCCGCATATAAATTATCATTAAGGCTTCGTTTATTTGAGGTTGGACTTGATGCATTGAAAACAACTCGTAATTTTGAAGTAATCTTTTCGGGTCTAATAACTGCATGGTGCGGCAGGTAGTAGTTTGGAGTCTTGGATATGTCATTTGAAGAAATCTTTCTCATGTGTCCCAGCTCGAGATATTCCATAATTGTGTTGTCATATAATTCTTTAATCTCGGGGGTCTTCATGAGCTTTCTCTCCATTCTGTAAAATTGAGCAAGAGCAATGTTTCTAGAGTCTCCAAGTTCCTCACATTTTTTAAAGGGGAGGGTCACTATGTATCGCCCTTCCGTGTTCCTTTTAGTAGTATCCACGAAGTTTTGCTCACAAAATACATCCTCATCTGATCTCAAAACTTGTTTTGGGGTCTCCTCCACCTCCCAAAAACGTGTTAGAATCTTCTCGATTGATACTGTATTGCAAAGTGATATTTGTCTTCTCTTTTGAGTCTCATCCTGCAAGGGTCCGCCAATTATCCATCCAAAAACGGTTTTTTGGGCCAAAAGGGATCCAATTGACTTCATAGGTGTTCCAATTGTAAATATTAGGGGTCCTATGTCCATCCCTATTAGGAGATCAACTGGTTGGCTGACGTAAAATTTCGGGTCTGCTAATTCCAAGTTCGTAGCATCGCGCATTTGTGTTTTTTCTAAAGTATATGGCGGTAAATTCGAAGGCAAAGATTTCAAAACAGGGGCCCAAACTTCCAGTTTAAAATTTGGGTCTAGCTTAGATCGTAGTTTAAAAACGCATGCTTTAGCAGAAGTTTCCGAAATGAGTTGGTTTATTCCAGTAACATGAACAAGATTTCGTTTTGTTGGCAAATTTAAACGATTTTTTAACTTCTCAGTAATGAATGTAGATTGTGATCCTGAGTCAATTATCGCACGAGCATCGTAATAATGACCATTAGCCTCAATTTGTACTACGGCTGTGAAAAGTAAAGTATCTCCGGGATGTTGATCTCTATTTCCACCATCCTGGAGAGTCAAAGTTGTGATATTTTCTGCTTCTTGGTTTGTTGTGGACTGTATAAGTGTCGTAAGAGCGGCAGCACTGGTACTAGGTCGTGCTTCCTCTTGAACTGTAGTCTGTATTGCAGATAGGGTCTCCTTTCCCTTGTGTAGTAGTGTATGGTGTTTCAAATTACAAGTTCTGCATCCAAAACGACTTTTGCATTCTTTCACGCCGTGGTTCGTAGATAAGCAATTATAGCAGAGGTGTGAGATTTTTACAACATGAATCCTGTCATTCACATTTTTAGCCAGAAACTGTGGGCAATCTCGTATAAAATGATTAGCTTTGCAAATTTGACACGAATTTTGATATTGTGTCTTGGGCTGCTGAGAAGCATTTGCATTTAATGTACCCTTCGAACTCTGAGCCTTCTGATTTATATTAGTTTGAAAGCTGCTTGTGAACTTCATTTTCTTCGAATTATCTTGTCTGTATGGAGTTTGTTGATTTTGTTTCGAAAAATTGGGCCTTATGTTTCCCACAGATTCCAAAGTTTTGAATTTGTGAGTCAAAAAGTTATTGAAATCGTTCCACGTTGGCAGTGTCTTGCAATCTTCAAGAGTATTCTCGAATTCTTCTAAAAATGTTCTTGGAAGTTTGCTGGAACAAATATATGTTAATATTGGGTCCCATCCTGAAACTTCGACCTTAAGAGTTTCCAGAGTTTGAATGCAGCTATTCACTGTTCGCTGTAACTTTTGAATACTGTGACTTGAGTCTGAAGTGACGTTTGGTAAATTGAATAAAATTTTCAGTTGCTCGTTCACCTGCATCCTCTTATTTTCATATCTGTCGGTTAAAATCTTCCAAGCTAGCTCAAATCCGTCATTTGTAAGAGGAACATGGCTTATTAATTCTCTTGCTTCTCCAGAAGTCTTCTGGGTCAAGTGAAAATATTTCTCCACATTACTCAACTTTGAGCCTCTAATGTAGATTGCGGTAAATAAATCACGGAAACTCGGCCAGGCATTATAACCTCCCTTGAAAACGTCTGTGTCACATGCTGGTAGTCTTGAAATTGCTGTAGAATCATTTTGCTTCTGCGCCAACAGGGTCTCTCGTTTTATTTTCTCCTCTGATTCCTTCTGCTTTAGCGTCTGAATTTGTCCATTGACTGCTGCAATCGCCTTTTTATAAACATCAATTGCCTCTAAATAATGTGTCCTCAGCTTGTTTTTATCGATTGGTTTTTGTCCCTCTCCTGGCTCATAATCGCGGCATTCCACATAAGCTTTCTTTACTTGGTCGTAAAAAGAGTTAAGTTCCACTCGTGATGCCTCCAGGCTATGTATGTCGTCATCAGTGTTCGCAATGCTTAAAATTGAAACGTAATCCTGCAAGTCATTAACGCAGTTTGCAAATTTTGTGCACTTAGTTTTATCCATCCTTTTTGTAACGAGGGTCAGACTTTAGAACAAATTTTTGTTTTACAAAGGTTTGACAAAGTTGCCCTTTACGAGGACAAAGTGTTATTTTTCTTGGGTGTTTAAACAAATCAAGAATTTTGTCTTTGCAAAATTTTGTTGTTAATTCCCAATTAAGTTGATTGACGACAAGTGGATCTAATTTTGTGGAGAGCCTTCGAGTCCAAAGAATATTTGATATGAAATATCCGAAAGAAAAGCCAGAAAAACAGTCCAAATTGGATTATAAAAAACCGCTAAGGAAAATTGTTTAGATGAGTCAGAGAATTTATAAACGGCTATTCCTTTGTTTCCACGAAAGATTTTGTGCAAATACAATAGACGATAGCAAAAAAAACACAGACAAATTATTTTCAATTCAAAAAAATTCCAAAAAAATATCCGACAAGAAAATGTGTGCTGGGTTGCACAGAAGAAATGGTAAGATACAGAGAGTTTTGCGGCAAAAGAACAATAAAATCACTTAATTCCTTTGGTAGGAGGATTTTATTATATGTTGTAGCTCTAAAAACAATATGATGTAGTGTCGAAACCAAAAATTAATCAAATCAGAAAATTTAAGAATCCCAGCAAAATGTTTCAATCTCGAACAAAGTTTGGGTCAGCGGCAAAAATTCAGCAAAATAAATGAAAAATTCCAATTGTATCCAACAAAGAATGATTTGGGTCAAATGTTTCAGCAAGGTATAATGTAAATTTTAGCTTTCAAAGAAAAATATTTTAGCAAAATGTTGTAAAAAACCCACAGTAAAATGTTTCAACAAAAGAATTCAAGAAAGATGAAAATATTTCGTATCAAGAACAAAAATTTCCATCAGCAAGAATTCAAAAAGTGTTCAAAAATTTTCAAAGATTTTGTATAAGTTCAGAAATTTTCATAAAGTTGTTTAAATTTGGGTTAAGTGTTTTCAAAGAAATGTATAGAAATGTTTAAGTATATTTTTTAAGGTTAGTTAACCAACAAATGCTTTATAAATTTTTTTTTTTAAAAAATGATCAAATTTTTGTGGTTAGTTAAGCTCAAAATATTTTAGCGCTTGTCCACCAAACGCCGCCAATTTTTCCAAATAGTCCCAAAATTGATGTATTGGGATGCTAATATGGCGATTATATGCAAATGTTTAACAATGTTCAAATGTGTCTGAGTCTCTATGTAACAAATATTGTAGGGTTATGTATGAGTCTTTAATAAACGGCGATTCTTTTCCAAAAAATTCCCACAAAAATATATGTAAAAATTGCAAGGTTATGGTTGTTAAACTATGACGCCAAAAAGTTGCGCCAAAGTTTGCATATAAACGCTAAGTATGTTTGTATTGTAATTGTTATGTAAATTTTTCTCCAAAATGTCTGCTAAGTTCATGTAAATTATTGTGTCACAATTATGACGCCACAAATTTGCGCCAAAATCGTAAAAATAAACGCTTTTTATGTAATCGACGAGAATATTCCCAAAAAATGAGAGCAAGATTCCAAATGACAAGCAGTAATTTCCAAAAAAAATCAATAATTTCAAGGAAAATTGATTTAAATAGTGTATATGAGAATATGTAAGTATTTTTCCTCAATATGTTTTCAAAAAGTTGTATATAAAAACTTTTATTATGCCGGGTCAATTCTACAAAGGTCTCACTGTAAACGGACAGACAAAGAGAGTGACAAGAGAGTATATTTCTTTCCAAATATTCCAATTTTTCCAGTAGAATTATGTCCCTTTAAAAACACACTGGTAATTTCCCAATTTTTGGAAGAAATTTCCAAATTTTCCAAATATTCAAGAAGAGAGATCGAGAGTTATGTATGTATGTGTAAAAGTGTGGACGTATTTGTGTATTCCCACGAACTAGAAAGGGTCAACATCAGTCCTTGGTTGCAAAATGTTGTTAAACTAGGGTCAAAGGGGTCAAATTGTATGTTTTATAGCGTTTTCATCATAAAGGTAGAGTGTCGGTGTCAAATTTCGCCGAACCCTGTAGTCCTTTTTCGATTCCACGCTTTTCAATGCACAAAAAAACTCATTGGTACTCACGTTGACTCTCTATGTAAAGTTGGGAGTATGTCTTTATGTGTGTTTGTCCGTCCAGTGCTTCTTCTTCCTCTTTGTTTTGGCGCCTTGTGTTGGTATTGTTGGGTTATAGAATTTTGTTTTTACCGAACCGATAATTAATTATTGAATATTTGTTGTTTATGTTTGTTGACAAAATGTAAAGGGTCAGTAAGGGAGTCTTGTTTTGTGAAAATTTGGAATGAAAAATAGCTCTTTATCAATGTTGTCTTATGACTTTTATTTCCATTAAAAAAGTTTTCATTTCAAATTTTCATAGAACAAGAATTGAACCCCTTTTTGTATTTTATCCGTAGTTTTTAGCAATGTTCCACTGTAATGTGTCACTATTTTTTTTCTTTTGGGTCGCACTTATTGTTCTTATTGTGTTATGTGGTTATATTGTTGCACAAGAATTATGTCACTTTTATTATTAAGTTTCACTGTTTATTTTATTTGTGGCCCACTGTATATTTGTAGATTTGTGTTTGTTGTTGTAATTCACAGTTTGTTGATGTTTTTAGTGTTTTCAATATTATTAAAAAAAATAAAATTATTAACTTTAAATTTTTGACAATAATCACTGGGACCACTGTATGTTATTCTTTCTAAGCGTTTTTTTGTCTCACACAATATGTTTCTATTTTTCTTGTTCTTTACACTGGATGTTTCCAAACTAAGTTCCAGAAATCACTGTTCGTATTGTTGTTGTATTTAATGTAATTTTACCGGCGTTTTACTCTCTTATTGGAACACTTCATTTTTTATAATTTTTGCTTTTTCACTTTTTCCACTGTCACTCTTTTGTTCCAAAATATGTTTTTTTTGTTTTTGTATTGTTGTGTCAATCTTTTGTTGGTAATTTTGTTAATTTTTTTCACTAATAATTTTTAATTGTCACTTGTTTACTGTTTGGTGTCGTTATTTTTGCATATTTTCTTTTGCTGTTCAATTAGGTAGCTATTCACAGAAATGAACCATGTGTTCAAGTTCACTTTTTTAATATAATGAACTAGTTATTTGTGATTGAAAATTTTTTATGTTATCACTTTTTCGATAAAAACTTTCACTTTTAGCAATTTTTTATGATTAAAAAAACACTATCTGGCTCGATATGGACCAAATGTTTATTTACAAACCTTTTGTATTTTTTATTCGTAAATAATAAGTAAGTATTTTGTGGTTTTAAATTTCAAATGTTTGGTTTTATTTTGTGTTGTAATTCAATGAGTGTTATGTGTGTGTGTATGTACAATGTGTGTTGATTTTATCTAGGCTTTGTAATGCAATTTATGTTTTTTTTTTTAGCACAATGTAGGTTAAGTTTTAACTAGGTTTATACTTCAAATTCTTTTTAGTTTTTAGGTAATTCTTTAGTATAGTTTTTAGATTTTTTATTTAGTCACAAATTTTAGGTAGATGTAAGTTTTAATGTAATATTTATTGTAGGATAATTTATTTTCAGGGAAGTGCAATGTGTAGGTTAATTAACAAATTTTATTCATAAGTAGATAATTTGTACTTGTTGTATTTTCAATTCAGTGTTGTATGTTAAGATTAATTCTATGTTCAATGTTTTTTTATGTGTATTTACAAATTTAATGTTTAATTTTGTGTTTGTTAATGTATCAAAAAATAGTGTAAGTAATTGTGACTGTTTGTACTTTTCACGGGGGATCACGATCGAGCGCTTTGAAGATTACTAACGAACTGAACTTGCTCTCCGTTGTTGTCGACATCATCAGCTCTCCGTATTCCAGGATTCATGGGAAGGCAGTGGAAGGATTACATTGGTTAGCGGACTCACGTATGTATATATATATGTAAATGTTCCGCTAGCCAATGTTGAAAAAGCAACCGAACAGTTGTGCTCATAAGTATGGTCCCAGACCATACACACTCAGTTATTCACTATCAAATGCAAGAGTTTTTGTTGCATCAGATTTTAAAAAATTGTTGCAAAAAATTTACTTCATATTTGTTTAAATGTTAAATGCATTCGTAATGAAACTGGACAAGATTTATATTTAATTAATAGCAGAGGATGAGATTTAAATTATAAAAATTAGTTTGGGGCCTGGAGGTACTTAGTTATATAGCAAGAAATTTTCAAAAAATTCAATTTTTTTGTGTTTTTATGGGTTGTACGCGCTTGTTCCACAGAGTGCATCTTGTAAACTTAGCCGAACTTAGGTTCCGTTAATTTTTTGGGGAAAGAAATTGGACTCTCTGGATACGGAATAACCACATTTGGGCTGCAAATATTTGCAAATCTTTTGATGACTGCACTTTTAAAAAAAGGAATTTTGCATGAAATTCATACAAATTTAGCTGTGCATTTGTATGGGAGCTAAATCAAAATATGGACCTATCTTAAGAAATGTTTGCAAGGAGGATTTCTACCCCCGGAGACACTATAATACTATATTATAGCTAAATATGTTATTAAATATTGGATAACAAGTAAAAATTCAACGAATCCGGGGTACCATATAAGGGGCTACATCGAAACATAAATCTGCGTTGAAAATGTTTTGTAAGAAGATTTTATACGCAGTGAGAACACGGAATGCAAAATTACAGCCAAGTTGGTTTAAAAATGTGGTCATGATATTCAAAATACCTTAAATTGGGAGGTACGGTTACATGGGGGCTATATCAAAACATGCACCTATGTCCATAATTTTTGTTGAAATTATTTTTTGGCCACTAGGAACCCTAAGTACCAAATTTCAGGTAATTTGCTACGAAATTGTGGCTTAAATCCTCAAAATACCGAAAATCTTAAGGTACCGTTATATGGAGGCTATACCAAACCTTAAGCCGATATTGTTCATGTTTGGCCCATTATTACCCACAGGTACAAGCTGAGTTTGTGCCAAATTTCAGTGACGTATCTCAATACGTTTGCAAGTTATTAATTTTGCGCCGCTAGATCAGTGCTTTCGACCACCGTGCAGCGCCTTTATGACCGGACAAAATGTGGAATTGATGGGTCATCCGCCGTACAGCCCTGACTTGGCAGCAGTGACTTCATTTGATTCCTACACATCAAGAAAAAAGGCGTGGTCAACGATTATCGTTGCCAGAAAATGCTGTTGTTTACATGTCGAACTTTATTATGACTTTTTAACATTTCTCACACTAATGCTGATATTTTTCTCGGACATTTCGTTTTTCAACATTTCATTTCATTTCCTATACAACATTCCAAATCGTTGATGGTCCCTTAAAAAAGTGTATGACTTTAGATAAAACAGGAAACAAGGGTCCCTCTTTTGGCGTTTTATCACGTAGTGGTGTTCCTATATATCAACACAACGATTTCAAATGACAGAAATGGTTAAATTGATTTACAATTTTTTAGTTGAATCGCGCATTGAGCAGGTCCTGAAAAATATGCATAACAGAGTACCAAGCATTATTGCACAATTATTTTCATATTTATCATCCTTAGTATTACCATATTTTTGTTTTTGCATTATTTGACATTCGTTTTGAAGATAAGCCTTACCCCCAGTTTTTGTAAAAAATTTTTATTCTTCTCACACGAATTGTCAAATTTTGTAGATCGATTTACTCGCTTTACCGCAAATTTAGAGCGCTGATTTTTAAATGAGGAATCCTTAATGATATATGGAACGGGTATACGAAAAATTAGATGTGTATGTCATCTGGGGGCTGAGCTATGAATGCCTAAATTATTACGAATATAGACGAACGAACAAAAATAAGTTACAAAAACTGGGGGTAAAACACAATACTAAGGTTATAGAACATCAGTATCAACGTTGTATTCATTTCTAGACTACAATCCCAACGCAAGATAAACTCATTTCGTCTAATTAGTTGGTCTTAGTTGGACAAATCAGCCGAATAGTTGTGCGGTTATCTACAGGTATGATGTTCTTAATTGTCATTTTGTTTTTGCCCATTTTTACGTTACACTAACAACGCGTGCAATGCAATGTTGTTGGTTTTTGTTTTTTTTTTTTTTGGTATAAACAAATAATCGAACAGGTAACCACAGATGCAACAACAACAACAATGCACAAAAACCATCAACGAATACCGGCAAAAACACATTATGTATGCATTTTGTGATATTCGATCTTTGTTTTCTCTCTGCACTTTGTACTCTGGTGCAGCGTTGTCAGTATTGGGGATTTTTCCCCAAATTGGGGAAATTTTATTTGAAATGGGGAAAAAAATTTCGACTTGGGGAATTGGGAAAATGTTGAGGAAATCTGAAAAATATTTGGGGATTTTTGGGGAATTTCTTTTTTTAACTAATTACTTCAGATTATCTTATCTTTTTTTTTAATTTCAGTACCTGAATAGCGCACGCGTGACGCACAAATAACATACATCATATACTAGCTGGTCGCAGCTGTAATAATTTATGACAGATTTGAAGTGTTATCATGCGGTTCGACGACTGACAGCGTATAGAACAGTGGGTTGAATTGAAATAACATTTTCCATCATTTCTACTGCTGAAGGGGACTTAACTGCAGAAATGATTTCTGGATTGATGGGCAATGATGAAATTAAACTTTATTTAACATTCATGGCTCCAATTATAAAAGAGATGAATATGCTAAGGCCCATTATTATATCCTTTTTGTTGTTGAATGTTGGCTGATATCGGACAGATAACCCGCATTTTATTCCTTTGTGTTCCTTTTAAAATTTAAAGTGCGCCCAAACAACAAACATTTGAGAGCAAATTCAATCAACCAATCCGATTTGAGTAAATTTGATGTATACAGACTGTTTTGCTTGAAATGGAATGGAAGGTGTAATAACAAATCCCTGGTAATGCGAACTTTATTCCTTATTTTTCTAAAAGTAAGGTATAACAAAAAGGGATTTTAAATAAAAGATGTAAGAACGGGCCTTAATCTATTTTTTCAAACCGATACACACTGCTAATATGCATTCTTCCCTGTGCACTCGAACATTGAAACCATTTATAAAAAAATTAAGATATTGAAAAAGTTGTGGAATCGATTGAAAAAGACCTAGGCTTTAATTTTGACGTGTACTTTTTTTGAGTAAACAATTATTAAAGTTAAAAAGACCAGTGCCGAATATCTTAAACGCTGTTAATATATATGCTGAAACAGATGCCTACAAATATGCAATTTTTAAACTTACAAGCAATTTTACCCCAATATTTGCAGCAATTCATTGGGTCAACACATTTTTATCTCTATACGAACCTTTTTAGAACCAGTTGTCAACACAAAAATCTCTACGATTGTTTACGAATCGCAATGGAGAAAGTTATCATTCGTAAATTGGAGATGGTATTAAATATGCTTTCCGTTCCAACAAGTAATTCTTAAGTAGAAAGAGTCTTCTATTTTGAACCATATTCAGAAATAAAATGCAGTACGAGTTACTAGAATAAATAATCAATTTTCTAACAACTCCATTTTTTGTAGAAATTTTGACTTACAACAAGATATGGACTCAAGCTGACACAAAGATGTAAAATTTTGACCCACGTAAAGAAATGTTACAACTCTTCCATTATACAAATTTATATAAATCCAATGAGACTAATGATTCTGAATCACTTGAAAGTGAAGTTTTCAATATCGTTAATTTAATTCATATATAAGTGTATAGAATATTTTACAAGTTTAATGATATGAATTTCAATAGTAAAATAAAACTAGATTTGCTTTTTTGTAATTTTTTGTTAAAAAAATTTTGGGGATTTTTTTGAGGAAATTCAATAAAATCTTGGGAATTTTGGGGAAAAGTTTTGGGCAAGTTGGGGAAAAGAGTCTAAAAAATACTGGCAACGCTGCTCTGGTGGGTGAATAAAAATGCCGAGAAAGAAATACTTACGAATAAGAGAGTGAGAGTATACAACAATGGTGCACATGAAGAGAATGCTATTTTGGTTTTTTGTATGGGAAAGAGAGTTGTAGTTAACTTTTTCGTAAAGACGCGTGCATGGCTGGTATACAAACATAAACAATTTCATACATACTCTTGTATTATTCTCGTAGATATCTTTTTGGTTGTAGGAAACAAAAAAAGTATCTGAAACGTACACTGTTGCCACGAATGTGATTTGCCGGGAATTTTGTGGGGAACTCAGAAATGGAATGGGAATCGAAATGAATTATGTTTTAAATTCAGTAATTTTGGCAATTGTAAAATATACTATGGGCGGTTTATGAAAGGGAATACGGGTTTAGAAGGCATTAACAATTAAACTAATTTCTGGGAATTGAATTGTTTTGAGAAGAAATTTGGATATCTAGAAATTATTAAGATATTAGATATTGATGTCACTCAAAGTTAATCTTCAAACAAATTTGTACCGGAATTAGATACCCTGTAAAATAGAATGTTATTTTAAAATATTAAACGGTTTAATTAATTAATATGTTAATGTGTGCACTTGATAATCTTTAATTTGGGAATATACCATAACATGGACCTGTACCGAACATTCTCTGCGAGAATAAGTGCGGCTACAACCCTTAAAAATGACTAGAATAGGGAATAGCAAAACGTGCCAAATTTCAGGTATTTCCTTTTTTATTAATTTTCTCGTTTAGAGTTAAGCTTGATGATCGGAAATTATTTGCAAGTGAAAAAGGAAAGCCCAGGACTTTTCGTTGGATAATGTGGCTACAACCTTGAAACTACAGGTACCGGCCGTACAGTTTTATGGGGCTATATCAAAATGGTGACCGATATAGCTTATTTTCAAAACAATAAAAATCCTAAAATTATTAAGCTCTATATTAATAAATTGCGACCTGTATTTTCATTTCAACAGACAAATGGACCGGCAGACATCATTATAACATTTTTTTCTGATCTAAATGATATATTTTATAGGGTCACCGACGAATATTTCGATGTTTAACAAAACGGAATAAAATTATATATGCCCACCATCTTATTGTGGCATATAAAATGGAAACTCTCGTAACAGAAATATATTGCGAACAAATTTAGGGTATACAGAATGTAAATGCCATGGAGTCAATTGCAAAACGTTTAATTGAATGTTTACAGCTTAGAAACAAAGCGGTTCAGACAACAGTATTTTAATTGAAGAATGAATTCATCTGCAGTGAGGAAATGTGTTACAATCATTCAATGTTATGTCCCAACAGAAGTCTTAATTAAAATGGGATAATTAGGGTCCTTTTACAATTTTGTGTGGAACAACTTTTCGACAATGGTTAGACTCCTACTGCCTCCCATTATTGCTTAAATTACACTGTGAACACAAATGTTGGGGCAGAGATAATTCCTTTTGGAGATGAAAGCCCTTGGTGTGTGTATATTAAAAACCCCGAAGGACAGATGCGCCGTGAGTCGAACTTCCGCGTTATAGCGTGATGAAGTTTTTGCAAGAGACCCTGTAAGCCGTCATGAATTAGCATTATATCTTTGTTTGTTGTTTTTTAGAGCACTTAAGCAACAGTGAACAAAGGTATAACGCTAATTCCTGATAGCCCACAGGGTCTATAACAAAAAATTCATTACGCCATAACGCGGAAGTTCGACTCACGGCGGATCTGTCCTTCGGGGTTCATAATATACTCACCAAGGCCTTTCTTCTCCAAGAAGAATTTTCCGTGCACCAGACTTTCACCTCCATTTTGTTGCACAGTGTTATCTAATCTAATCTAAAAAAATGAGTTCAGCTAGATGAAAGGTACCACCTACGGGGCTATATCAAAGAGTCAACCTATCTTTAATTTTTTTGGCGGAAAAGTTTTATAGCTGCAGAAAACTAAAGAATCATATTGAGGGTAGTTTCATCAAAACAATGTAGACCCTCAAAAATGGACCCATGTTGACGAATTTTAGTGAAGAAATTTCGTGACCACTGAAAATTCCCGAAAATCGGGAAGTACAGTTATATGGGGGGATATACCAAAACATGGACCTATATTGACGATTATTTTTGAATAGACAAATTTGTAGCTAAGATTCTCAAAATACCGATCATTACAGTTAGTTCGGTTAAAATTGCACCTAAAATTCTCAAAATACCGAAAATCGGCAGATACCGTTATATGGGGGCTATACCACAACATGAACCTATGTTGACGATGTTTGGTGGGGATGTTTCATGACCATTGAGAACCCCAAATGGCAAATTACAGCTAGTTCGGTTAAAAATTGTAACTAAAATGCTCAAAATACCGAAAATCGGGAGGTACCATTATATGGGGGCTATACCAAAGCATGGACCTATGTTAACGATGTTTGGTGGAGATATTTCATGGCCACTGAGAACCTCAAGTGTCAAATTGCAGATAGTTCGGTTACAAATTGTGGCTGAAATTCTCAAAATACCGAAAATCCGGAGGTACCGTTATATGGGGGCTATACCAAAACATGGACCTATGTTGACGATGCTTGGTGGAGATATCTCATGACCACTGAGAACCTCAAAAAGCAAATTACAGCTAGTTCGGTTAAAAATTTTAGCTAACATTCTCAAAATACGGAACATCGGGAGGTACCGTTATATGGGGGCTATACCAAAACATGGACCTATGTTGACGATGTTTCGTAGAGTTGTTTCATGACCACTGAGAAGCTCAAATGTCAAATTGCAGATAGTTCGGTTAAAAATTGTGGCTAAAATTCTCAAAATTCCGAAAATCGGGAGGTACCGTTATATGGGGACTATACCAAAACATGAACCTATGCCCATATCCTTTGGGATATAAGTTTGTTGATCACTAGGAACCCTAAGTGCCAAATTATAGCTAATTCGGGCTAATGTGGCGAAGAACGTCAAAATACCTCAAATCCGGAGGTACCGTTATATGGGGGCTATACCAAAAAGTAGACCGATATAGCCCATCTTCGAACTTGACCTGCCTATGGAAAAAAGACGCTCTGGTGCAAAATTTCAGCGCTCTATCTCAATTATTGCGGACGCTAGAGTGATTACAACAGACGGACAGGGCTAGATCGTCTTAGAATTTTATCCTGATCAAGAATATATATACTTTATAGGGTCGCAAATGATTAGTTCGATGTGTTACAAACAGAATGACAAACTTAATATACCCTCCATACTATGGTGGAGGGTATAAAAAGACGAGTTTTTCGTTTTTCGAGACGACAAACGAAATTGGCTTGGAAAACGCAGGAATTACACACATAATGAGCAAACATGGGATGGGAACAAGAAATGACAACGGAGATCGTTTTATCGGAATGTGCCACGCCTTCAATCAATCATTGGTGGCTCGCTATTTCCACACAAGGAAATCCACAAATATACTTGGACATCGCCAGATGGTAACACAAAAAATCAAATAGATCACCTTTGTATCCGGAAACAATGGAGAAGTTCCTTAACGAATGTCAGGACAAAACGAAGTGCAGACATTCACAGCGACCACGAACTGGTCATAGCCCACATTCGACTCAAGTTGGAGAGACTTCATAGAAGACACAATAAACAGAGAGCAAGGAAATGTTTTGATGTCAAAAAATTAAGAAACACCAATGAAAGAGAAGAACTTAGACAACAAATAAATGATACATTTTTGCCGAGCAACAATTATATCTGGAAGAAATGACAAAAAATGCCGAAAACGCAGCAGGACCTCACAACATACGCAAATTATACAAAATAATCGACAAAATATCTAACAAATCATTCAACAGGAACAGAGAAATCAAGGATGCAAACGGCGATATAATAACCAATGTTGACTTGCAAGCTGAAAGGTGGAAGCAACATTTTGAAAGCATTAGCAATAGTTATGATAACGACGAGAGCGAGAGCACCAACAACAACATAGCAGTCAACGAGGAGATGAATGAGAACCCTCCATAGATGGATGAAATTTTAAAGGCGATTATAGCACTTAAAAGGAACAAATCTCCAGGAGAAGACGCGCGGAAAAGTAAAAAACACCCTGCTAAACTCGATATACAAAGTAGTCTCAATAATCATAAACAATAGGCTACAGGTTGTCGAGCGCTCATTACGAAACGAATAAGCCGGATTTAGACCTCATCGTAGTTGTATCGACCAGTAGAATACACTCCGAATACTTATAGAGCAATCCATCGAATGGCATTCGCCCCTATACCTGGTGTTCATTGACTTCACGAAAGCCTTCGATTCGGTAAAACGCAACGCAATATGGAATGCTCTGCAAAAATATGGAGTCCCACAAAAATTAATTAACATAATAAAATCCATGTACGAGAATGTATCACTCAAAGTTCGACACAACAATATATACCACGACACGTTCACTACAAACGTGGAAGTGAAACAGTGTTGTCCTCTATCCCCGCTATTGTTTGCGTTAGTGCTCGACACTGTTATGGCCGAAGTCTACAAGAGAAAATAGGCATTGTATGGGGATTTCAGCGTCATCTAGAAGACTTAGACTTTGCCGACGACATATGCCTAATATCCCACAAACATAGAGATATGCAAAGCATAATCAACGACTTAGCAACCCTTTGCAAACATATCGGTTTAGAAGTCAACATCCGTAAGACTAAAGCCATGCAAATAAACAGCAACAACACCCGGAAATTTAATATAGATAATGTAGAGATTGACTTTGTGGATCAATTCTGCTATCTAGGATGTATTATGACATCCCAAGGAGAAGTTGAGGATGATGTGAACTTTAGGCTGGGCAAAACAAGATCGGCCTTTGGACGATTGTCTAAAATATGTTCATATTTATTTCAATACATAAAAAGTTCGTCCCGGACGAACTTGACGCTGTTCTTACTTGTTTTACTTAAAAATGGAAATCCACATTAAGTTTCATATTAAAAAAATCTCCCCAAAAACTCTGCCAACACATGATGCATGGCAACTCTACGCAACAAGTACTTAGCAAAAAAGGTTTACTCGGATAACTCATTGTTTGTTCCATTCGTATGTGTGTGCAAGTGTGCGGACACTGCTACACAATTGTTGTTGTTGTTGTTGCTTCTTACTGCTGCTGTTGGTGTGTCTTAAAGATCTTTAAAAAATCATTCGCTTATTTGCATTGAACGCGCACGGAACGTTACGTTGGTGGTTACGTCGATTGATCGATAGTTGATTTTTGTTTGTAAACTGAACCAAGCAAAAACAAAGCAACTATAACAAACAAATAAATTTTATTCGTTCAAAAATTGACAAAAGAAACCAGAATTTAAATTTTTAAATAACATAAAAATAAGAAACACAGCTACAAAATTATTCCCTAACTAAAATAAACAAACAGTCTAATGAACGGGCGTAAATAATTAAGAAAAAAACGAAAAAAGAAAGAAGAAGAATATAAGATAAAAAGTAAACAAAATTAAACAACAACAAAAGAAACATCTGTGTATTTGTTATTGTAAAAAAAGTCGCAGTTTTAGGTATATTGTATCTCAAAAAAGATATAACTAGTGTGTTGTTTTATCTTGAAAAGAATTAAATAACGTTTATAATAATAAGAATTTTAAAAGAAACCATTAAGCATAATTGATAATAACAAAATATAACATCATCTTTAGAACAACAACAACTTGGATTACTGCTGTCCGTCCTTCCAGCCAGATATTGTGGAGATTCGACACAGCAACAACAAGGATTATACTTTTCAACGAAAACAAGTAATTATTTTGATTTAAAAAAAAACATATTTTGTCGTTTTAATAATTGATCTTATGCTAAAGTTATGACATTGTACAGTTCTAAGAATTTTGAGTCATTCATTCATTTTGTGGATTATGTTAGTGGTATGATATGTTAATCATTCTATGCTTAGGTTTCAAAAGATTATCAAAATGGAACTCAATTTTAAAAAGGAAGTTTGTAGTGCAACAAAATCCGAACTTTCCCCAACTGAGATATTTATTCCACGATTAATTTTTTAGCCACATTTGACGGTATAAAAGTAATAATTAATCGGCGTATAAGAGTAATTCGGAAAAATTCCCACAGAGGTCAAATAAGGATAGGGTTTGCATTGGAAGTAATGTTTTAAAAGTCTCCATCGATCCCATGTGTGCAAAAATGTTATTTGTTCTTAATTTCTTTTTTATACCCTCCACCATAGTATGGAGGGTATTTTAAGATTGTTTTGCTGTTTGTAACAAATTGAACTAATAATTTGCGTCCATATAAAGTGTTAGTAAATAAGATCAGGATAAAATTCTAAGACGATCTAGCCATGTCCGTAATCACTCTAGCGTCCGCAGTTATTGAGATAGAACGCTTAAATTTTGCACACTGGTGTATTTTTTTCATAGTCAGGTCAAAGTATTTTAAGAATTTTAGATACATTTTTTCTGACAGATCCAATCTATCAAACTTCCGAACTGGAAGGCATTACAATTCATGAGGAAAAAAATCTTCCATTGTATGTGTGTGTGTGTTTTGAAGAAGAATTCTATGAAGACCAAAGACAATAGGCTGACTTGACAGTAAAAAGGCTTCAAAAATACTTCACAACTGCAAATTTGCAATAACAAAAAAACATTGTTCCACAACATCCCATATGGGACAAGGGAGATTTCTCTCATATCAATGAGTGCACCCCGATTCATATTTAGCTCAATGATTTGGGACCTACTGTTTATCGCCGAGTCCGAACGGCGTGTCTTAAGACACCACTTGCGGAGAAGTTTTTCAAGGCTGAAATACTCAGGAATTGTCACCAACATTACTGAGGGGTATTTTGCCACCGTTAAAAAATGTTTGATGTTGCCTGGCCTGGGAATCGAACCTCCGACCTTCTGCGTGCAAGATGGGCGTGCATAACTTTGCACCAAGGTGGCAATAAGTTTAGTATATATACAAGTTTTCAAACTCAGCCTTTGTCTAGCACCACATCTAATTATGCCTGATGAGCTGAACTAAACCTCCAGCGAAACGATCTTAGCATATCGTTTGGATGTGTGTGGACTTCGCCAGATATCACTTTTTCAATACGAAACTCCTTAGGTTATGGTAGCTCAATTAATTCAATTAAATACAACTCTCACAAATAAATGACATTCTTCCTAATAAAACCACAATTAAATAATAACTAGCTGCATTTTACATTTGAGGTTCCCAATGGCCAAGAAATTTATCCACTAAAAATTGTCAAGATAAGCCCACGTTTTCGTATAGCCCCCATATAATGGTACCTCCCGATCTAAAGTATTTTGAGGCTTTTTGCTAAATTTTCTGACTTATTTAGCTGAAATTTGACATTTGACGTTCCCAATGACCAAAAAACTTCTTCACTAAATATTACCAAGATAGGTCCACGTTTGGGTATACCCCCTATATAACGGTACATCCCGATTTAAGGAATTTTGAGGATTTTATTTAAAGTTTTTGACCGAACTATCTGAAATTTAAGACTTTAGGTTTTCAATGACCAAACAACTTATCCACTAAAAATTGCCACTATAGGTCTACATTTTGGTATAGCCCCCATATAACAATACCTCACGATTTAAAGTATGTTGAGGATTTTAGCTACGTTTTCCGCGAAAATGGCTCCAATTTGAGACTTGGAGATTCAAGAGGTCAGAAAACTACTAAACCAAAAATGGGGGAGATATGTCCACGTTTTGGTGTAGGGCCCATATAACAGTACCTCCCGATTTAAAGTATTTTGAGGATTTTAACTACATTTTTTGCCGGAATTAGCTGAAATTTGACATTTGAGGATCTCAACGACCAAACAACTTATCCACTAAAAATTGCCAAGATAGGTCTACGTTTTTGTATAGCCCCCATATAACAATATCTCCCGATTTAAAGTATTTTGAGGATTTTAGCAACATTTTATGCCGGAATTAACTGAAAATTGACATTTGAGGTTCTCGATGACCAAAAATCTTATACACTAAATTTTTCCACCTGAAATTTGCCGGTATAGGTCCACGCCTTCATAGTCCCCAAAGAAAGGTACCACCCAATGTTCGGTATTTTGAAGGTTGTGGCCTTCATATCACACCTAAATGGCTGAACTTTGGAATTTAGTTTTTGTTGGGCGTATTAAGCTTTCCACCTGAAATTTGTTGATATAGGTCCACATCTTCACCACCCAATTTTCGGTATTTTGAAGGTTGTAGCCTTAATATTCCACAGCAATGGCTGAAATTTGGTATTTAGTCTTCGTTGGGAGTATAAAACTTTCCACCTTAAATTTGTCGGTATAGGTCCCCGCTTTGATATAGCCCCCATAAAACGGTACCTAACGATTTTGCGTATATTGATGATTGTGGCATCAATATCCGACGAAAAATTACTAAAATGTTGTATTTAGTCTTTAGTAGGTTATAAAATATTGCAGAATATAATGATCAGGATAGGACAACCCACGTCTTCATATAAGAACCCATAGAAATGTACCTCCTAGTTTCGGTATTTGGTGGTGTTGGCCTCAATATCCCACCGAAATGGCTGAAATTTATTATTTAGTGTTCGTTGGTAGTATACAACTTTCCACCTTAAATTGTCTGTATAAGTCTCGCCTTCATATAGCCCCCATGGAACGGTACTCCCCGATTTTCGGAATTTAGAAGGTTGTGGCATGAAATGCGGTATTAAGTCTTCGTTGGGAGTATAGAACTCTCCACCTTAAATTTGTCGGCATATGTCCCCGCCTTCATATAGACCCATAGAACGGTACCTTCCGATTTTCGGTATTTTGCAGGTTGTGGCCTCAATATCACACCGAAATGGCTGAAATTTGGTATTTAGTCTTCGTTGGGTATTTAGTCTTCATATATGAAAGAAAATTAATTGTGCAATATAACTCGTGTTGGAGGGTTAAAAAGGTGGACACAGTCGAACTTAACGCCGCACTGTGGGGCCAATGACGGATTGTGAGGCAACAAATTACAGGGGCAAGCTAAGCCTTCGAAATTTCGTACGTATGTTTATAATGGGCTTAGAACCGAATGTGCAAAAATTGGACCATGTCGGCTCAGATATAGATATAGCTCCTCTATATATTTTCCAGATTTCAGATTTTTGTCTTATAAAAGCCATAATATATATCAGATCTTAACATAATGTGGTGTGTTACTTCTTTATAAGTTAATGCAAAATAAGATGTAATTTTCGAACTTGGGTTAACTTAACACCAAAGACACATAATGACAAAATTCATCTCTATTCATTCGGAAGATAACTTAATTAGAATAGACGGACAGACGAACGGACGGACGGACATTGCTAAATCGACTTAGAATTTTACGCTGATGAAGAAAATATATACTGTGGTGGGTATAAAATGATTATTTCGATGAGTTACAAACGGAATGACAAACGTAATATACCCCCCCATTTTATGGCGGTGGGTATAAAAATATCCAAATTCTTAAGTTTTACGTCAACTAAAATCGGATTTGTATGAAAAGGCTCGCCTGGGCGCGGCTATTTTTTTCACAAAATGATAGTACATATTAATACCTATCACCACATATGTATATATAATATCACAGATACACCCAGATACCGAAAGTTACACCCCAGAGAACACATGGACGACAAAGCAAAATACTCCAAAAAACATTACATATTAACTCAAAAATATATTTAACACACGTAACATTTTTATTATTTGTTAATGCTATCTTATTTTACATACCCATAGAGGAGTTTTCCATTTTAAAAAATATAAAAATGTTGGAATGTTCTGCTTGACGCCTAAAATGCTTTCACTATTTATTTATGATGACTGTCAGAAAATGATGCATAAGAAAATATGTCACCATTGCCAGATCGGTATATCGTTATGTGATGTTACCAGATTTATTTTTTTAATGATTCAGAGTATTGGCAATATAAATCCGTTATTACCTTTTTCAAATTGTACACTTCAAAAATTTACCTTTTGCCTCGAAAACCTGCCATTGGCCCCATCGTGCGCCGTTCTTACATGTTTTTTATTTGTCTCACAAACAGTTAATAGTTACTTTTAGGAAAATGTTTGATAGGCAAATCATAGTTCTCTAGAGAGGACCTAGTAATAATAGCAAAAACGACTTGTGTAGCTTTGTATCCAAATACTCTTTATCACAAAATCGACAAAAAAGTTGTGACATTCGAATAAATTGGTCCCCAACATTAAGTGGATAAAAATTACCTATTTATATAATTTGGAGTCGATGTCCATCCATCCAAATGTCCGGCTGGCTGGCTGGCTGGAACGTCCGATAACTCTAGAACGGATCAACCGATTTGGTCTAAAATTTGATTCTCGTAAAATATTGTCAAAACTTAGATCAAATTCGCAAATGTGTCATATCGGTCCACTCCTTCCGGTATCTCCACCACAAAAGTTCGAACATTTTCGCTAAGATTATGCGCACGATAACTGTCGAAGGAAGTAACCAATTTATTTCAAACTTTGCACGTCGTAATATTTCCTCCACGTATAGATCAGCTTCGAATACACAATTGTGTTATGACTTTTAAAGTTTTTTCTCATAAATGATTTCCTGTAGTGAGAATGAATGACATTGTCCGATTAATGCCTAAAATAACATTTATTTAATTTTATTATGAAAAAGGATACGCACAAATCACTTTGAAAAAAAAAATTCTATGAAATGAAAAACAAAATTTTTTCTCCAAAAATTATTTCCTGTTGCACGAATGAGTGGCCTTGTACCTGCCACTTTTAATTTTTATGATATATGAAATAAAGTTTTATATAATATTAAGTGATATATATGTTATAATATAACGATAAAATTGGTGAAATATCTGTTTATAGTAACTTCAAAAATTTCAAAAGTTCTGAAAAATAAAAACTTTAAAAGCTTTTTGTGCGGGAGCTTTTTTTTATCGAATCACTTTATAATTAAGATTTTATTCAGTCATAATATCATACAGGGATACGAGGTTATAAAAAAGCCATAAACCTAATATGCACTCTATCGCCCCACTTCTTCAAGTATCTCCCACAAAAAGTTTCAAAAATGTTTTCATTGGACTCTTGTCGGATCGGCATGAACTTTTTGCAGCAGGTTGTGCTCGCAGCCCCTTTCACGATGGTAATTTTGTTTCGGGGTTATGTCCATACATGATGATATAATGTCTCATATATATTCCCTTTCACATCCCCGAAAAGACACGTGTGACTTCCCACATAATAAATGCACGTCATACTGTAGTTGAGAAATCGATTTTCGTGACCAAAACCCTAATTTTTTGTAGTCACCGATTGTTATTTTTTATATGGGATTCCATAGCAAACATACTGATACTAAAGAAATCAACAAATATGGTCAAAATATTGGAAGGTGCGGGCGAGACGTGCTCCTGAAGATGACAACTTTGGAAAATACGACATTTTTCAAATTTCTGGAAATTATAACAGATATTTCCCGAAAACTATAACAGATATTGTGTTCATTGTGTTTTTTTAGGTAGGTAAGATTGATGCCTTAAGAACCGTTTTAATAAATAACCGTAGAAGAGAGCTATTTTATTTTTCCTCAGGTATTAAATTTTAATGAAATTCCAATTTTACTGGACTAGAACATTAATGGATCACAGGCTTTGAACAGCTCGGCTGGTAATACATTGGCTCTTGCTGTCTTATTATCAATGAACGGAAAGAAACAAAACGGTTCCCGTACCAATCACACAACGCCACAAACTTTTCAGCTTCTCTGAATCGTTTCATTCTCACAACCAAAACAAAAACACAAACTTTTC
The DNA here is from genome assembly GCF_047663935.1 of Musca autumnalis. Taxonomy (NCBI): domain Eukaryota; kingdom Metazoa; phylum Arthropoda; class Insecta; order Diptera; family Muscidae; genus Musca; species Musca autumnalis. Next base: position 41,546,312 of record NW_027412088.1, on the reverse strand, counting down.
AACGTAAAAAGATGGAAACCGTACGATTGGTGAAATGTAACTTCGGCTATGCTTTGCCAAGTTGTTTCATTCACCACCGCAACGACAAGTATTTTTGGGAAACGTTTGCCGTGCGTTATGGTCAATCACACACTCAGACACACACACACATGTGATTGCTTAACAACCCTATAAGTTAGCATCAGCATACCACAGTGAATTTTTATCAACCACCAAACGTTTTTGATTTATTCACATGTGTTAAGTACTATTTAGTTTTCTATCTGTTGTTGTGGAGTTGAGTACTTTTCGCTTTTCGTTTTGTTCGTACTCACGAATGTAAACAAAACGAAACTAAACAGCGAGCTCGGCCAACGAGGGTTATGTTTCGTTTTGTATTGTTCCTATGGAAAATACGAAACGAAACGATTGGAAATTTTATTTAAAGTATTTTTACGTACTCTGCTTATTATTCATCAGCCGGTTTATTGCTCTGTTTACCTCATCCTGGCCGGGTGGTACACATCTGTGGTATCTTCGTCGTCTTCTCTACTATTGGATAACAACAGTTTGGAAAAATGCTCTTCCCATTTCCTGAGCACACTATCCCTGTCAGTTACCAAATTACCCTGCTGGTCTCTACAGGAGACCAAAGCCACCAGTTTTAAGATTTACCATTTGGTAGAACTTTCGGACTTCTCTGGGTCCTGTACACTCCGATTTTTCCACATTCCCGCTTTTCCATTTCTCTCTTTTTCCTGCGGAAAAGACGTTCTCCTCTCTCCTTTTCTCCCGATACATCTCTCGTGCGATACGCATTCCTACTGATTGTCGAGTAGCCCTATATACCGCATTTTTCACAGCCGGATTTTGCGGCTGTTTGCATGGAGTGGGAAATTTTTTTGCCATTGTGCTAATATGTTATTGGGACGAGGAGTCTTTTGATTAAGCAATTAGGTCAGTTGAGTGGAATATGCTGTGGATATCTGTTGTGATTGCAGTATACCGATGTCTTACTTTCGTGTTGTGTCTGTTCGTACTTTATTTGTTACGTTCAACCGGGTACGTACCTTCGCTGCAACAAGGTGGTGGTCCGTGTCGATGTTTGCTCCTCGGAACGAACGTACATCCAACACGCTCCATGAATGTCTTCCATCTATCCGGATGTTGGACCAAAAATATTCTCCTTTCCAATTTAAAATCGCCTAGAATAACTTTAATGTCTTGGGCAGGGCAATGAATATGAATATTTTTTTTATTTATTTTTTTTATAGTTTATTTTATTTTTATATAGTTTCTATTTCAAATATTTGTTTTTATTTTACTATTTATATCAAATAATAACAACACGTATTTCACTAAATATAGTTTTTCACAAAATTTAGTAAATTTTGCACCTTTTCATTCAAAACTAAATCAATAAAATAGCAAATAAGTTAAAATAAGGTTGAATTTGAGTAGATTTTTTGACATCAGTGGGTCCTAATTACCCTAAAAAGTATTTTTTTAACCAAAAATAAAAATTCGAAATTGTTTAAGAGAGGGCAAAGATCCGTTTGATCCGTTAAAAGCGTATGCCCAGGATACTTGTATGATCGACCCCGTCCCGACTTTAGTATTTGCTTACTTTTTTTTTGGATGTCGTTTTTGTTATTTCCGGCCTTTTCTGAACGATGTTCTTGTTTTAATTTTCAATTAAAATGTATAAAAAAATAATTTGTTATAAATAATGTTGGCTAACTAACATCTTATATCCATATATTTTTGTCATATCTTTTCGATAACCCTTTAAAACCAGACAAATCCCTTAAACGCTATATTCATACGTCATACAAATATCTCAGTTTGATACATATGTATGTACATCAAAATGTTGGTTTCTTCTTTCTATATCCAAAAAAAAAATCCGGTTTCTTGCTGATTTTTTGGTAGGTTTCATTATTGTATCTTTTCATGCTGCTTTTGTTTTTGTTGTTGTTATTTTGGAATTTGTTTTGATTTTATGTTCAATTCTCAGCGAAAGAAGAAAGCTTTACGAATCATTTTTTTTTTCGTTTTTTGTTGTTGTTGTGTTTGTTTATGAAATTGATTGATGTGCTCCAGTTTGTTGGCACATCATTTTAAAATGTTTGTTTTGAAGAGCAGCATTTTTTTAAGATTCCTTGTGAAGATTTAAGATTGAATTATGGCCTCAGCCAATGCATCAAAAAGGTTAAGCCTACAAAAAAAGTAGCCTATTGGCGCCGATACAGTATTATGTTGGGAAGTTATTTGCATGGGATTTTTAGATGATATCACTGCATATTTGAATATTGAATACCAAAGTGTGTACAGTATTTTTTTTATTAAATATTAGCAAAGTGCCCGTTACTTCGTATGCGGAAATTAAGAACGGTGTTAAGTTCGAGGGGGAGGGGGGCGAACTTGTTATACCCTCCACCACAAGTTGTGTTGAAGTAAAAAGACTAAAAATAAAGTTTCAGAACACATTGTTTTATAATGTGGCTAACCTTCAAAATACAGGAATTCGGAAGTTACCGTTCTAAGGGGGCTATATCAAAACGTCAATCTATACCGACAAATTTCTGGCGGAAAGTTTTTAGACTCAAAGGAGACTAAATACCAAATTTCCGATATTTCGTGTCTAAAAATGTGGCTAAAACCTTGAAAATACCGAAACTCAAGAGGAACGCTTCTATGAGGGATAAAGGAAGACGTGGACCTAAACTGATAATTATCTTCTTCTTATTTTAAAACCCCTTGGAAGATTAAATAACAACATTTCCGTGGGATGTTGACGTCACCACCTTTAGAATTGCGAAAATCGGGAGGTGCTGTTCTAAGGGGGCTATATAGAAACGTGGACCTATACCGACGAATTTTAGTCAGAAATAAAGGCTTTTCGAAGGCGTGGACCTTTACGGAAAAATTTCTGGGGGAAAGTTTTATACCACCACCAACAACAAATACCAAATTTCAGACATTTCGATGGATTATTGGAGGCACAATGTTCAAAATACCGAAAATCGGGAGGCACACTTCTATGGGGGCAAATGAATGCGTTGACCTATACCTACAAATTTCAGGTGGAAAATTTTGTACCCCAATGAAGACTAAATACCAAATTGCAGCCATTCGTTGGAATATTCAGTCCACAACTTTCAAAATACCGAAAATTGGGGCCTCAATATACCACTGAAATGACTGACATTTTTTATTAAGTCTTCGTCGGTGGTATAAAACTTTCGACTGGAAACTTGTAGGTATAGATCCACGTCCTCATATAGCTCCCATAGGACAGTACCTCCCGATTTCCGATATTTTGAATGTTGTGGCCTCAATATACCACTGAAATAGCTGAAATTTTTTATTAAGTCTTCGATTGTGGTATAAATCTTTCCACCTGAAATTTTTCCGCAAAGGTCCATGTCGTCATATAGCCGCCATAGAACGCTGCCTCCCGATTTTAGGTATTTTGAAGGTTGTGACCTAAATATCCCACCGAAATAACTGAAATTTGGTATTTAGTCTTTCTTGGAGGTATAAAACATTCGACCGGAAATTTGTAGGTATAGGTGCACGTCTTCATACAGCTCTCATAGAACAGTACCTCCCGATTTCCGATATTTTGATTTTAAGTCTTTGGTATTAAGTCTTCGTTGGGGGTATAAAACTTTCCACTTGAAATTTGTCGGTATAGGTCCACGTCTTTATATAGCTCCCATACAATAGTACCTCCCGATTTCCGATATTTTGATGGTTGTGGCCTCAATATACGACTGAAATGGCTGACATTTTGTATTAAGTCTTCCTTGGGGGTATAAAACTTTCCACTTGAAATTTGTCGGTATAGGTCCACGTCTTCATATATCCCCCATAGAACGCTACCTCCCGATTTTCGGTATATTGAATGTTGTGGCCTTAATATCCCACCGAAATGACTGAAATTTGGTATTTAGTCTTCCTTGGAGTTATAAAACGTTCGACCGGAAATTTGTCGGTATAGGTCCACGTCTTCATATAGCCCCCATAGAACAGTACCTTCCTATTTTTCTGTATTTTGAAGGTTGTGGTCTCAATATCCCTCCGAAGTGGCTGAAATTTGGTATTAAGTGTTCGTTGGGGGTTTAAAACTTTTCACTTGAAATTTGTCGGTATAGATCCACGTCTTCATATAGCTCCCATAGAACAGTACCTCCCAATTTTCTGTATTTTGAAGGTTGTGGATATGCAAATATGAGAGAAGAATCCCTTGTCCCGTATGGGATGTCGTGGAACAATGTTGTTGTTGTTGTTGGATATGCAAATATTATTTGTTGAATTTTACATATTTTTGCACATGTGATATGTTTAGATTGCAATTTAATCAGAAGCCAAAAATATACCCAGCCCCAAAATTTTACATTAATAGGATCAAAAAAGGGGTTGCATAGAATTCCGCCGTCTATTCATCACTAAGCCTTTTAATATATTAAGAATATGTTCTTTTAGATTCGATGTAGAGTATGTATTGACATGTAAGAAAAACTTATTTGAATCCGTTCAACAGTTTCAACTATAAATAAAATTTAATTGTCCATGTGGACTACCACCAGGTAGGAGGTACATGGATCCAGTTCCTTTATAATAACCTATCATTAATAGAACAAAAATCCAGTAGGCTTATGTATTCCAAAAAGCACAATCCCTTCATCAGCGAAAATAAATATTTTCTTTCGACTTCTTATAACATATTTACTTGTTCATAAGTATGGCCAATATCTCTATATTACAGTGTTTTATTTTATGTATATGTATATACAAACATATATATTTAAAATATATGTATGCTCTGCATACAACCATTGTTATGTATGTATGTTGTTGTCAAATCAATATTTCTGATTGAAACATTCCATTTTGCAATTAGGGGAAAAACAAAACATCAATATATCAAACATGGCAGCATGTCAAGAAAAAATGTTCTATTATTATATTGAAAACATAAAAAAGCACAATTTTACGGGCTACCCCTCGACCCTGAAATTTGATATTGGTTCCCAAACTTTAGTGCTTGACGCAGATTTGCTACTTGCTACTTGTTGAATGACGCAATAAAATTCCATTAAAGAACTTGGTAGCCTTAGACTACAACAACATTTTTTTATTAACATCATAAAAATTTGTCGCAGAGAAAAAACATTGATAATTATTTCTGTCGATGACTTCAAGAACAAACATAAATATTGTTATTCAATATAATAATGACAAATAACATATGTACGAATATGTATGCAGGTATTCGATAAGTTTGGTCAAGCGAAAAATCATAAAAATTTTGGGATCACTTCACATGACATAAATAATTTTAATGTTGATTTCGAAAGACTTTGTGAAAATATAATTAAAATATATGAGGATTTTATGTGCTTAATATTTATTGAAAATGTATTGTAACAGCTTAAGTACATACCAGTACATAAGTAAAACTACTGAATTAAACTCTGTCATTGCCCAGATAAAAATTGGAACACTACGAAGTAATATAAATAGGTTACCTTCTAAACTACTTTAATTGATATTTTGTACGAACTGCTCTCATATCAATGAGTGCAGTCCCACATCTACACCAACAACTCAGCCTTTTGGCTAACGAGTTTAGATATATTTTGATATGATCACATTAATATTGATGTTGGAACTCAAATCCGATGCTGGACAAAATCCGTATAAGAAATTTTGGAATCGATTTAGCCTCCTTCGTCCGTTTGTTTGTTTGAATGGCTGACCCCAGCAAAATTGTGGCCCGTTTGTCTCATATGTAACCCATTACAAAGTAATGTAACAAGTACAAAGCAATGAGTATGGTGGCACAAAGCGTCTGTGTCCACGCGATTTTTTTGATAAAAAAATAAAAACAGTTGTTGGTGCACATGTAAGCGTTTTAACAACGCGTACGTAGCACAGTGTGTATCGTGTTCAGCTACAATTGAGAAGTACGCATGATAAAATCCAGCAGAGAGCACAAAAATTAAAATATGAAGTCTGTTGAAACTAAAAACAAATTCCACCTCAACTGTTCTAAATATAGAATTTTTTAGCTTACATTTTAAGTTTTTCAACTCTATTTTTTCAACTTCTAGTGGTCATAGAATAAATAGTTATTCAGTTCTACATACTTGTTTACTTAGTTGGCCTTTTACAGAACATTTGTCCTATAAGCCGAACTAAGAAAAGATTTCCGTTCCTCTCTGTTTATTTGCTTTGATTTTGGTTTTCCACTTGTTTGCCCCATTGCACAGTGGATCCACCCATTGGCCAAAAATAAAAAAATTAATGTCAAAATTTTGGTACAACATCTGTCAACTACGATAGCTATGACATGGACCTTTTTAAAAATATATTAGTTTTTGTTTAATTCGAACGCGATCTTCATAAAAATAGCTTCAAAAATTCGGAACATTTGACTAATATATTTTGTTGTGAGTACAAACTATATTTTAAGTGCAAGTAAATATATTCAAAATATCGCGAAACTAATACGTATAGCAAAATATTATAGTGGATTTTGAAGGACGAGGTAATAGCTTTATTTGCATCAAAACATAGTATGTTAGCGTTTTGTGGAATTATAGTTAGCTGCATATTTTCTTAGTGTATTTTGTAATGCCAATTCGATCATATACTTCAATTTGACTTAAAATTTAAGTCATGATGCCCACCATTGCCCACCTCGAGTATAATTTTCTAAAGTAGGTCATGGGCTTAAGATCGCTGACTAAAGCTGCCCTAGAATAGGGGTTTTTATGGATATATTAGCGTATAACTCTGCTATCTGACCACGTACATTAACATAACTATCATCAGTGGCAAGATGAAGAAATCTTCTTCCAAATTTGTCTTACGTTGGCGGTTGGTGCCTTTCAGGAAAAAACCTATAGGATCTTTATTAAAAATTTTACCAATTTTCAGACAAAAACGTTGATTTTGTTAATCCGCTAAATTGGTTGGATTTTATGTTGCTTTGGAGTTTGTTTTGTTTCCCCAAGCCTATTTTTGCATCATAATATAATCGGGACATTTGTTCATGTCATTTTGTATCAACAGCATAAAACAATTCTTACCGTATACCCCCTCCAGAGAGGAAAGGATGTTACGCTCGTGGTTTCTTAAAACACTCTTCGCAGCAGCACAAAGCTGTAACCGGCGCATTGACTTAATTATTACACTCTAAATATTTATGGCCACTTTCTACATACAAGTGGATCCACTGTGCATCGAAGCCTTGGCCTGTCATTATTATGACATGGCCTAGCCAACGCAATCGTTGTATCTGGATACGTTTAACTATACTGATGTCGTTGTATAGCAGATACAGCTCGTAGTTCATACGACGTCGATATTCACAGTCAATGCAAAGAAGAATTTTTCTCTCAAACACACAAAGAACTGCCTTATCTGCTTGCGCAAGTACTCAGGCAGTGCGACATGTGCTTGTTAAAATAATGGGATAGTAGGGGGTTTTTAAGTAGTTATAACTACCAAAAGGTACTATAAAACCCATTATGAGGTAATGATTTTTTTGTTGGGACTGAACGGATCAACCCATTTGATTTAAATTTTGTATCTTGTAACATATTGAACAAACTAAGATCAATTTTGAAGATGGGCCATATCAGCCCACTCCCTAAGGTACCCGCCCACAAAACTTTCAAATTTCTAGCTAAAATGGTGTGCAAGTTAAATTTTTACGGAAGTACCCAATTTGGTACAAATTTTGCACATTGTAATCGGTCCACTGCTCCGAGTACCTCAAACACAAAATTTAAACATTATTTCTTCCTGTCCTCTTAGTCCCTATTAAGGTGGTAAAATTTTTTTGGGAGGCATGACCACACTTTCTGAGATAATGGTCTAAAAGCTTCAACAATTCCTGCCGGCAGCAACTAAAATGACCCATGAGCATAAAAACTTAGAATTAAGCATCCGATTTGGACGAAACATTGCAGATCGTAAAATTGCTTCCAAACGTACATCAAATTCCGGGTAACTTATTACATAGCTAACTCACAATAGTTCCAGATGTTTGCTTAAGTTCATGGTACAATAAAAACGGTAACCTTGTGCAATCATATAATTAAAAATTTTTTAAATATGTATATCTTTGACAACATCTCATTGTCAAAAATAACTGTACGTATGTATGTATGTATGTATGTGTACTCCAATGTCAACCACATTTAAAATTTTATTTGAATAACATCTAAGTTCGATTCTGAAAATGCGAAACAAACCTTTTTTCTGACGAATACCAATGCTGTTTGCATCGGGAATAGCTTTGCTTTGTGAAAAATTCATCAACGTATAATGTGTTCATTAATGATGCAGAGTTACAACAATGGTAAGAAGCTGCAATATTATCCATCATTCCCTTGAAATCATTCACTTATTGACTGTTGAAATCCCTTGCAGATCCTCATCGACCCTTGTGAAGATTCCACTAGTATCGGTCGTGCTGGTCCTGCCTGTGTTTAATCCGTCCATATTTTTCCTCTCCGCCGTGTCAAAAAATCTGTGTATCTGATTTTTGTGCACTGGCGCCCGTGGAATTGTCATCAGAAACATTAAGATGCAAACATTAGCTAAAGGTTCCTCAAACGTCAAATTACTAAGTCCAACTGATAAATGCTTCGCTTTTTAATATTATATACTGTTCGTTATACATTTTAATCCCTTCTAAATAAATAAATTATAAAATAAATAAAAGTCTTCGAGGTGAGACATAAGGCAATGCTTTGAACGAAATCTTCAAACATTCTACCAAATTTCTTTTCCCCTTTCAATACAAATCTGAATATATCAGGGCTGCGGGTGGTAAGTTTATTCTTTATTCTACCATGGCTTAAGTTCAGTTTGAGGTCTGTTCGAGAATAGTTTTGAAGATTTCTCCGAAGGTAATCCTTTTTATCCAGATTGAAACAGCCATTATGAGGTTGGAAAATTCCAGGTGAGGTTGATTGTATTCGGTTAGTAGATCAAAATCCCAAAAGGGATTGGAATTCTCAGGCCAAATTTTTTTTAAATAAAATTTTATGACAATATCGGTATATCCCGACATTTGCTACTTTGTGGATTTTACTTAATTATTCACGCAGCAATAGCTGCAATCCGTTTTCGCAGGTTATACGAAAGGCCATGATACCTCATTTGCTACTATGGGAACTTTAGCTATATTTTCCGACCAAAATTACTCTAATTTGCCATTTAAGATTGTTAGTGGGAAAAAAAACTTATCCAAAAATTTTAGACATAGGTCCACATTTTGGTATTAACCCCAGATAAAGCTAGAAGGTTGAAGTGCTCTACGAAAATAATCCTCATTCGATTTGACTGAAGACATGTCATCTCAAAGATAAGCTAAAGCAACAGTGAACAAAGATATAACGCTAACTCCTGATGGCTTACAGGGTCTCTTGCAGAAACTTCATCACGCAATAACGCGGAAGTCCGACTCACGGATCTGTCCTTCGGGGTTCATAAGATACTCACAAAGGCCTTTCCTTCCCAAGAGGAATTTTCCGTGCCCCAGACTTTCACCTCCATTTTGTTGCACAGTGTAACCGAAGCACACTCACTGTATCTGTTACCAGATTTCCCTGCTCGACTCTACAGAAATATGTGCCAAACTCATCAGTTTGTTGTTTTACTCTTTGGTAGAATTTTCGGACTTTATTCTGTACATCTCCATTTCTGTCGTACTCCCGCTTTTACACTTCTCCCTTTTTCTTGCGGAAAAGGCGTTTTTCTTCTCTACTTTTCTCCCGATACCTCTTTCGTGCATTGCTACTGATTGTAGAGTTTCCCTATATGCCGCATTTTTCTCTTAGGTAGCAGCACGGATTTTGTGGCAGTTTGTATGGAGTGGGCAATACTTTGCCATTGTGCTGATATGTTATCGGGAATGTGTCTATGTTGCTATCTGTTGTGTTTGCAGCTTACCGATGTCCAATTTCCGTATTGTCTATGCTCGTACTTTATTTGCTACGTTTAGACGGCTACGTACCTTTGCTGCAACAAGTGATCCGAGTTGATGTTTGCTCATCGGAACGATCATACATCCAACACAGTCGATGAATGTCTTCCATCAATCACAACGTGATCAATTTGGTTTCAGCCTTATTCCGTTGTCAAATATCACATTAATGAGACTGAATTTTCCGACTGTTGGACCAAAGATGTTCTCCTTTCCAATGTTGATGTTAAAATCGCCTAGAATAATTTTAATGTCATGGGCAGGACAATGGTCATATGTTTTTTCTAAGCGCTCGTAAAATATATCCTTGGTCTGCTCCTCTTGTTTTGTTTAGGTGGGCGCATGGGCGCAAATAAGACTGATGTTGAAAAATTTAGCCTTTATGCGAATTATAGCAAGCCATTCATCCACCAGTGTGAAACTGGAGACCTAATGTGAACTTCATAGTAGGCTGCTTTTTCTAGGGGACGGGTACTAACCCGAACCCCAAACCCAAGTTTTAATCGTTCTTATGGGTGAACGCGTCAACCTTTTGCCAGCGAAATTATCCTTTTCAAATTATCGATATGTACATATATTGATTGGCTTTCAGAAAAATATGTGTGACTCCTCCAATTTTAATTTGTTGTGGACAACAGCGAGAACGGAATAGAATGATTTTCGTTTCGATAACGAGTCTATTTAAACGACCGTTTTCCATAATGACATCAGTATCATTCATACGCCATTTGACATTTCAATACGAAATGATGATTGGATGAATACAGTATCGCCATATCGTTACATAATTAGTTTCCCTACATATAGATTTAACTTGGATGAACCATTCAAGTAAATTGTATTTTCAATATTGTCTATATGATTTTTTACAATTTTTGCCTTGGTGTAAGTGTAACTCAAAATGTGTGTTCAATGTGGCTAACCCATAAGGCCGGCCAGGGTCGTTGCTTGTTATCTTTCGTCCCCCAATACTAGATATACACTCTAAATATCCACGTTGGTCCAAACATTACATCAAAATTTTAAAATAGAACTTTATCATTCCACTAATTCAGGCACTCATAAAATGCAGATTAAGCTGAAGAAAGATTTTTATACCGATTCGTGAAATACATTTGATTGAATCAGGAAGCGAGATATTTAATCACTCGGCTAATTAGAACCACGCAGGCAAAGTTTTCGTTTGTAGGTTGCGCACAAATGCACAAAGACATAATAGCTCTTACCACAGTGGTGTATAAAAATATTCTTATTCTATCAATTCAAAAGTTATAAATTTTGACCAGTAAAAATTATTCAATATCGCTGTGCGACAGAAACTTAAATGTTCACTTGTGGTGAATAAAGGGCTTTGGAATTCCCCCAAATATAATCATATTCAAAACATTATAACCTTTCTCGAGTCCTATTTCTTGTTTTATTTATCCTTACAAACTAAACAATCAATGTGGTCCGATAACAATAGTCGAGGTGATGAGGGACTGAATAAAATACATCATCTAGGAACAATATATATGTATATATGTGCTAAAAATCATTAATCAACATTTTTCAATTCTTCATTTTCAATTGACCCAATTTGAGATTTTTTCATAAAAAAATATATAACGAATTTAATACTTTAAGACCTTGAATTGTTAAAAGCAAAAAAAAAAAAAAAACTGAACACATCATAACAACAACAATAAGAAAAAATACACAATTGTTGCTGCTGAGCAAATTAAAATTGCCTATTGATTTTGATGAAAATTATGTTACAACATATTTCGTATATGAAAATTCAATGTTCCTACCATACCTAACAGACAATACGTTTTCATACACACACATTCACGTTTGCGGTATTATGATTTTGAGGAAAATGTGCGGCATGTTCTAACAATAATTCGTCGTTGTAGCCGTTGTAGTTTCTAAGAAGAAAAATAAATACAACAACAACAATATTAGGTTGTTATGTGGGCCAAGGTTGTAATATAATATAGTTCAGTGATGTGAACAAAAATCAAATTAAGTAACATTTTATCTATATGTATGTATGTTCATATATGTATATCTATTGTATTTTACATTTTACAAAATAAACGATTTATGTTCCGAATTGTATGCATGGTGCTTGGTTGTCGGTAGGGGAGAATTAATAATGACAATTTCATTTAAGAAATGCCTTTAGGCCGATTGCGCGCCACGACATTTGACTTTGGAGGCCAGTACAATGTTGCAATTCACCTTGGAGTATATTTTATAATTCTTTTGGATCAAAACATGAAATAGTGTTGATTAATTTTAGTTGCATAAAAGTTATTGTCATTAATTTTTTGTTCTTATAAAAATGTTTCTTGTGAAATATTTCAATTCAAGATTTTATTTAAAAATCTGATATAAAATATGTTAAGAATAAAATGTAAAATTATAATTATTTAATAACCTTTCAAGCTGTAATCCAGCAAACAGTTTGATCCTACTGCTAAAGGGTGCTTTAATTGTCTTCTCATCTACAGTTCAGGTTTCCACATAAACTCCAACTTAACTCCGTTAAGACTTTAATAAATAACTGATGTTGCTTGTATGGAGGTGAGGTAGGGAAGTTTGTAGAGTACCTCAAGGTTGTTCTCAGTACATCGATAGCATTAATTTATTTCAGTTTCCCGTACTATACTGTTTTTGGAGTTAGGAATATCTGTCCTAACAATGAAAACGAGAAGATTTACCATCATAAATAGTTTTATAGTTTTCTTAAGTAGTCTCTAGCATGATTTAAACAGTTTTTCATGAGCTCCAACCAATCGTTGAACCACTTTCTCCGCGTTTTGAATTTGTTTTGAAGAGCTTCTTACATGAACAACTTTCGTTGGATTTGGCTCGCTTTCGAAGACGGTCGATTCCCGTATTGTTTCGGGCTCCTAAGCTAACTAGCTGATGCATTAGCCTTATCACTATGTCGGCTACAGTTTTGAGTAGTGCACCTGGCAAACCATCGGTTAAAGAAACAATTTTCCCGGCCAAAAATCAAAATGTTGTTCTGTCACAGATATTTAATTTCTAAATGGGATTCGATAGTAAACATATTGAAACTAAGGAAACCAAAAAATATGTCAAAATATTGGAAGGTGTGGGCGTGGGGTGTCCCCAAAGACAAACATTTTACCCATTTTTGGGAAATACGTAATTTTGGCATTTGGCCTTTAAAAATCGTTTTAATAAATTACCGTAGCGTTTACCCAACATAAGCAATTTTATTTTTCCTTAGTTACTAAATTTTAAGAAATTTCAAATTTAATGGACTAGAACTTTTGTGCAGCAACATGGAACAATGTTCTGTTTTCACAGAATGATGTCCGAGAGTGTGCTCCTTCAGCCCATATATATATTTTGTACCCGTCCCGTTCGTTTAAAACTTTTTTTTTGAAATTACATGTGTAAAAATGTGTGCTTTTCCATACCATAAATTATAGATTTTTGACACAAATGGACATTTTTCTTTAATATGTGAGTTTTTATAAGAGTTACCACGGTGCTCTTGAAACAATTTTAAATGGAAGGTGCTTACACCTCGGAAATTTTTGCGGATTCTGAAACTACAATGTTTATAGATGAGAACAATCAAAAAACAAAAAAAAAAATCGCCGGAGCGCTTTTTAAATAAATCGCGATTTAAGTTGACATTTTTAGGGGTTGTTTAGGTTTTCGCGATTTTGCTTACCACACACATTTCCTATCAAAATGGGACTAAAACAAATGTTGTAGATATGAAAATTCTCTACAAGATTGATCTTTATGATATTCTCGTCGGTTTTACCGTTTTTGAGATATAGAAGTTCAAATTGGGACAATTCAAATTCAATTCAATTCTGTATCGCCCCCTTATAAAACAATGTCATGACTGCAAATTCCCAACTTAAACTTATATATCTAAAAAATGTTACAACTAAGGATAAGTTACTTAAGCCAGTCTTGTAGAGAATTTTCACAGCTTTAAGATTTTCTCAGGTCACATGTCGATACGACTTACAGTATTCAAGCAAATTCGCGAAACCCTAACAAAAAAACTAAAAATGTAAACTGAGCTTCCTTATCTCAAAAATGGTACAAGCTGGGAACAAATGATAAAGTCAATCCTCTAGAGAATTTTGACAGCTACAACATTTTCTTTAGCTCCATTTCGATTGGACTTGCGGTTTTCAAGCAAAATCGTAAAAACCTATAAAACACCTAAAAATGTGAATTTTGACCGCGATTTATTTAAAAATCCCTACAGCGATTTTTTCTTGTTTTTGGATTTTTCTCATCTATGAACACTGCTGATTCAGAATTCACAAAAACTTTCCCTGTGTAAGCGGTTTTCATCAAAAGTTAGTTAAGGCGCACCCTACATGACAATGTTTTATAAGGGGGCGATACAGTCAATGCATTGTCCCAAGTTGAACTTCTATATCTCAAAAATGGTAAAAACTACGAAAATACCATAAAGGTCGATCTTGTAGAGAATTTTCATAGCTACAATATATGTTTTATTCCTATTTTGATAGGAAATGCGGTTTCTAAGCAAAATCGCGAAAACCTAAACAACCCCTAAACAACCCCTAATGTCAACTTAAATCGCGATTTATTTAAAAAGCGCTCCTGCGATTTTTTTTGTTTTTTGATTGTTCTCATCTATGAACATTGTAGTTTCAGAATCCGCAAAAACTTCCGACGTGTAAGCACCTTCCATTTAAAATTGTTTCAAGAGCACCGTGTTACATGAGTCTTATGACAACCCAAGGAGTATTTTTTTAATTTTGGAAAAATTTAAAATATTTTGATTTTTTTTTTTTGTATTTTTAAGGTATGTTTATTGGTGTTTGGTCTCTTTTAAATGGTTAGAACATATGAAAAACTCAAAAACACTCATATTTTGATGCAAAATGTGTCGATTCGAATTTCATCCTTCAGGATTCATCGGAAAGGCTATTGTGTTACCTGTCGAAAAAAAGAAAAATTATGAAAATATTTTTATCCGTTCAATAAAGATTTTTGACCAGGAAAACACGATTCTGAACCACTGTGCGCCTTACGAGTATTGCTGTATTTATTCGTTGCCTTTGTTAGTATGTCAGTATGGTGTAAATTAACAGTTTGGTAAAATAACCTGAGAACACCATGTGTATTTCTTACCAGATTACCTTGCTCGTATCTACAGGATGATGTGCCTGTTCCGTAGCCATCAGTTTGATGATCCACTCTATGGTACAAGCTGTGGACTTCATTCTGTCTCCGTTATGTATTTTCCGTTTCTCTTCTCTCCTTTTCAATCCACACTCTCTCATGCGCTATGTTTTGCAGAGTAGCCATATACGCGGCCTTTTTATCTTAGGTAACTTTACGATATTCCTGGTCATACCATCGGTTCCTTGCTGGAGGCCTCTGGTATGCATGGGGTAGGCAATACTGCGCTGATATATTATCGGAACGATTAAGCAATTCCGTAAGGTAAGTCCCAGCAAAAATACTCATTACAAAACCCCATACTAACCCATTGTTTTAACAAGGACATGTCGCGCAAAATAAGTAGTTATTTTTTGACCCCTTAAATAAGTAGTTAAATAACTAGTTACTAAATGTCGTGACTACCCATTTAACTACTTCAGTGGCCAAAGAGACCTTTAGTTTTAGATGATAACGGCAAGATTCCACTTTTATTGCTTATTGATATTGAGAGGGAAGATCAATAAATATCCGGAATATTGCTGTGTTGTTGTTCGATGGTTATAGCTGGTATAAAAGAGAGTATGAAAGAAAGTGAGTTGTTAGATGGTTTTTGCCAAACCATCCCGAATTAGTTAATCTGCTTATTAGTTTCCCATTAGATAATTACGTTCTGGCGACCATAAAAGCTTAACGATGTCTCGTATACACGGTGCACCTTAACTAATTTTAAATGGAAGGTGCTTACACCTGGGATGTTTTTGCAGATTCTGAAACTAGAATGCTCAAGATGAGAAATATCAAGAAACAAAAAAAAAAAAAAATCGCCGGAGGGATTTTCAAATAAATCGCGATTTAAGTTCACATTTTTAGGTGTTCTTTAAGTTTTCACGATTTTGCTTGGAAACCGCGAGCCCTATGCAAAGGCGTAAAGAAAATTTTGTAGCAGTGAAAATTCTCCACAAGATTGGCCTTTATAATATATTCGTAGGTTTAACCGTTTTTGAGATATATACACTGACTGTATCGCCTCCTTATAAAACAATGTCATTACTGCAATTTCCCAAATTAAACTTATATATCTTGAAAATGGTAAAACCTAGGAAAAAATAAATCATCCAATCTTGTAGAGAATTTTCAGAGCTTCAACTTTTTCTTTAGTCCCATTTTGATATGACTTGCTGTTTCCAAGCAAAATCTTAAAGACTTAAGATAAAAATTTAAAAATTCAAACTGAACCTCTATATCTCAAAAATGGTAAAACCTACGGAAAAACCTAAAGTTTAGTCTTGTAGAGAATTTTTACAGCCACAATATTTTCTTTAAACTCATTTCGATGAGACTTGCGGTTTCCAAGCAAAATCGTGAAAAACTAATAAAAACCTAAAATTGTGAACTTTGATCGCGATTTATTTAAAAATACCTCCTGCGATTTTTTCTGATTTTTTTATTTTTCTTATCTATGAACATTGCTGTTTCAGAATCAGCGAAATCTTCTCATGTGCAAGCGGTTTGCATCAAAAGTTAGTTAAGGCGTTTTTTGATGCAATCTGATACATAAGCGTAAAAATCATGCTCTGGCAAAATTTCAAGCTCCTACTTACTTAGCTAGCCCATTACAGAACATTTGTTCCATAGACCGAACTAAAAACAGATCTCCAATTCTCTCTGTTCTATGCTTTCTGGAATATCGCGGCTTGTCATCTCTTCATCCATTTGTTTGCGCCATATATTCAATCGCTGCATCTCGATACGTTTAACTATATTAATGTCGTTGTTTAAGTATACTGTTGTCGTATGAACCACGAGCTGTAGTTCATACGACGTCGATATTCACCGTCAACGCAGATTGGACCGTAGATTTTTGAAGATTTTTTTTTCTCAAACACGCCAAGCACTGCCTAATCTGTTTGCGCAAGTACCCAGGTTTCGGAACCATACATCAACACGGGTAGTATCAGTGTTTTGTAAAGCGTTATTTTTGTTTGACGAGTTGTGGCTTTGTTTTTGAAGTGCTTACTTAAGACAAAGTAGCATCTTTTGGCCAAAACAATTCTTCTTTTTATTTCACAACTGATGTCGTTTGTTGTGTTTCAATTTTGTATTTTCGCCGTTTACCGCCAGACCCAATTTAGCAGAATCTCCTTCGACCATCATAAAGGTATCGGTTACTTCTTTTACTGATCCCATGATGTCCCATGATGTCTATATCATCAGCATAAGCAAGTAACATGTGGCTATTGGTGTAGATTGTGCCACCTTTCCTAGCAGGATGTTGAAAAGATCACACATCCTGAAACCTATTTTGGTACAAAACTCTTCGGAGAGGTTCTTTCCTATTTTAACTAAAGATCTTGTGTCAGTTAGAGTCATTTTACAAAGCCGAAAGAGCTTTGCGGGGATACCAAATTCAGACCTGTGTTGGAATACCTTTGAACGTAACTGGCTGTCGAAGGCTGCTTTATAACACTATGCAACACTAAAAATGCAAACAACTTCTAGTGTGCATTTTTTGAAAGTACATATTTAGGCTATAAAAACCCTAGTAGGGGTTTGTCCTGTCAGATCCAGTTCGGATTTTATGGCCTCATCTAAACCGGGCTAAATTTACACTTTTTTACACTGATCAGGCCTTTATCTCAGAAACGAATAGGAATTTGGCCTTGCTGTCTTTAGCAATATTGTAGCCCTAAACTAGTAGAACTTATCTTTTGAAAAACCACATAAGAAAAACTCCATCTAGGGCATCAAAGTCTATAAAACATGGAAAATTTTACGTAATTGCTGAAATTCTGGTCAGCATCGCCTAAACTATTGGGAGTTGAACCAAGTAACCTTTTGCAAAAATCTTCCGAATAAAGTTCTCAACAATTCTTTAGAACATTCTGAAACTCTAAATTGCTTGCTTCACGTTGTTTCAGCGGTATTTTGCATCATATCTTTTACAGCACGTATTTCAAACACAGTTCACACCAACAGTTTATTCTCGCATTTCGGATTTCACTACATTATTGACATTTTTATTAAATCGTCGTTGAAAAATGTGCTGAAAACAACGGCATAGAGACATTTTACAACAATGACCACGGTGCTCTTGAAACAATTTTAAATGGAAGGTGCTTACACCTCGGAAGTTTTTGTGGATTCTGAAACTACAATGTTCATAGATGAGAAAAATCAAAAAACAAAAAAAAATCGCCGGAGCGCTTTTTAAATAAATCGCGATATAAGTTGGTATTTTCAGGGGTTGTTTAGGTTTTCACGATTTTGCTTAGAAACCGCAAGTCGAATTAAAATGGGACTTAAGAAAATGTTGTAGCTATGAAAATTCTCTACAAGATCGACGTTAATGGTATTTTCGTAGTTTTTACCATTTTTGAGATATAGAAGTTCAAATTGGGACAATTCAAATTCAATTAAATTCTGTGTCGCCCCCTTATAAAACAATGTCATGAAGGGTGCGCCTTAACTAACTTTTGATGAAAACCGCTTACACAGTGGAAGTTTTTGTGAATTCTGAAACAGCAATGTTCATAGATGAGAAAAATCCAAAAACAAGAAAAAATCGCTGTAGGGATTTTTAAATAAATCGCGGTCAAAATTCACATTTTTAGGTGTTTTATAGGTTTTCACGATTTTGCTTGGAAACCGCAAGTCCAATCGAAATGGAGCTAAAGAAAATGTTGTGGCTGTGAAAAATCTGAAGAGGATTGTCGTTTATTATTTGTTCCCAGCCTGTATCATTTTTGAGATAAAGAAGCTCGTTTAAATTTTTAGATTTTTTTGTTAGGGTTTCGCGATTTTGCTTGAATACGGTAAGTCTTATCGATATGGGACCTGAGAAAATCTTAAAGCTGTGAAAATTCTCTACAAGACTGGTTTTAGTAACTTATCCTAAGTTGTACCATTTTTTTAGATATATGAGTTTAAGTTGGGAATTTGCAGTCATCACATTGTTTTATAATGGGGCGATACAGAATTGAATTGAATTTGAATTGTCCCAATTTGAACTTCTATATCTCAAAAACGGTAAAACCGACGAGAATACCATAAAGGTCAATCTTGTAGAAAATTTTCATAGCTACAACATTTTTTTAGTCCCATTTTGATAGGACTTGTGGTTTCTAAGCAAAATCGTGAAAACCTAAACAACACCTAAAATGTCAACTTAAATCGCGATTTATTTAAAAAGCGCTCCGGCGATTTTTTTTGTTTTTTGATTTTTCTCATCTATAAACATTGTAGTTTCAGAATCCACAAAAACTTCCGGGATGTAAGCACCTTCCATTTAAAATTGTTTCAAGAGCACCGTGTGACATGTTCTGAAGAGTTGTGTATTACATTCCAGGGAATATTTTTCCAAAAGAAAATATTCAGAAAAAATTAACGGTTTTGGAGATACGGTGCGAAATGTATAAAAATTGTGGAATTTTTGCATATATTTTGAAATTTGAGGCAATAAATGTTGTTTTCCGAGTTCATTATTTCTCCAAATATTTTATTCTTGTCCTTATCTACAAATTTGCTTCAGAGGTCAGACGAAGATTCGCATTGGTTTCAGAGATATAGCCCCGAATTTCTTTAAAAACTCAATATTTAACCATGTATAGATGGGGCCATAAAATCCGAGCTGGATCTGACAAAACAAAACCCAACTAGGGTTTCTTGTCGTTTGGGTCTGTACTTTCAAAAAGTCCTCAGTTCAAGTTGTTTGCACAAGATCACCTTAAAAATGTTGCACAGTGTAATCGACAAAATGGTGGTAGATGTCGATCTGCATCTCTTGGGTCTTCTCCAATATTTGCCGCAGGGTAAATATCTGGTAAATGGTGGACTCGCCAGGTCTAAAGCCACATTGGTATGGTCCAATTATTTCGTTGACCATCGGCTTTAGTCGTTCGCACAATATCCCTGACACTATCTTGTAGGCGATAGGGAGATGACTTATGCCCCTATAGCTGGAGCATTCAGTCTTATCTCCCTTCTTGTGGACGGGGCACAGGATGCTCAGGTTCCAATCGTCGGGTACTCGTTCTTCCTGCCGGATAGAGCTAACTAGCTGATGCATATACCTTATCAGCGTGTCGCCTCCGATTTTAAACAGCTCGGCTGGTAGGCCATCAGCTCCGGCTGCCTTATTATTCTTCAGCCGGTTTATTGCAGTCTTTACCTCATCTTGGCCGGGTGGTATACATTCAATACCATCTTCTGGGATTGGATCTGTGGTATCTTCGTCGACTTCGCTACTATTGGATACCAGCAGATTGGAGAAATGTTCCTTCCATATCCTGAGCACGCTATCTGTATCTGTTACCAGATTACCTTGCTGGTCTCTACAGTTGGATGTGCCTGTACCAAAGCCATCTGTTTGATGTTTCACTCTTTGGTAGAATTTTCGGACTTCATTCTTGCTCCTGTACATCTCGTTTTTTTCACACTCCCGCTTTTCCATTTCTCTCTTTTTCTTGTGTAAAAGAAATTTCTCTTCTCTCCTTTTCTCCCGATATCTCTCTCGTGCGCTACGCGTTGCTACTGATTGTAAAGTAGCTCTATATGCCGCATTTTTCTCCTCGGTAGCAGCACCACACTCCTGGTCATACCATGAATTCCTTTGTGGAGGTCTCTGGAATCCAAGTATGGGATACCAGATGTTTTAGTCTCCGACTAACTACGAATCCGCAACCAAACTCATGCTTTACGTCATGACAGCTATAACACAGTGTGTCACCTTTAGGTGTTGTTGTGACGCATTTTCCAATCCATCGTATTTCCTGTATGGCAGTAATATCAGCCTTGTACTTTTCAAGTACGTCTGCCAATGCGAAGACTGCACCTTCTCTTTAAAGAGTGTGAACATTCCAGGTGCAGATTCGCAGATCATGGTCCTTTAATGTTTGCGGGGTTCGCATAGTAGGCTGTTTTTTTCTAGGGGAGGGTTACTAACCCGAGGCCCAAACCCAAGTTTTTAACGTTCTTATGGGTGAACGCGCGGCACATGTTAGCTCACTACCTTTAACGGATGTTAAAGGCAGTTCCCCAGGTGACACCACGGGGAGGTCAGTAGATAAATCCTGCGCTTTGCCATGTTAAAACAGGTCAGGACCGTTGCTTGGTATCTTCCATCCCCTACGTCACCCTAGAACGGTAGCCTTCGTAATTATAGAAGTAATTAAATAAGTAGTCGTAACTACTTATATAACTACTTCTATAAGTAGTCATAAAACAACTACCTATTTCGCGCGACATGCCCTTGTTAAAATAATGGGTTAGTTGGGGGCTTTCTAATGAGTATTTTTCCTGGGTACAGTTCGTAGCGGAGGGTATAAAAAGTTCGGCCCGGCCAAACTTTACACCGTTCTTACTTGTTAAGATGTCCACATGCTATAAAAGAGAGACCATTATAATGCGGGTGAGGACCGTTCGTTGGTATCTTTAACACCTTGCGTCACCAAACAGTGTACATAATTCATTATTTTTGTTTATTGATTTATTCCAAACAAATGAATTATTCTTTTTTACCAATTTAGTTCCTCTTTACCATCGTAATTATATTTATTATATATGTGTATGGTTAAGGCAATTGAAAAATATCTCCAGAAATATATGATGTTTACATCAACCTTTATGTTTATTAAGCATCTATCGACAAGATTCTCCTGGCATTAATGACCGATCAATTTGTAAATTTATTTAGTACACCACCATTTATTTTTGGTAACAATGAGTATCATGGCTATTGAATGTGCTATTCATTCTGGCTAATGTCGATGATTTGTTTTTTTTTCGGTTTAGCCGGTACTTCTAATTTAGAATAAAAACTTCCTGATTGTTTCCTTTGCTTCTTGTCTTTCAGTCGATAGGCATTGTTGTCTAGACCTCGATTTCGAAATAGTACAGAGAAAGAGTGTGTAAACAAAAACCACACACATTTCCGGATGACATTTTCGAAAATTTAGAAAGAATAAATAAAACACATTTCGTTCAAAAAGTAGAAAACGACAAAAAAACGAATTAAATACGAGTATTGAATAAACAAACAAGTGCAGGGTGAAAATTCTAAATTCTAAAAGTCTATAAAAAATTGTTAAAGAAAATAAAAGAAGGAGAGAAAGTGTAAAAAACAGTGTAAGATAAATAAATAAACAAACTAAAAAGCTCCAAATACAACAAAATACACACACCCCATTCATACTTATGTCTCTCTGTCTGCATGTATGTATGTCTGTATGTGCAATTGGGAAATTTCGAAAATGGCCAAAAGCCAAAAAATCTCAATACCGAAATTCTGTAGTTTTGTGGTCCCGAATTCAAATCAAAATAAAATGTGTTTCGAAAAAAAAAAACGCCAGCAAAAGAAATTCAAATGTTTGTTGGAATTCAATGCAAAATACAGACTACAATAAGGCCGATCGATGCAAAGCTACAGAGAATTGGAAAAATTAGAATATGCCAAAGAACTGTGCGAGAAAACTTTTGCTGCAAACCATTTGGGCTTTCTTTCCTCCTATTCTCAATTTTTCTTGTTGGCGCGCTATAATTTAGGTGTCTGTTGTATATGTGTTGCATGTGTAGGTAGCACTTATTGCTATTTGTGTTTGGGTGTCTGTGTATTTTTCGGAAAATTGTTTTACCCAATTTTCATGAATTTCCTTTAGTTGAGAGAAAATCGTCGCTTAGTTAACGTCGCTTTTGAACAAAAAAATTCAAGAAAGAAAACATCTTTCAAAAAAAACGTACAACCGCAAGAATTTACGAAGAACTCAATAGACTCCTTTTCGTTTCAAATTCGATTTGGAATTTTCGCTGTTTAAAACAAAAAAACGTTAGTAAAGTTTTTTTCTTTTATTTTATATTTAAAAAAAGTGAAGTAAAAACACAATATTAATAAAAATAATAATTTAAGAAAAAATATTTAAAACATAGTTAAGTTTCTTAATTAAAAAAAAAAAAAAAAATAAGAAAATAGTGAGAATATATGAAATGAAAAGAAAATAATTTTAAAAATATATAAAGAACAAAAAATTTAAAAAAAGCTCAACTCGAAAGAGAATTAATTTAAAAAAAATGTTAACCAACATTTATTGAAATTATTCCAAGGAATATTAAAAAAACATATAAAAATTTACAAAATTACTATTAAAAAAATATAGAAAATATATATGAATAAAGAAGGAGAAAATAATAAAATATCTGTGAAGAAAAAATATAGAGAGGAACAAAAATTAAAAAAAAAAAAAATTAAACAATTTCTATTGAATATATCCCAAACAATGTTACAAAATATATAAAGTATATATACAATTAATACAAAATTAAAGAAGAATATAGGAACGCATGAATAAAATAAATAAAAAACTATTAAGGAAAATATATTTATAGTTAGTGTTAATGCCATAAAACAAATACAACAAAATTTATTAAAATAAAACCATCCAGGAACATCAAAAAAAAATAATAAAATAAACATTTAAAAAAATATATTTTTTATTTATGAATTTAAAAAAGTGACCAAAGCATACATGTAAAACATCTATAACTGATTCCTATATATCCTACAGTTCTAATTAAAAAATAACTTTTTTTAATAAAAACTTAAGACAAGTGAAAATTATTTCAACAAATTTTGAAGGTTATATTCTTTTTGTTACGAAACCAAATCATAGTTCAATTTCCAATGAATTGTGTTTTTCTGTTCGTACTTCTTGCGCCAAATAGTGCTACAGAGTTTTTTCCTTTTCTACAATTGTTGTTTTTGCTTGGATGCTTCATAGTGAGAATGTGAATGAATAATCAAATAAAATTAATTTGATCTTTTTTTAAAACACAAAACCACCCACACATCAAACCAATGTGCCAGAGCAGCGCCACTCATTGGCCCACAAAATCTAAATGCCATTTTTTCGGCTACTTTTTTATTCTGACAGGTTCACACTTGTTGTTTGTTTTTGCTGCCCATTCGTTCTTCGTCTTTCTTCTGGAGAAATTTGTTTAGCCTATTGCACAAAAATTCTAAAAAAAAAAACACTAGCATTTTGTAATAGCAAAAATTCTTGACAACCAACAACATCACGACATAACATCAGACACGATCAGTTCTTGCCCATCTTCTCTCATTAATAACAACAACACCTTTTGCCACAAATTACAACAAAAAAATATTAATATAGTTTTCATTTCGAAATAAGACAAGAAAAAACAAACGCTTATAAAAAGTTCTAAATTCTTTTTTTTCTTCTTGTCTAATATACCACCGATCGTACGAAAACATTTCAAGGTGAGTATATTTTTAGAAAATATTTTTGCTCAACATACAAACAGAAACTATCATCAGTCAGTCTATCCTCTGGCGCATTGTATGTATCTCCACTGTTTGATTCACATTATTTGTCGTCGTTGTCGTCACAGTCCCCATGCGGTCGGTGTGAGAGTTGGCCAACACTGTTTGGCTGTTATATTTGCACATGTTCTAATCGCCAATGTGAGCATGTGTTTGTTATTTTTTGTGTACCTTCATTTTAGTTGGAGATAAAGACTCTGAGATTTGCCTAAATTTTTGTTTGTTCCAACATTCCCCCCCATTCAACAGGAACTAAACAACAAAAAAGTGATATTATTTCGCCATACTCACAAGATTTTATCTTGTTCTCTCTTTCTTTTGGCCATTCTCCTTCTACATTATTTTGCATTTTTGTTCAGATATGTACTATAACATCAAAGAGGAGGGCCGGTATTTTTGACCATGTGGTTTTTTGAATTCGTATTTGAAATTCATAACTAAATCATTGTTATTACACAGGTTAATAAGATCACATCTCATAATTGGACTTCAGAATGCCCACATACTTACGTATTTTTCATGCCTACATAGTAGTCGCTTTCGGATCATTTCAACAAACTCATGTGTTATTGACCACTAATTGTTTACCGTTCCCAATATCGATACAAAAGTATTTAAAAAAGTCTCCTCTTTTCTGGTCTAGGCTTGTATTTTTTTTTCATTTCCCTTTTGTGTTATTGGAATCCTATTACAGTTGCATCTGTACAAATTCCCAAATGGTTATTTGTATTCGTCCATACAATACTGACAATCTTCCTCATTATTTCATAACCCAGCAAAAAACCCCTTACAAAACTCCCTACTAAACCATTATTTTAACAAGGGCATGTCCCTCGAAATAAATGGTTGTTTTTTTACTAATAAAATAAGTGGTTAGAACTTTTAACAACTACTTCTTTAACTACTTATTTTAGTGGTTAAAAATAATCACTAATATAATGGGTTAGTAGGGAGTTTAGTATGGGGTATTTTTGCTGGGAAGTTGATTGGAGTGTCACGGTGCGTCTGAACTAACTTTCAATGAAAGGTGCTTACACCTGGTAAGTTTATAAATATATTTTTTAAAATATTTAAAAAAATCGCGATCAAAGTTCACATTTTTTGGTTTTCAGGATTTTGCTTGGAAACGGCAAGTACTATCGAAAAGACATTGAAGAACATTTTGTCTCTACAGCATTTGTTTAGTCTCATTTCGATAGGACTTGCCGTTTCCAAGCAAAATCTTGAAAACCTAAAAAAACTTAAAAATGTGAACTTTGACCACGATTTAATTGCTAGTTCTGAATGACAGCTTTGTTGTTGCTTGCTGGTGTGGCCGTTCATTATTATCATTCATAAAATGTTTTGTGGTTGCTGGATGGTTGGACAGTTATCGATACTTGTGATATATCGAATTTCAAAACTGACAATGTGTACTGCTCTTTATATAAAAATCCCTCCAGCAATTTTTTCTTGTTTTAGGATTTTTCTAATCTATGAACATTGCTGTTTCAGAATCCGCAAAATCTTCCCAGGTGTAAGCGATTTTCATTTAAAGTTAGTTCAGGCGCACCGTGCATGACATTATTTTATAAGAAGGCGATACAGTCAGTGCATTGTCCCAATTTGAACTTCTACTCGTATATCTCAAAAATGGTAAATCCTACGAAAATATCGTAAAGGTCAATTTTGTTGAGAATTTTCACTGCTACATCATTTCCTTTAGTCCCATTTTCATGGGACTTGCGTTTACCAAGAAAAATCGTAAAAACCTAAAAAACTCTAAAAATGTGAACTAAGACCGCGATTTATTTAAAAAGTGATC
This sequence comes from Musca autumnalis, assembly GCF_047663935.1. Classification (NCBI taxonomy): domain Eukaryota; kingdom Metazoa; phylum Arthropoda; class Insecta; order Diptera; family Muscidae; genus Musca; species Musca autumnalis. The sequence continues at coordinate 41,519,996 of NW_027412088.1, read as the reverse complement.
CGTCCATTTTTTTTGTTTTTACAGTGTTTTATTTAACTTGCTTTGTTGCATGTCTGTTTAGTTCAAATCTAGTAGCTAATTTTTAACAGAGTTGCAGTTGACCAATCAAACTAAAACCTTGCACACTTTTCAGATTTTGATGACAATACATGAACATGAAACCAAAACCAATATGTGTTTATTTTTTTCTATAGACCCCATATAACAGTACCACCCGATTTCAGGTATTTTGAGGATTTTATCTTCATTCTTAGCCCTAGTTTGCTGTAACTTGGCATTTGGAGTTCTAAATGGTACATACACTTTCTATAGCCCCTAACGATAACGATACTACCCGATTTCAGGCATTTTAATGTTTTTATCTACATTTTCGGCCAACATTGCCTGTAAAATAAGCTACAGTGTTTTATTTATAAGATATGAAATCATTTTTCGCTTAGCATCAAGTAGTATCATTCTTCATGATGGAATCTCTCAAATCGTTTTCTTTGAGACATTCCATCATGTAGAAGAATGTACTACTTGATGCTAAGCGAAAAATTATTTTCTATATTTTAGTGCATTTATAAATAAAACACTGTAGCTTAATTTTTTTAATTAGTTTTTATTTGATTTTTCTCATCTATAAACATTATAGTTTCAGAATCCGCAAAAACTTCCCAAGTGTAAGCACCTTTCATTTCAGTCGCATCGTGGTGTGTTTTGATTTTTCAAAGTGGACTTAAATGCTGTGGCTTACATAGAGACTATTTATCGATATGATAAATTGAGGAATATAATCACTTGCTGTCTGAACTAGTGACAGACATCATGACAATCTCAAATGAAATAAACTAAGGGGAAGATGTTTGTCGTTTCTTGGGCCGCCCTAGCGTGTTTAGCTTGAAATCAGAAGTTCACATGTTCAATACCAGCTGCGCAAAAAATAAAAATGTGAACTATATTGAAGTTTAAAATAGATTTATCTCAACAATTCTAACTACGGATGGTACATGTCCGTCTACGTTTTGTTGTCGTCACAATATAACCGTATAGGCCCCGATTTCAGATATTTTTACGTTTTAGCTATATTATCAAAGAGAATGCGCTATAATTTGGCATTTAGGGTGGCACAGAAACGTTTCTACAAAAATTATGGATATAGGTCCATGTTTTGGAATAGCACCCATACAACGGTACTACCCGACTTCAGATATTTTTACGTTTTTAGTTAAATTTTCAGACAGAATTAGTTATAGTGGTCAGAAAACTACTCCACTAAAACTTTTGGTTTTGTTTTGGAATTGTCCCCACAAACCAGTACCATCCGATGTCAGTAATGTAGTAGATTTTATTTATATTATCTGTCTGAGTTTGCTGTAATTTGGAATTTAGGGTTCAAGGTAGTTAACAAAATTTCTTCACCAAAAGATGTGTACATAGGTCCACGTTTTGGTATAGTCCCCATATATCAGCACAGTTTTGACGTTTTTATCTACATTTGCTGGTCCAATTAGCTAACAGTGACACAGAAACATCTGTACCAAAAATTATGGAGACATTTTGGTATAGCCATCCATATAACTGTACCGGCATATTTCAGGTATTTTAACGTTTTTATATACATTTACTTACCGCTATATAATAAAGCTATAATTTGGAATTTGGGTTTCCACTAATAATTTGAAATTTACATTTTCAGACCGAGTCAGTTATAATTAGACATTTAGTTTTCCCAGTTATAAAGAAACATATCTACCAAAAATTATCGATACGTTTTGATATAACCCTCTTATGACGGCATCACTCAATTTAGGGTTTTTTTACGCTTCTAACTACATTTTCAAATGAAATACTTGTAGGTTTGCATTTAGGGATTCTAGCGGTCAAAAAACTTCTCCACCAAAAATTGTGGAAATTTTTTTACGTTTTGGAATATCCCACATATAACGGTGCAACCCGATTTTGGTTTTAGGTACATTTTCAGACCGAATTTGCTTAATTGGGCATTTCAGTTTCGAACGTAGCAAAAATTCGAATCCGTTAGTCATTATGTAACCCATTACAAAGTAATGTTAACTACTTTTATTACACCCTACTAAGTTATGAGTACGGTGGCACACGGCATGTGTGTCCTACTACATATCCGAAGGTTGTAGGTTCAACGCTTACCGTCGACACGCGTTTTTTTTGTTAACAAAATAAAAAATTGATGGCGCACATGTGTGCGTTTAAACCCCCTTTAATGTTCGTACACGTGGCACAGTGTGTAGCGTGTTCCGCTACAAATCAGAAGTTTTCGGGATCAAATCCAGCAGAGAGCAAAATAAAATAAAAATACGAAGTGTGTTGAAATTAACAACGACTATGTCTACCAAAAAGTACTATAAAAACCCATTATTTAGTAAGGATTTTTTTTGCTGGGAAGTGGTCCAACATTTTGAACAGTTCTTAAACTTTGAAAATTTTTAACTATTTTGACTGAGGATATTCCTTATGTATAATTTTACAATGTGCAAGGTTTCGACCAAATTCGATTCTCAATTCGTAAGTTGCATACTCATCAGCATTTGTAGTTGGTGTCCGCTGGGTGTTTTGGAGCTTTTGGGCCATTATCACAAAAAGTGCCCTCGAAAATATTTGTCGTCGTAACGTGGGCTGCGAGGATCACCTGCTTTAAAAAAAATCAAAATAATGCGAGGGATGCCCTTTAACTGTAGTTTTGAAACTTTGTGGGGGAAGTGGTTGAAAGAGTTACTCTCTTCCAGAGTTATCGGAACATGGTCCATCTCCGAACTAAGTTAGGATAAAATATTACAAAGGAAGGACTCACTAGTTCAGCAGCTATTCTACCTTGGTTTTTTATCATTAATAGGTGTGTACGATAACTTTCCCAGCAATAATTACTCAGTCAGTTCCAGCAAGCTGTCTCAGTGAATTTCACTCTCTCACACAAGAAAAATTGCAGAAAATTATCGAACAACATTTTGCAAAAACTTTCAAGAATGTCAGCTGTTTCTGAAAATGTATGAAATTTGTTTTTGTTTCTTTTGATATTTTAAAACGAACGGAACAAAAACATAAGTTTTAAAATAGCAGTTTACTTTTTTAATGCTTTAGTCCTATCCACAACGCTTTAACATCTAAAAAAATGTGCAATTGTGAAATTTTCTTGGTCAACAATGTTAACATTTTGAGTTGTTTACAATGAACAGGTGATTAAAAGTCAGCTGATAAGACTTGCAAATTTTTGCGGGACAAATTTTCCCAGCAAAAATTTGCAAGTTCTCAGTCACAAAACTCTCCAAAAATCTCTACAAACTCGCTCTCTTTTGCTCGCTATACTACTTTTAGAATTTTTGTTGTTGAAAAATATTGCATAGTGTTGTTTTAAATGGCTACCTGCGAAACCCTTTTTGGAGAAGCGTTTTGCGGTGCCAACGATAGCTCGAAAACGGATGGGGCTATCTTCGTTTATTTTTGTGGGCGTTGTAAGAACCTAATAATCCTATCTTTAAGCGAAACAGAGTTTAAAAAATCTTTTTTTAATAAATTGTGAACTGTAAAAATCAAAATTTCGATTTTAAAGAAAAAATTACCGTTTATTGTTAAAAAAATGGAAAATCGGTTAATTCGTTTTCGAGCTATCGTTGGCACCGACTTCAAAAATGTAATTTCGAGAAACACGCGTTTAAAGTTTCCTTGTCGAAGGTCACACTAGAGTGGTTTCATTGAAACTTTTAGGTATTTATAGATCGAGTTGCCCACTGCAGCAACTTCATCACTCTACTGTGGAACTCGACCTAGGAACCCTGTTTTCATGAAATTATTTCAATGAAACACTCTAGTGTGACCAAGAACCTTCCAATGCTCATATCTTAGCCAATTTTGCTACGATCAACTTGAAATTTTTTGCGGCATACTATTTACTACTTGATCTTCAAAATAAAGCAGTATTTATTTTTGAATTTTTGAAAGTGACACGTAGAGGTGAGCTATTTGTGTCGGTAAGTCAAAAAATTTGTTACAGAATTCCACTACAGAGCTCTCGACAAAAATTGTTGTGATGTGAAAATAAAATTTGAAAGATTTTCACGTCAACCTAATGTCAGAGCATAGGAATCTATTTCAATGCTCGCATATAACATATTGGTTATTTCTTTTAAATGCAGTTGAATGTATTTGTCTTCTAGTTCGGGAAAGAAACATGGACAGAAGGAATATTATTAATATTATTAAGCTAACATATGAGTCTCTTATCAACTTCAACGATTTCTATACGTATATTTTTTTGTTTTTTAATGACTTATGACAATTGTCCAAATGCAAGACAGCATTTCATTAATTATCTATTTTCAAAATAAATATCTTAAATAACATTTTGACGGACTGCTTGGCATTGTCACACAAAACCTATATGTATACACACATACCTGCACTTTATCATTTCCTATCACATTCCAATATTTGCAACAAACGTTGCCAACAAGTGTGCCATAGACTGTACATCACGGCACTTTTATACTAAGTAATCCCTTTCAAAAGAATGTTTTTTGGCAATTTTTCTTATCGAAATTTTCGGTTTGTGCGACAAATTGCGAAAGCCAGCTACTGTTGTTCGGCCACTTAGCACAAACAAAAAGTTGTAGATATGCTAAATTTATCTAAAGCTATTTTCTGTCAAGATAGCACAAACAAATACTTAATAACGATCATACAAAAACAAAGAAGAAAAAAAAAAACATTTCCCATCATAACCCAAGAGGCGGCTGATATTTCAGAATATTATATCATATTTTTGAGAATTGTTGTTCTTTTTCGTTCACACCAATTTTCTTCTGCCGCCGAACGATGGCGATTGCCAGTTGGTACGTGAGATATGTGTGTATGTATAAATGCCCATAAGATGCGTGAAGATGAATCTTTAGAAAAAAAACAAAATATTTTTAAAAAGTCATAAATTTAATATCTTGCCACTCTTATGTTTTCTTCACACTCCTCCCACAAATTATGCATGCTGCGTGTGTGTGGGGTTTCACAACTGTTCCGCTAACCCACTCAGCCAGACATAGTATTTTTTGGTCTTTTCATTTTTTTTTTTCTTGCGGCAAAATATCAATTCATTCTTTTAGTTGGGCGATTATTTAATTTCATTTCCACCAAAAAAAGTGTGGTACGTTTCATTTCTGTTTGGCAACAAACAGTCAGGCAAAATGGACAGACAGAGAAGAACACCAGCGCAAAGCCATTAAATCTTTTAGTATTTTGTTTTTACTTTTTGGTCATTTTCTAATTAATTTGCAATTTTTTCGCTTGTCTTTTACAACGAGTTCTTAAACGTTTTGCTTTTTCAAATTCAAACATACATTTATTTGTATGTAAGTGTTATTGGTTGGATGTATGAGAATTTCTTGAGAAAATCATGTCTCTTGTAAGTTTTTTGTTCATGCATTTTGTGCTTGTTTATCGTTGTCATCCACACATAAGTGGTTTTCAGATTTCTTCTTCTCTCATATCTTGTATTTTACTTGTATTTACACTAAATGAAATAGTATGCAGAATTGCAATACGAGGACTTGCATACAAGGGTTGCTTTTCAAATTTCGAATCCTTGGAATATAAGTATCTCAAGATGCAAACTGGAACTGCAACTTCATAATATAAGGTGTCTCTGTCATTCAATTTGCAATGTCTTGTTTTTTAAACTTTATCGCAATTTTATATTGAATATAAATATCAACACCCGTTTTCACATATAAGAAGTTAAAAATATCTTATCATCAAAGTACAATTTGCAGCAGGGAAATGTTCCATTGAATTCACATCACTTATGGGTTTCCAAGTTTTGTTTTCGAATAATTTAGCTCCATTTAAACAAATTAATTACCCATGACCGTAGATAGCAGCACTTTGCTTATGTCTTATCTCCTCTATTTCCCCTTTTGTTCGATGAAATTAAAACCATTAACATAATGACCCCATCCTTAAAGAAAGAGGGAAATATCCATACAAAGTAATTCATAAAAATGTTTTTTTTTTTTTGTTTTCTGTTTATTCGCAAACTGATAATAATAAAAACAAATATTGTGTAAACAGTCAAACAATGTTTTATTAAACACTATTAAACAGACAATTTCAATTCGCCATAAAATATTTATTTGTAAGAAAATATAAATATTGAAACCTCATTGGCTGTCCTAAATGTGTAATAAAATATATTCCTGTCATTTTATTATCTTCCTAAAGACAAACAAAAGAAAAAAAATAATTGCCTCAAAATTTCCCAAAAAAAAAACGGAAATAAAAAGTAAAATTTAATAACCACAAAAAGGAGGAGGAGAAAAGAAATCGTTATGGGAATTAGTAATACATGGCGGCTGACTTAGCCAGACAACAAAAAATAGAAAAAAAAAATTAACACCAACAAATTTTAAAACTGATGACTCATCATTTGGAAGTGCCAACATTGAATGAACAAATGCTTTGTGATAATAAATAAGGATGGTTTGAAAATGTGAATTTGATTGCAACAATAATATTCTGAAATTTTATTTCGTCTGCCAGACGGATTTTGTAATATTTATATTTTTATGCTTTTTCCTATCAGCGGTATTGTTGTATCAAAATCATTGTTGTATTGTAAAATTTTGTAATTACTAAACAGCAACGAGGGATGGTGAATATGACTTTAGAAATGGTTTTAGAAAATGTTATAGACAAAATAAAAATAAATATTAAAATATTATTAAATAAAAAATAAAAGTAAATATTAATTAAGATGTTAAAATTAGCGTTCTATGCTCTTGTGGGAGTTAAAGCAATAAAATAATATTAAATAAAAAATAAAAATAAATATTAAATGTTAAAAAATATTAATTAAAATATTAATATTAATTTTAAAAAATATTAATTTAAATATTTATATTAATTTAAAAAATATTAATTAAATATTGAATATAAGCAGTTTATAGTGTACTCGGAGAAGTAGTTCTCTGCTAATATTAAATTAATGAAAAATAATATTTTGATATTATTCTAATATATTTTGTTTGTTTTGTCTTTCCAGGTATGTTCCCCTTTATTTCAGAATTTCTAATGGTTAAGTATACTCGCACATATCACAAGCTTCCGAATCCTAATTAAGCGGATAACACTTTAACACAAAAATTATAGGTAGCCCTGATTTAAATATGAAATATACATATGTCTCCAATACTGCTGGATTTTCAAATATACTATTGTGTCAGTAGAATATTTGCTTAAAGAATTCGCTCAGGGCACTACACATGCACGCAGAGAAAAAAATATGTTTGATCCAACAATATTCCAAGAGCAAAATATGAATTGTTAACATATTGTTGGATTCCTCATGTAGTATTGTAAATCCAAAAATAGTTTGTGTCAACTGAACAATATTTCTCTCTTTTCTTCGAAAATTTGTTTCTCTTCTCTCGCTATTCGATGCCGTGTTGAAAAAACAATTTTGGTGAGTTGTGGTGTGTTTGTATGACATGCTGCCTTTACCTTTGTTTTTGTGTGTATGTACTTGTGAGACTCTTGTTTTTATTTGTTTCTGTTTTGTTTCATTCTTCTTTCCTTTTCATGTTTGTTATGGTGTTTAATTATTCCTTATGTTGCGGTGGGTTCTTGTGGCTTTTTGTTTGTCTTTGTTGTCAGCCAATGCAGCAAACCATGTATTGTGTTCATCAATGATTGCAATATTATACGCGACATTTATATCCAAGTTATGCGAAAAGTGTATATGAGAAGTATATGCACTCAAATCAAAAATTTCTGGGCTGGTTTTCTGTATTGACAATACTTTTTGTAAACAAAATTAGATTATGATAGTTCCTACAATCGGTATTGTTAACGATTTTAACAATATTGCGGAAATTCGAAAGTTGTTTTTGTTTTCTATGTTTGGAACAAAAGATGGTATTTTTGTATTTGGATTACAATGTTTGAACAAAACAAATACATTTTTGGAACCAAAACATATATTTTTGTTCCAACAAAAGCGAAAAATATTTTTTCTCTGCGTGTGGTGCCATAGGGGTTTTTTACAGCATTCGGGCTATTCTCTCAGGAACCATGTACCGCCCCTGAAAAATTTGTAGCGTCGTAATACAAGTTGCTAGAACAATGATCAAAGCGATTCGAGATTTGTGCGGGAGGTACCCGAAGGAATTGACGTATGTAGTCCATATTCGAACCTGATCTATGTGCCGAAGAAATATTACGATGTACAAAATATGGACCAAATCGGTTACTGTCTTCGAGAGTTATCGTGCGCACTATTTTAGTACAAAATTTTGAACTTTTGTTGGGGAGGTACCTATGGAGTGGTCCGATGTGGCTCATCTTTGAACTTAAAATAACTTCGGACAAAATATTAAGATGGCCAAATTTTGGGCCAAATCGGCTGATACCTTCGAGAGTTTTCGTGCGCTCCAGCCACTACACATTGCGGGGGGTATTGTACAACGTTCGGACTATTTTCTCAGGAATTATGGACCTGCCCCTTAAAAAATTTGTACCATTGTAATGCGGGCATTCGAGAGCAGGTCTTAAACTGAATTTTTCCGAAATTTTACGTTTGAGGTAGCCGAAGGAGTGGACCGATATAGTCCATATTGGAACCTCGCCTATGTCTAGAACAAATTTTAAACCATTTTAGTGAAAAGTTTTGAACTTTTGTGGGGGAGGTACCTAAAGGAGTATACCGAACTTTGAACTTAAGATAAGTTCGGACAAAATATAACGATGGCTAATTTTTGGACCGAATCGGCTGATCCGTTCGAGAGTTTTCATGCGCTCCAGGCACTACACATGGTGGGATATTTTACAATATTTGGACTATTTTCTCGGGAATTATGGACTTGCCCCTGATAAAACTTGTACCATCGTAATGCGTGCAGTGAATACAAGTTGTTACAACAAAAGTCAAAGCGATCCGAGAGCAGGTCTTAAACTGAACTTTTCCGAAATTTTGAGTGTGAGGTACCAGAAGGAGTGGACCGATAGACTCCATATTGAAGTCTTGCCTATGTCTAGAGGAAATTTTACGATGTGCAAAGTGTGGACCAAATCGGTAAAGAGTTATAGTAAGCACAATTTTTCCGAATATTTTCGAACTTTTGTGGGGGAATTTCCCGAAAGGGTGGACCAATATGGCCTATCTTGGAACTTGATCTAAGTCCTTTAGGTACCTCCCACACAAAAGTTCAAAACTTTTCACTAAAATGGTTTAAAATTTGTTCTAGACATAGGCGAGGTTCCAATATGGACTATATCGGTCCACTCCTTCGGCCACCTCACACGTAAAATTTCGGAAAAATTCAGTTTAAGACCTGCTCTCGAATCACTTGAATTTTTGTTGTAATAACTTGTATTCACTGCCCGCATTACGATGGTACAAGTTTTATCGTGCGCCCCAGCCAGGCAAGAAGGCAAGCAGGCAGATAGCCATGGCTAAATCGATTCCAAATCGACTCTGTGAACGGATTTCGTCTAAAAATATTTGGGATCTAAAACAATTATTTCAGTTCCAAAAATAGTGCTAGGTAGGACCATGTTTGGATTTAGCCCCCATATAACGGTATCTCCCGATTTAAGATATTTTGAGGCTTTTAGCTAAATTTTTTGATCGAACAAGCTGTATTTTGGCACTGAAGGTTTTCAGTGAACAAGAAACTACTCCACAAAAATCGTCTACATAGGTCCATGTTTTGGTGTAACCCCCATATAGCGGTACCTCCCGATTTTCGGTATTTTGAGGATTTTAGCTTCATTTTCTAACTGAATTGACTGAAATTTGACATTTGAGGTTCTCAGTGGTTCTCCATTAAAATCGTCCACATAGGTCCATGTTTTGGTTTAGCCCCCATATAACGGTACCCCCGATTTCTGGCATTTTGAGGATTTTAGCTACAATTTTTGACCGAACTGGCTGTATTTTGGCACTTAAGGTTGACTGTGGTCACGAAACTTCTCTACATAAACCGCCCACATAGGTCCATGTTTTGGTATAGCATCCATATAACGGTACCCTCCGATTTTTGGTATTTTGGTGATTTTAACTAATTTTTTTGACCGAACGAGCTGTAATACCGATTTTCGGTATTTTGAGGATTTTAGCTAAATTTTTGACCGAACTAGGTGTAATTTGACATTTGAAGTTCTCAGTGATCACGAAACTTCTTCAACAAAAATCGTTAACATAGGTCCATGTTTTGGTATAGCCCCTATAGAACGGTACCTCCGATTTTCGGTATTTTGGGGATTTTAGCTACAATTTTAAACCGAAATTTGATATTTGAGGTTCTCCGTTTTCCCAAAACGTATCCACCAAAAATCGTCCATATAGGTCCATGTTTTGGTATAGCCCCTACCGAAAGGCACCACGCAATTTTCGGGTTTTTTTCAAAATTTGATATTTGAAGTTCTCAGAGGTCCCGAAACTTCTCCACCAAAAATTGTTCACATTGGTCCCAGTTTTGGTATATGGGGGATATAAAGGTACCAACAGATTGAAGACATTTTTCGATACATTTTGTGACCTAATTTAGGCATTTGGAGTATCCGTGGTCGAACAATTTTGGCAGGAAACTAATTGTAAAATTTTAGTTCAGAATAACTTATGGTGGAGAGCCCGGCCGAACTTAATGTTTTTACTTGTTTGTTGTTGAATTGATCGGAGAGATCATTTGCTCGTTTAACTAACTGCGGATTGAGAATCAATTAATGTGATCTTGCCAAGTCGTATAAGCTTTGCTTGTGCACCATACGTTTTTGACTATAAAGGATGCACTATAGCTTCGATCTACTTATCCCTACTCTTTCTCAGAATTCGACGTAATTTGACGATATTGTCGTGTAAGCTGTGTGGGATACTAACTGTCGATTGTTGTTGACTCTTCTCCAGAATTTGACCTAAGCTGGCGATCTAGTCGTTGGTGTTATTTCCGCAGATGCAGTGGGGAGTAGCACACGTTCCAATCTTTTGACATTCGTTCGGTCTTACCAGATGTTGCTGATAACGTGTGTGAATAACATGGTAAGATGTATATCAAAGTGTCGCCTCCAATCTGAAACACTTCGGCTGATAATTCATCGGCTTATGCTGCCTTATTATTCTTCAGCCGACGTACTGCTCCTTTGATCTGATTCTGGTATAGCTGTATAGATTCAATACAATCTTCTGGGATTGGTTCTATGTCATTTTTATAATCGTTAATCTGGTTACTTTGTGTGTCACCGTGGTGCAATGGCATGCACACCCGCCTTGCACACATAAGGTCGTGGGTTGCCGTAACATATACATATATCTTTAGTCTTTGGGATTGGCGTAAAGTCAGTCTTCCCAAATATTCCCCTCCCTCGTAAATGTTAAATGACTGATGATGGTCGTTGGAAGACTTGCTGCACTCATTAGAGTGATTTTTTAATGTTTCTGTTTTGCGTTTTGGTGTGTATGGATTCGAATTTGTATTACGATTTGTTCATTACTCTGCCAGTGGTTTTATTTTGTCTGCTTATTTTATTATTTTCGGTATTTTTTGTGCTGGCTTTCGTTCTGGTTGTCTTACTTTTGTGGGTATTCAATCAAATGGTTGTTTGCCATTATTTCTGATAGAATATGTCTGTCGTACGCTATTTTGTGGGGCTGTGTGGCTGTTGTTGTTGATTTGTTGCAATTAAATTGCATGTTCTGGCGAAAACAAGAACTCAATAGACTTCTTCTTGTATAAAATTGCAGAATTTTGTTTTCGTTATTTTTGCTGTCGTTGAGCATGATTCTGTTCTACTGTTTTTTTATGATTATTTTTCCCGGTTTGTTTTGTTTTTTTTTCTTCGTTTTTAAATGCAGCAGTTTTGCGTGCTAAAAGCATTTATTTCACTTCGAGATTTTATGAGGGTATTTTTTACTTGCTTTACTTCCACCACAACTATTTTGTATTTCACAAATGTATTACTGTGAAGGAAGAAAAAAAAAACGAAAATAACAACAATAAAAAACATCTTGTAGAATTTTTGCGGTTCTACTTATCTTTCTATTTTCTGGTTTCCTCTATGTTGTTCTATTTATTGTTCAGTTGTTCATTCTTTAAGAATTAATAACAAAAAATGGCAAAAAACAAAAATGTTGTAACACAATCAAAGATGAGAGAAATTAAAGCAACAAAACCCAACCACAATATAAATTACTCTCGATTATAATACAAGCCATGAAGGAAACAACAAAAACAATAGATAAAGACAAGCATAGCAAAAAAAAGTTGCATTTCCACTGAAATATTTTAATGAAGAACCTAAACATGATAGTGGCATAACTCTTTCAGAGATTATTAAGAGTTAATTTTCTGGAACTCCTAACACAGTTCAAGGAAATGCAGGGGATTAGTTAGTGTTTAAAATTAGTTGGTGTTCTCTTGTTAAAATAACTAGACCAAAAAGAATTTTGATGGAAATGTTAATCTTGGTAATTTATGTCAGCTAGGTAGGTAATTTATATTGCCATAAAAATTACTTACTTTGATGGCTTTTGAGGGAAAAATATTAAATCCGAAGTTTGAATATACACATTTTCCAGCTTTTGCTAGCTTGTATGACCTTATGACTACTTCACTTCATAGGGGGTTTGGCTCCCCCGGCAGCGTGAACCTTTTTTTAGTCACGTTTATGTATTCTGAGATGTTCACTTCAAGGAAGAGCGCACAGAAAGATTTCCACTTATTCACATAGAACCAAAACCTAGAATCCCTGCAAAAATTTGGTAGCCGAGTGAGCAGAATAACCATTGCGGAGTAATGTAAAGAAGCTTCCTTTTGCATTATTAGTAGGCTGAAAAATAATAAGTTATTTATTTAAAAATGTAAAAGGCAATATCATTTATAGGAACATATGTGTTCCCATACACATCCCCGAAAGGGCAAGGGAGATTTCTCTCATATCAATGAGTGCAAGCCGATTCATATTAGTTAAATAATATGTGACTTAATTTTAATAACAGAACTTATAGAGAAGTTCTACATGGCTGGAATACTCAGGAAATGTAGCCTGCATTACACTAACTTTACTCATTACTGAGTAATAAGTAACGGTAGCACAGAGTACGTACGTTGACTACAAGACCGATAATAAAACAAGTAATAAAGTATCAGTCAGCTGTGTCGGCAGATATATATCCTCAGCCTTTGACCTAGAGAAAATATGTAAAAACCAATACTTCTGAGTCAGGAAGTATTGAACCTGCCCCAAAAAGGCTATACCGTCATAACTGGGGCCGCATACACAGCATGTTGCCAACAATTTAAAAACGATCCCAGACGAGTTTTGTAATAGGATGTCTTTATCTGAACCTCTGTATTGTTGCAACAGTTGCCAGGCAATATGTTAGATTAGACCTATTTATTTCTTGATATGTTTGTCTTTAAAATGTAACTTTGTAACCGGCTGATGTTTTGCTGTAGCTGGTTTTCCCTAGTCTACTAACCCCCATTTTCCGGAATATGAGGTGTACGCGCTCCCTTCGTTAAGGGGAGGTGGCCCTCTCGGTCCGCAGGGACCGGAAAGTGTGGCGTTGGGAACGATATACAAAAACGAAAAACAACACTCTTTCAAAACGTTGTGTGGGAGGTACCCGAAAGTGTGGTCCACTCATTCTTTTGACATGGCATAGACATCGCAATCGTTGTATCTCGATACGTTTAACTATACTGATGTCGTTGTATAACAGATATGTATAGCTCGTGGTTCATGCGACGTCGATATTTACCGTCAAGGCTATTGTCCCGTAGATTTTTTGAATAATTTTTCTCTCAAACATAGCAAGCACTGCCTTATCTGCTAGCGCAGCTACACACGCTTGGAAACATACATTAGCACCGGTAATATCAGTGATTTGTAAAGTGTTATTTTTGCTTGACGAGAGGCTTTGTTTTTAAACTGCTTATTTAAGCCAAAACAGTATTTGTTAGCCAGTACAATTCTTCTCATTTGACAACTGTCGATCTGCATCTCTTGGGTCTTACCGCAGGGTAAATATCTGGTCAATAGTAAGGGTTCGTTGACCATAGCCTTTAGTCTTTCGAACAATATCCTGATACTATCTTATACGCAATAGGCAGCTGACTTTAATGCCTAGAATTGAAGCGCACAGCCTCCTTTCTTGTGGACGGGGCATAGGTTGCTCAGATTTCAATCGTCGGGTACGCGTACTTCCTTCCCGACTAGATGATGAATACACCTTATCAGCGTGTCGCTTCCGAATTTGAACTGCTCATCTTGGCTGGCCGGTATACATTCAATACTACCTTCTGTGATTGGATCTGTGGTATCTTCTTCGTCTTCGTTACTATTGGATAACAACAGTTTGAAAAATGCTCTTTTCACATCCTGAACACACTATCTGTATCAGTTACCAAATAACCTTGCTGGTCTCTAGAGGAGGATATACAGCCACTAGCTCCAAAGCCATCAGTTTGATGTTCACCCATAGGTAAAATTTTCGGATTTAAAAAAAAAAATAATCAAAATGTACGGAAGTGGTACGAAATGGTAGCAGGTGGAGGTCTCCAAGTACTGATTTTGTGGTTATTTGCATGGAGTGGGCAATATTTTGCGATTGTGCTGATATGTTATCGGAGCGGGAAGAGCTTTGAGTAAGAAATTGGGCTAGTTGGGTGGAATATGCTGTGGCTATCTGTTGTGATTGCAGCTTACCGATGTCTAACTTTCATGTTGTGTCTGTTCGTACTTTATTTGCTACGGTTAATCGGGTACGTAACTTTGCTGGTGGTGGTCTGAGTCTATGTTTGCTACTCGGAACGAACGTACATCTAAAACGCTGGATGAATGTCTTCCATCTAGCACAACGTGATCAATTTTATTTCCTATAATTTTTATACCCTCAGCATTTATGCTAACGAGGGTATATACACTTTCATACGGGCAAAATGTGCCTCATTGAAATAATGGTATGTTTGCACGAAATGTGTTTCAGACAATTTGGAGTCGATTTAGCAATTTTCGTCCGTCTGTCTGGCTGGCTGGTGCGCACGATAACTCTTGAACGGATGAACCAATTTGGTCCAAAATTTGGCTTTCGCAATATTTTGCCCAAACTTAGTTTAAGTTCGAAGATGGGTTATATCGGTCCACTCCATCCGGTACCTCCCCCACAAAAGTTCGGAAATGTTCGGAAAATTTGTGCGCACGATAGCTCTGAAGTAACCGATTTGGTCCATACTTTGCACATCGTGAAATTTCTACCAGACTTAGATGAGTTTCTAATGTGGACTCAATCGGTCCATTCCTTCGGGTACCTCCCACACAAAATTTCGGAAAAGTTCAGTTTAGGACATGTTCACGAATCGCTTTGATTTTTGTTGTAGCAACTTGCATTCATTGCCCTAATATAACGGTATAAGCTTCATCAGGGGCAAGTCCATACTTCTTGAGAAAATAGCATGAAAAGTACAAAAAAGCCCTATGACGCCGTGTGTAGTGGTTGGAGCGCAAGATAACTTTCGAACGGATCTGCCGATTCCGTCCAAAATTTGGTCTTTGTAATATTTTGTGCAAACTTAGTTTAAGTTCGAAAATAAGCCATATCGGTCCACTCCTTCTGGTACCTCCCCCACAAAAGTTCAAAAATGTTCGGAAAAATTGTGCATACGATAACTCTTGATGGGAGCGACCGATTTGGTCCATACTTTACACATCCTAAAATATCTTCCAGATATAGATCAGCTTCGAATATGGACTATATTTGACCACTCCTTCGGGTACCTCCCACACAAAATTTTGGATAAATTCACTTTAAGACCTGCTCTCGAATCACTTTGATTTTTATTGAAGCACCTTGCATTCGCTGCCTCAATTACGGCAGTAAAAGTTTTTTCAAGGGCAAGTCCATACTTCTTGAGAAAACAGCCCGAAAGTTGTAAAAAAAACCCCCTATGGCCACCATATGTAGTGGCTGGAGGGCTCAAACCGAATATTGCGTTCGTCCACACTTGGATATTGTAATATCTCTTCGAACATTAGATGAAATTCGAAGGTGGTGCTTATAGGTCCACTTTTTCCTGTACCTCCCCCACCTCGCTAGAATGTTACGCGTGATTTCTCGTAGAGTTAGCAACCGATTTGGTCCAAATTTGGATCTCTAAATATTGTCGAAATAAATATTATCGTTTATGTTTAAATTTTGGCCCTATCTGTCCAATCCTTGTGGTACCACCCACACAAATGTTCAACATTTTTGTGTGGTTAAGGGTCTGTTCGAGGATCCTTTGGACATTTTTACCGAAGGTTTTCTTAGTGGCCCTGTTTACAGCGACATTATGTTTTTCGTAGGCTATTGTGATATAAAAACCCTATCTATTTAATCCTATCCATACTTTTGTCGGTTCATATGTCAAAAATTTTGAAAACAAAAAGTATTTCAATCCGCACAGGCTGAGGGTAAATCTCTGTCGGCAAAGCCGACTGATACTTTTTTACTTGTTATATTTATATATTCATAAAGCCCCCATAGAACAAACGGTATCTCCCGATTTTCGGTATTTTTAAGGTCGTTGCCTTAATATCCCACCGAAAAGGCTGAAATTTGGTATTTATTATTCATATATTCAATTTACCACCTTAAATTTGCGGTATAGGTCCACGGCTTCATACTGTCACCGTAGAACGATACCCCCGATTTTCGGTATTTCGAGAATTTTAGCCTCATTATCATACCGAAATAGCTGAAATTTGGTATATGTCCACCCCTTCATATAGCCCCCATAGAAAGGAACCCCCTCAATTTTCGGTATTTTAAGGTTGTGGCCTAAATATCCCGTCGAAATGACTCACATTTTGTATTTAGTCTTCTCTGGAGGTATACAAATTTCCACCTGAAATATTTCGATATAGGCCACGCCTTTATATAGCCCCCATAAAACGGTACCTTCGGAATTTTGGTATTAGGTATTTAGTCTTTGTTAGGTGTATGAAACTGTCCACCTAAAACTTGTAGGTATAGGTCCAAGCCTTTATCTAGACCCCATAGCAAGGTACCTCCCGATTTTCGGTATTTTGAAGTTTTTGGCTTAAAAAATTCGTTAATTATCGAAATTATAAGCATTTTAATTTCACCGACAATTATCGATAACAGCAAAAATGAGTTACAGAATCCCACTACAGGGCTATGTTTAGCCGGTTTTGCCAATTTTTTGCATTTCGAGGGTTTTTTTGACAAATTTTCGAACCGATATTGCCGTAATTTAATATTGTGTGTTGCCAGGAATTCATAAGCTCAATTGAAAAATTGTAAATATTTGTCCATGTTTTGGAAATAACTACGATGACGCCCCATATGGGCTCTTTTGACGGTAGTATTATCTGTTGGGATATATACTACTCCTTGAAGAGGAAGAGCTTAGTACTTTCATAAACGAAAGGAAACTGATTGTTCCTTTTCACTTCAATACAGTTTGTGGTTAAGGGTATAAAAAGTTTGGCCCAGCCAAAGTTTACGCCGTTCTTACTTTTTTTGTTCGTACTTTATTCGCACAGGGATATTGTGCGAACGACTAAAGCCTATGGTCAACGAGATAATTGGACCATACCAATGCGGCTTTAGACCTGGCAAGTCCACCATTGACCAGATATTTACCTTGCGGCAAATCCTGGAGAAGACCCAAGAGATGCAGATCGACACCTACCACCTTTTTGTCGATTATAAAGCAGCCTTCGACAGCCCGCTGCGTTCCAAGGTATTCCAAGCCATGTCTGAATTTGGTATCCCCGCAAAGCTCATCCGGCTTTGTAAAATGACTTTAACTGACACGAGGTCCTCAGTTAAAATAGGAAAGAACCTCTCCGAAGAGTTTGGTACCAAAAGAAGTTTCAGACAAAGAGACAGCCTTTCGTGTGACCTCTTCAACATCCTGCTAGAAAAGGTTATACGAGAGGCAAACGCCAAAAGAAGTGGCACAATCTACACCAATAGTCACATGTTACTTGCTTATGCTGATGATATAGACATCATAGGCCGATCAGTAAAAGAAGTAACTGATACCTTTATAAAGGTCGAAGGAGAATCTGCTAAGGTGGGTCTGGCGGTAAACGGTGAGAAGACCAAGTTGATGGTGTCGACGCGCAATGCGTCCATTGAGATCGGACCAACTGTTGGTTGGTTCCTATAATTTTGAGGTAGTAAAAGACTTCGTATACCTCGGCACCTCCGTAAACACAACAAACGACATCAGTTGACAACAGATGCTACTTTGGTTTAAGTAAGCAGTTTAAAAACAAAGCCACATCTCGTCAAACAAAAATAACGCTCTACAAAACACTGATACTACCCGTGCTGATGTATGGCTCCGAAGCCTGGGTACTTGCGCAAGCAGACATGGCAGTGCTTGGTGTGTTTGAGAGAAAAATTCTTCGAAAGATCTACGGACCAATCTGCGTTGACGGTGAATATCGACGTCGCATGAACCACGAGCTGTATCTGCTATACAACGACATCAATATAGTTAAACGTATCGAGATGCAGCGATTGCGTTGGCTAGGCCATATCATAAGAATGAGCGATGATGAACCCGCTAAAAAGGCGTATGAATACATGCCACATGGCGGTGCACGCAGAATTGGCAGGCCAAGGAATATATGGCGCAAACAAGTGGATGATGAGATGAAAAGGCGCGGTATTCCAGAGTGCAAAGCAACAAATAGAGAGGAATGGAGATCTCTTCTTAGTTCGGCCTATAGAACAAATGTTCTGTAATGGGCCAGCTAAGTAAAGTAAGTAAGTACTTTATTCCGTACTTTCACTCCAGCGTGAGGCCTTGCTGCAAAAGGATATCCATCCCAATCGATGTTTGCTTCTCGAATCGATCATACCCCGAACAAAATACATTTGTGACTTCCATTTATCACAACATGATCTTGCTCGGTTTTTGGTGCGTTGGTCTGGTGTCCAATGATTTCTAATGATTATCGAAAAATTTAAAATTTGTTGTTCCGTTATAGAACGTTTTATTGGGAAGGTTAATCCATTTCGTCCCGAAACCAATTTTTTATTTATTTTTAAAATAAATCAATACTTTTTTAGTATTTTTGTCTTTGAGCAGGGCATGGGTGCGTACAAGACTGTTGTTGAACAATTTTTATTCGAACTGTCTCTTGTATGTCCTCCTTCGACGAAACGTTCTAGCCTTGGACTAAGCATAAACCTACAACTAACCACAAACGGTTTTGTTGTGGCGCCCTTCCAGCTCAATCCAACTTGCTATAAGACGGCAGTAAATGACTTGTACATCCACAGGTACCTAACTTGCATTTTAACTTTTCATGTTCTCTTTAACATTTACACCGGGACTATGCCCTAGATTCGAAAATTTTTAACGATTGTTTATATCATTCACCCGCAATATCACCTGGTCAATCCATTATCCGCAACCTGTGGATGCCTCTTGTAGCACTTAGACGCACTTCTCTGGGGTTAAATATATTCAGAAAAGTATATTACAGAGGTGATGGTGTTGGTCGGCCAAAATTTTTTACTTGTTTATAAAATTTTCAAAACAAAATCATTTTTATTTCGTTTTTCAATCAACGACATGTGTTGCTCTCAATTTGTCTAATGTCTAATGAAATTCTTCATCAAAATAAATAATGACAGAATTAGTGTAAGATTTGACTAATGTTCATATTTGTTATGAACGAAAAGCTATTAAACGTAATTCTTCTTCGTTTTTTCACTTCATGTTGTGTGTGTAGTAACACAACCTAGCAAAAGTATTAGAAAAAAGTCTTAGAAAATGAGGCCAACGTTTTGGGCATAGAAAGAATATTTTATGAACGTCTTTATGCGTTAAGGCATTTCAATGTGCATACAATGTAATTACGGCAGACAGCATGTGAAATGTTTTCATTTCTAAGAAATGAAAAAAAAGAAAAACAATTTCATCAAGAAAATGCGGGTGTTCTGTTGGTCTCTTGGTTGAGAAAATACAAATTAAACATAATAGCCATTTTTATGAAAGAAACTATGTATATAATAATTATCAAATGAATGGCAACACTACACTTGAAATCACATTTTGTGATTTTTGTAAAGGTTTTGCAAATTTTTAATTATGCGGAAATTTTCTTTTTTTTTTTGTTTACTAAATTTCTATGAATTTAATCTGTAATAGAACTTTTAAACTAACATTGTATGCTTTCATAAAAAATATTTTAATTAGAAAATTAAATTATGTACATGGCAAATGTTTATGTAAAAAAAAAACAGCTACAACAACTTTATTGGCCTTAATTCAATGTTTATGAATTTTACAGAGCAAAAAATTCAATGCATGTCTAGGCTTTGTAATTAAAAAATCCCATAAATTTCCATATGGTTGTTGAATGTGTTGTAATCTAATTGCAATGATGTTTTACAAATTCTATACACAAACATAAAGGAAATAATAAATTGCAAAAAAGCGATGTTTTTTGCCATCGATTTGCCAAAAAAAAAAAAAACTCGGTCATACTATAGCCATCTATTCAGTGATAAATTTGTTATACCTATATATCGATACGCATTCATGAAACTGCAAAATTTTTATATGTATAAATTTTTCCAAATGAATCAGAAAAAACATGTGCGAATAAATATTTTTTTATTTTTGGAAAATATCCCATTTGAAAGCGTTTTTTTTATTATTTATCGGATAGACAGTAAAATAAGTGAGTAATTCACTTTGGCATTTATAATATTTGAACAACTGTTGTTGGCTGTCGGATTTTAATTAAATCCTAAATTATTTGCGATTTATTGTTTATCGTTTTGTGTAAAGAGAATTTTTAACAAATTTGTCAGATCATAGAAGAATATTTTATTGGGGATTTTGTCGGCTATAAAAGAGTGGGAAAGGTAGGCTGGGTAAATATAATTTAAAGAGAATGTTAATTTAAGAATGGAAAAGAAAACATCGAGACTTAACCACTGGAACCATAAAATACCAAAACATAAGTGAAAGGATTTTAAAATATTAATATACCACAAATCGGGTGGCACCGTTGCACTAGAGAAAATCGTGGGCCTTTATTAGATAAAATTCATAAGAAGATTTCATATGTACTGAGAAACCAGGGGCTCAATTCTCTTTTTATGAAAATGTGAAATGAAAACTTTTATAAAGGAAAAAACTGTCAAATGAAAAAAATTATAAAGAAAATATTTTTCATTTCAAATTTTCATAGAACAAGAATCCAGCTCCAGAAGAAAAATTACAACCAAGTAGGTTGGCCAAAACCTTAAAATATTTTCTATACACTAGACTGGTTTAAATTAAAAGGTAAAAAATTGATGTCGAATTTTTTTTTTTGTGGCACCCTCCTAATTTTTTTAGTTTGAGCTCAATTGGAATATGTTAACACGTGCCACTGGGGCCTCAAAGTTTCCAAGGGCCCTTTATATAGCTAATATTAAAATCTGACCGATTTTCAAAATTTTTTGTAGGATTACTTGGTAAGCCACTACAAAGAACTGGTAAACTGTTTTCATCGATTGGACAATAAATGTGGTCTGTTTTAGCCCGATTTAGATGAGGCCATAAAATACGAACTGGATCTGACAGGACAAAAGCTTACTAGGGTTTTTGTAGTCTCAGTATGTACTTTCAAAAAAAGCATATCTCCACCATAGGATGGGGGTATATTAAGTTTGTCACTACGTTTGTAACTACTCGAAATAATCATTGTAGACCCCACAGACTATATATATTCTTGATCAGCGTTCAATTCTACATCGATATAGCCATGTCCGTCCGTCTGTGGAAATCACCCTAGCGTCCGAACGGATTGACGTAGGTTGATGAAATTTTGGGAAAATGTGTTATATTTACGTGGGACTTTTGGTATTGAAAGCGGGCTATGTAGTTCCACGATTTCGTATAGCCCCCATACAAAATGACGCGGGACGCGTCGTCGTTTTAAGGAATGTTTAAGATATTTGTCCAATTTTACCACCGAATTGGTTGTAATTCGGTACTTTGTGTCTCCAGAGGCCAAAAAATATTCCTACCAAAGTTGGGTTATATAGGTCCACGTTTTGGTATAGCCCCCATATAAGGCCCCATATAAAGTACGCGTCATTTTAATATATTTTGAATGTATTAGACCCATTTGACCACAGAATTGGTTGCAATTTGGTATTTTGTGTCTTCAGAGGCCAGAAAACATTCCTACCAAAGTTGGGTTATATAGGTCCACGTTTTGGTATAGCCCCCACATAAGGCCCCTTATAAAGTACGCGTCATTTTAATATATTTTGAATGTATTAGGCCCATTTGAGCAAAGAATCGGTTGTAACTTTGTATTTTGTGTTTCCAGAGGCTAATAAACATTTCTATCATAACATGTTTATATAGGTCCACGTGTTGATATAGCCCCCATAATACAATATATCCCGATTTTCGATATTTTGAACGTTTTAGCCTCATTATCACACCGAGTTCGGCCCGACCGAACTTAACGCTTTTCTTACTTGTTGTAAGGTAGGTAGGATTCTTGCCAGTTTATGCGGGGCATACACTATACTGCCAAACTGCACTGCCAAATGAACCCTTGTGTACGTGTGTGATTGAATAGTGTGTGGCATTCCTTCAATCCATATTCCAAAAATGATGAATTTTCCTCCAAAACTCGATTTTGGGTTGAAGTTTTCCAATTTTTTTAATTTCCTCACAAATAAAATTTGTTATTTTCAAAAATTATTTGTTGGTTACTTGGAAAATAAACAAAATTCATCGGATTGAAAGGGGTTCATTTACAAAATCAAAACTATTTTGATTTCAATCCTGCCAAAACTACTCCCAAATACATTGACAAAAACTTCAAAATTTACTAATACTATTACAAATGCTGTCGTGCATGCCCATAGTGTATGCCCGGCATTACACAACATGATCCAGTTTACTTTTCCTCAGGTACTAAATTTTATGAAATTTCAAATTTAGTGTACTAGAACTTTTGTGGAACAACATGGAACAATGTTCTGTTTTCACAGTAAGGTGGCCGAGAGTCTACTCTTTCAGCCCATATACACTTTTGTACCCGTCCCGTTCCGCCCGTTTAACACTTTTTATAATTTATTGAAATTACATGGGTAAAAATGTGTGTTTTTCTACACTGTTTCCCATATGAATTAAAGCTTTTTGACACAAATTAACATTTTGTTGAGTATATGAATTTTTATACGTTTATATATAAGTTTTATGAAAACCCAAGAAGTACCTATTTAAATTTTTAAAAAAATATAAATTTTTAAATTTTTTTTTAATTTTTTGGTAATTTTATTATTTATTTGTTGGCGTTTGAACATCTTAAATACATAGGAAGATATAAAAACCACAAAAACACTCTTATTTTGATGAAAAATAGTTAAAAAACCCAAAAGTTTAAGTTTGACCGTGAATTTCTCTGCAGCAACCATACCGAATTTGACCGCTTATAATGCAATTAACAGCTTCGTCTGTTATCTGTCTAACAACAAAAGAATTACGAAAATATCTCTATCCGTTCAAAAGCTACAGAATTTTGACCAGCAAAAAACGATTCTGAATCACTGCAAGTTGCTTCAACAAAAATCAAAGTGATTCGAGAGCGGGCCTTAAAGTGAATTTATTCGAAATTTTGTGTGGGAGATACCCGAAGGTGTGGAAAATATAGTTCATATTCAAACCTATGATCTATATCTGGTACATATATAAGAATGTGTAAAGTATGGACCAAATCGGTCACTCCATTCAAAAGTTATCGTGCGCACAATTTTTACGAACATTTTTGAACTTTTGTGGGGGAGGTTCCTGAAGGCGTGTACCGACATAGCTTTTCATCGAAGTTAAATTAAGTTTGGACAAAATTATACAAAGGCCAAATTTTTTACCGAATCGGCAGATCCCTTGGAGAGTTATTTTGCCCTCTAACCACTACACACGGTGTCATGGGGTTTTTTTTTGCACCTTCCAGACTATTTTCTCAGGAAGTATGAACATGCCCCTGATGAAACTTGTACCATCGTATGGGGGGCGGTGAATACAAGTTGTTACAACAAAAATCAAAGAGATTCGAGAGCAGGTCCTAAACAGAACTTTTCCGATATTTTGTGTGGGAGTTACCCGAAGGAGTGGACCGATTGAGTCGATATTGGAACCTCATCTAAGTCTGGTAGATATTTCACGATGTGCAAAGTATGGACCATATTGGCTGCTCCCTTCAAGTGTTATTGTGCGCACAAATTTTCTGAACATTTTCGAACTTTTGTGGGGGAGGTACCGGAACGAGTGTACCGATATAACCCATCTTCGAACTTAAACTAAGTTTGGACAAAATATTACGAAAGCCGAATTTTGGACCAAATCGGTTAGTCCGTTCGAGAGTTATCGTGCGCACCAGCAAGCCAGACAGACGGACGGATATTGCTTAATCGACTCCAAATTGTCTGAAACACATTTCGTCCAAACATACTTGGGGTCTAAAACTTTTGATGAGGCACATTAAAACCATTTTTTCGTTAGCATAAATGCTGAGGGTATAAAAAGGAACTTTAATGGAGGAAGCAATTAAAAATGAAGTCTAATTTTCGAAATCATTCCTTTCGATAATTATGCATAGTACCAGCAAGTCGTTTTATTTGGTCACCGTAGGATTTTGTAGAGGCTTTGCAAGCATGAACTTGCCCACAAAAAATGTATTGTTGTAATCAAAATCACAAGAAGAACCTTCGATACAAATTTAAAAATAATCCTCGAACAGGTCGGAAACTGCACTGAAGGAAAATTTTGGGGGAGCGCCTTAGGAGTGGACCGATAGAGTTCATATTCCAACTTGTTTTATGACCGAAAGAAATACAATGATGTACAAATAGGTCACTGCTTTCGTATTCTTCAGATATTTCAGGTTTAAAGGCGAAATTATTTCATTTACCATAGTTCGCACAGTTGTCGGGGTACGATTGGTATGCCATGAACATCTTGTTATTCTTCAGCCGACTTACTGATGTCTTCAGCTAATCCTGGTTAGGCGATACATATTCAAAATCATCTACCTATCTAATTTTGAGTTCCTTGGTTAAAAGCTTTGATACCCATTTACAGATTTTGCGAATACTTTTATCGACAAGACAATGTTTTGTTGTTATTAAGAGGGACGACGAGTGCTTTCATTGTAGCTTTCATTCTTCACAACATGACCGAGTTGGTTTCATATAACATAATCTGATGATAGCCATTTGGGCTGATGTATATCGAGATGTTTAATACCCACCACAAATACTCATTACAAAGCCCCCTACTAACCCATTATTGTAACAAGGGCATGTCGCTCGAAATAAGTAGTCATTTGTTGGCCACTTAAATAAGTTCTTAAGTAGGTAGTTACTAAAGTCGTGACTTGTTATTTAACTACTTATATAAGTGCTCAAAAAATAACTACTTATTTCATGCGACACGCCCTTGTTAAAATAATGGGTTAGTAAGGGGTTTTGTGATGAGTATTCTTATTGGGTACGTACGCGAAAGCAAAAAACAGAAAGGAACAAAGAATACACCCAATTAATTTTTCGTTATAATATGCTTTTATCCTACTTTAATATGTACGGATGCAAGAGTGATTAAAACAGACGGACGGACATGCCTATATAAGAGTGAAATCCGACATTTTTCAGAAAGTGATTTTTTATTTCATTTTTTTTTGCAGTGTTGATGCTACTCTTCAGAAAAACATTTTAGCACATTTTCAGATTTTTTTTGACTAACGGTTTCAGATATATCACGCCTTAAAAAAATCGAATTCTGTAAAAACTATATGCAAAGAAATGCTCATAACATCTTTAATGTTGTTCCAAAAAGTAAAAATCGTTGTTTGTTTCTTTTTTTTATTAGCTATCTTATAAACGATAGAAAATATTTTTGCACAGCGGACTTGGATGAAATTTTCTCGAGTTAATATTCTTCTACTTTCTTGAATTTGTTATGTATTTAACTACGATTAATTACAAAACAATTATGGAATTCGGATAATTACTATTTCTTCTTCGGGAATTATATGACTGTGCATCCGAGCCGAATAATGTACCAAATATTAAAGTGATATTTGATCTAGAAGATGATTATTTAAAAAGGAGGATTTGAATTTGAGATATTAAATGGCTAAAACTATTGTGGGCACAAAAAAATTTCATTCATTAATACCCGCTAATGCTGGTACAATAATTGCTAAACTATTTTAAAAATCGAAAAATGACGTAGTTTTTAATTTTGATGTGTATATTTGTATACCGGACTGTTTCGGTCAGATGTATATGAGATAAATAAAACTAATTTATTTCATTTTTATTCTACGTTTCGTTGGTTTGATTCCAACTTCTTCAGGAGTCTTTATTGAAAATCCTAGGACAAAACATTAATTTTAGTTCCAAATCATATTTAGAATTTTTTAGTACAACGTTTTACTTACAATTAGTTTCTCTTACATAGTCGTGGTATTATTCTTAATTATAAAAAAACTGGACTTCACAACACAAAATAATAATCACAAACTTAAATAAAAATGAAAATATTGCAGCAAAACCTTAAATGTATTTAGTATTTTTTGCTAAAATAAGAAACATTTCACACCGGTATAAAGGAAAATTGTATTGACAAATTTGAATAAATTCAAAAAAAAAAAAAAAAATAGTAATTATTCGAATCCAACTACCAAATAGGACATAAACTTTTTGTAATTAATCGTAGTATAATACAAAAAATTCAAGAAAATCGGAGAGTTCAATCATTGATAAAAATTAATTTTAAATATTAAATCGCAAAAATTGCATCCAAACCCACTGTGCAAAAAATTTTCTATTTTTTACTAGATAGTTTTTACCCTATTAAAGACTTTATGAATATTTCTTTGAATATAGTTTTTAGAGAATTCGAATTTTTCAAGGCGCGACACTCTAATATCAACATTGTAAAACTTAATGCAAGTGATGTCGTATTTCGGAAAATGATTATTATCACTGAGCTAAAAATAGCATCAGTTTGCAGTTTTTGTTATGAGCAGTCTCCCCTTGTCCTCTCGGTAAAGTTCTTGATAATTTTTTTTGACATATGCCAACTTGTCCCCTTTTATACATGGACAATAAAAATGACATTTAACGACTTTCTTTTCCAAAAAAAAAAAAAAAAAACCTAATAAAACTCTTACTTTCTACGCTTTAAGATTTTCTTGGAATCTTTTTATTTGTTGGTACATATTTTTATTGATGTGTAAATTATTATTGCGTTATTGTTTTGTGGTGGCGTTGGTTCATCTGCTTCTTATTTTGTCATACTTTTGCAAAATTATCTGTGGGTTATTTTGTGAACAAATCAAAAAAAGTTACCAAAGTGAAGAAGACCAACAAATATTAAATTAAAAGCGAAAACAATAATTGTGGTTTTCTGCGTTGACAGCAAATGTGGGCGTCTCTTTCAGCTCTTTCACTTTCAATTGATCTCGATAAAAAAAATATAAGCAAGACAACACAGAAATGAAATTCGTTTTTAAGACAAGACGACAAGTGTTAAAGATACAGCTTACCAAAAAAATCAAAAAAATGACACGTATTATGCGGTTATGGCATAAATTGATTATAATACAAAACAGTGTCATGACAAAATGGTTGGGGTTAACAGAAAAAAAATATGATACATGAAAAGAAGTAACCACAATTATTGGTAACTCTTTTTCTTAATAAAAATATGGTATACAAAGCAAAGAGGTTCATAAAAATAGTATGTACTGTGACGAGAAGCTTCCAATGTAATTGACACCATGGAATTTTCTTCCACACTTCAGCATTGCAGTGATTAGGGCCTTATGCCTTAAACTTATAAGATCAATGATTCAATAAGATCAACGATTAGGGCTTTTGAGCTATAAAAAATAGTTCTTCTTTACAAGTGTTGTGTCGCCTATAATTAACGTGCTGTTCGGATCATAAAAAAAGAATCATCTTAAATTCCCTTTTATTTTGGGATGTTCACATAAATACCCCCCTTCTTCCTTGATGTGAAATAGTAACTTTGCATTTTAAATTGCTTTATTTTAGTTATCCTTTAATATATGTTTCCCCCCATTTTCATATTTGAATCTTTCATAGGCTTTGATTTTATTTTGTATTTATTTTAATATTATTAAATTAATTAGTTACGGATACGGATTTATATATTCACCTATATGTTACTCAATTAATTATTACATTTTTTCATTAGAATATTATATTATTATGTTTAGGATTGTTTTTCACTCTCGGCAAACAAATAAAATACGCACATATATACATATAAACAAATTGCTATTGTATTATGTGCCTAAGGGAATACATATAATTAATTTATTTCCATATTTTTGCACAACATGCCTATTTAATTGGAAATCAGAAAATAATATATGTTCGCACAGAAAGTTTTTATTTGTGCCCGCAACGAAAATAAATAAAAACACGATTTGTTTTTATTTCCAAATTTACAATTTATTTCCACTTAAGATGTTCGGTATAAGCTGGTTATTTGTCAACTAAAAAACTCTTATTTCTATCCCTTTAGTTGGGCCACAATAGAAGAGGGGAACGAATGAAATATGAAACACATATTTAAACAAAGGACGACAATCAAAACAAATCGATCACTAAGAACAACGATTGAAAGAATAACATTAAAAACAATCGACCATGTAGGGCTACAGTTGCAGGCTTGTATGTAACAATTCATACAAGAAGAACTGCCGAAAATGCTTTAACAACAGTGTTGTTGTTGCTTCCCTTCAAACACACAACGGACGACGAAACTAATAACAGACAAATGCCTAAGCCAAGTAGGCAGTGTTGTTGTTGTTTCTCGTTAAGACGAAGACAGCACAAAACAACATGAGGAAATGTATTCCTAACAAAAATGACACAAACTCGACACTGCATATTAGGGTGGGACGAACAAACAAGACATTAAGGTGGGTCGTAAATGGAAAATTAAAATAATTTTTAAATTAAAATAAAAATGAAAGACCCAACAAATACAAAATAAAATACAATATAAACGAACAAAAATACATAAAATAATCTGCTCCAACATCCTCCGCCCGTTGAATCCTGTAGGTTCAAACAGCTTATTGTTGTGGTAGTGGGGCAATCTTGTGGACTGGGCGACAGCAAGACCCATTCTTCGTTCTCAATTCAACCACACGAATTTTACCATCTCGACCAAGTATGGGTTTGGTAACACGAGCCAGCAGCCATTGTTGAGGAGGTGTGTTATCTTCGTGGACTACGACAAGTTGGCCTTCTTCTATATTCTTCTTCTCCGTGAACCACTTGTACCGTTGTTGTAAAGACAGAAGATAGTCACGGGACCACATATGCCAAAATTGTTGTTTCAAATACGAAATACGTTGCCATCGAGTTAGAAGGGATGGTTGGCCAACTTCAGCGGGTTTCTCAGGTATTGCAATGAGCGACGAACCAATAAGGAGATGACCAGGCGTTAGTGCTTCACCATCGTTAGGATCATTTGTCATAGGAGCAATTGGGCGAGAGTTCAATATGGCTTCTATTTCGACAATTAGTGTTTGCAATTCCTCGAATGTTAGATACGACTCCGATATGTTTTTTATGAGCAACGTCTTTGTCGATTTGACAGCAGCCTCCCACAATCCGCCGAAGTGTGGGGCACGAGGGGGTATGAAATTGAATTCAAGGCCCATTTGGCAGCAAACAGACTTCATCTTTTGGACAACTTCATCTTTGAAAAACGATTCCTTTAGTTCTTTGAGCTTATTGTGGGCTCCAACGAAATTTGTAGCGTTGTCGCAAAAGAGTTTTTGGGGAATACCACGTCTACCAACGAACCTTTTAAGACATAATATAAAATTGTTTGCTGACAAATCCGAAACGAGTTCCAAATGAGTTGCTTTGGAACTGAAACAAACGAAAACAGCAATGTATGTTTTGTAGGGCGACTTTCCACGTATTCGGTATGACGTCATGAAAGGACCACAAAAGTCAACTCCAGTCACGAGAAATGGACGTTGAGCTCGAAGACGATCGACAGGCAAATTTCCCATTATTTGGCCCAACAATTTTGGCTTGTAATGAAAGCAATGTACGCAATTTCGAACTACTTTTCTGACAACTTCTCTGGCGTTTACGATCCAAATCTTTTGACGCAATATACCCAACAACACCTTTGGGCCTGCATGTAGATGTATACGATGTAAATATTCAACATACAACATAACGAAACGATGATCTTTGGGCAACAAGGCAGGAAAACGAGCATCAAGCGGGATTTCAGCGTTTGCTAGACGTCCGCCAACTCTAAGTATGTTAGTTTCTTTTGTTCCAATTTCCATTTTATGCAAAAATGGAGTCAATTTTTGTAGCGACGGTTGAACGACGTTGCCTTTTTCCAGTGCCTGAAGATCAGAAGCATAACAAGATTGCTGCACAAGCGAAACTGTTTTCCAAAACGCATCTTCAAGTTCAGATGGAGGTACATGAACGACATCAATGGGCTTCAACGAACGATCTACTGGGCACCTGTTGGAAATACGAAAAACATAAGCGATTATTCGAATTACTTTATAATATGAAGAATGCTTATCGAGAATGTCCGAAATGACATTCTTTCCACAGGTTGTGGCTTTGAAGACTGCAGCTTTTCTGCGTTCTGGGACATCAAGAGTGAATTCTTCTTCTGTACCAGGCCAATTCGAAACATCTTCTTGAAGAAACGATGGACCACGAAACCAAATTGTATTTGAGAGCTCTTGAGCAGAACAGCCTCGAGATACGATGTCAGCTGGGTTACTTTTCGTCGGAACATGTCTCCAAAATACATTTCTTGTATCTTCTAGGAGTTTTGAGATACGATTTGCAACAAAACAATTCAAAGTCGACGAATGAAGTTTGAGCCACTGAAGGACAATTTTGGAATCTGTCCAAAAGTGCAACGACGAAACGAAATTTTCTATTTTTGGTTTGATTTTGAGCCACGTTTCACTAAGCAAAACGGCAGCACACAATTCGAGACGAGGTAGAGATTGGGCTTTGATGGGAGCTACTTTCGATTTGGCAATAAGTAGTGTTGATTTGTACATACCATTCTCCGAGACACGATAATAGATGCAACAACCATAGGCACGTTGAGAAGCATCTGCGAAACCATGGATTTCACCAAGTCGATCAGGCGAAGTGAGAACGTATCGTGGAACTTCTACTTGGTGAATGAACGACAAGTCATCTTTTATTTGGAACCACAAAGCCTTGAGATGATCATTGAGTGGATCATCCCATCCAATGTTCTGAACCCATAATTCTTGCAGCAAAATCTTACAACGAATGATGATGGGACTCAGAATTCCAAGCAAATCGTAAATCTTGGATACGAGCGACAAAATAGATCTTTTGGTAGGATTTGTGACATCGGGCAACTCGAAACGATATAGGAAAACATCTTGCTGAGGTTTCCAGGACATACCTAAAGTTTTGGTAATGTCGTTGTCCGATGTTTTTATGATGATTTCAGTATCATCATTCGACGTGAGCGACGCATGGTTACTATTCCACTTGGCCAATTCCATACCATGCAATTTCAAAATTTGTATTAACTCGTCCCTCTTGAGGGCTAGAGTTTCGATATTATCGGCGCCAGTTAGTACGTCATCGACGTAAAGATCTTGTCGTAAGACCTCCGAACCACAAGGATGCGATGATTTGTATTTATCTGCAATGAGAAACAAACTACGAATTGCCAAAAAAGGGGCGGCCGATAAGCCATAAGTTACAGTATTAAGTTGGAATACCTGAAGCTCATCACTTCTATTAGTCCTCCATAAAATAAGTTGATATTTTCGATCTTGTTCATCAATGAGAAACTGCCGATACATCTTCGAAATATCTGCAGTGAGAGCGTATTTGTGCAACCGAAACGAGAATAATGTGGTGATCAGATCTTGCTGAATCGTGGGACCGACCATCAATATATCATTCAAGGAATGATTCGACGAACTACGAGCTGATGCATCAAATACTACTCGGAGCTTTGTGGTAGTACTATGGGGTTTGAGGACACAATGATGTGGTATAATATAGTGTGAACTGTTCAACGATTTGGTGTAGAGCGACATGTGCCCGAGCGACACATATTCTTGCATGAATTCTTCATACATCGATTTCAAAGTTTGATCACGTTCAAGCCGTCTTTCGAGCGACAAAAAACGTCTACGAGCCATTTCGAATGAATTACCAAGACATTCGGGGGATTTCTTGAATGGAAGACGAACTACAACTCTTCCATCAGAGTCAAAACGACTATTTTCAATAAAATGTTTTTCGCAAAGTTCTTCTTCTTCAGTATAAGTTGCAGGAGACTTCGAATATTCCTCAACTTCCCAGAAATATTTTAAGAATTCATCAATTTTTTGATCTTCTGGTGTACTTACAGTCAAATTGCAAGTCAACGATGTCGAATTAGGACGACTGGGCGACGAACCACCAACTATCCAGCCGAAAACAGTATTTGTGAGACACGGTAGACCATTTCCCAATGAAATTCGACCATCTAATAACAAATCGAAGAAAACTTCTGCGCTGAGAAGGACGTCAATACGTTGAGGCTTGTAGAACAACGGGTCTGCCAATTCTATATTTTGAGGAATCTTCCATTGTGAAGTATTGAGAAATTCTCCAGGTTGACGAGACGAGATTGTTTTGGTAACTGCGAAACTGGAGGACCACTCGAAAGAACTACTTCTTGATTTTATTGTACCATCGACAGAATACTTAATTGCAGTTCTAACTTCTCCAATTCCAGAGATTTCTTGAGAAAACGGTCTAAATTTGAGCTTCAGCCTCTTTGCTGTTTCTTCCGAAATAAAATTTAATTCCGAACAAGAATCTAATAATGCTCTTACCGATTGAAATGTGCCACAATTATCCTTCATCAAAATTACAGCTGTTGGAATTATCGCTCTTTTGAATGAACGAGCCACGAACGACACTGGATTAGAGCTGGTTGATGGTTGCTGTGAAATACCATTCGAATTTGATGTAGTCGGTTGTTCTGGGCTACTGTAGATGTGCAAAAGCGTATGATGTGCAGAATTACAAACTCTGCATCGAGATTTAGAGGGACATTTCGAGACCATATGGCCTTTTCGAAGACAATTAATACAATGTCCACTACGTTTTACGAAGTTAAAACGTTCCGAAACGACGATATTTGCGAACGACGAACAAGTTGAGATGTTATGTTCACTCGAGTTACAGTAACAACAATTCGAATTTGAGTTGACAAAAGTATGAGCCGACCGATTGAATCTATTAGTTGGTTTATGTTTATTTACAACCACCTTTTCAGTAACTTCAGTTCTCTTTCTTTGACTTTCGAGAAACTGGCAACGACGACTTAAAAGTTCGTAACACAAGTCCCACGAGGGCAACGATTTGAAGTCTTGTTTTTCATCATAGTTCTCTTTTGTATCTAAATCAACTTTTGATAACACCATATGTACTAATATTGCGTTCATTACATCTGCTTCCGACCCGAGTGACAACAATGAACCACGAACTGCAGAAACCGTATCAATTAAATTACGTAATGAACCACTATCATTCTTTTGCATTTTTGGAACGTTGAATAATGACTCGATATGTTCCAAAAATATGAGCACTTTGTTATCGTAACGTTCTTGTAGTCTTTCTAAAGCCTTCTCGTAATTTTCTTCGCAAACTTGAAATGGTTCGACCACTGCTAAAGCTGCACCCGAGAGACAGTTCAAAAGATAGTTGAATTTTTCTATAATATTTATCGAAGGGTTGTCATTAACCATATTGTTGAAAGCACATATGAATCGCTTATATTCACTGTATTTACCGTCGAATTTGGGCAACTTAAGCGATGGCAATCGAGAACCACTTGAACCACAAGCCATAGAAGCATTCATTAAACTCATTTCCGCAGATTCTGAGCCACGACTTTTCTTTAACAATTTCATTATTTTTGCTTTTGCCACTATAAATGCTTCTTCTAATTCAATACGGCCATTGTCACTAGCATTAATTGCTTCGATTTTAGATTGTATATCGCATAACTGTTTGAAATACGATTCTAAAATTTCAAGTCGACATTCTAAAATGGTCGAATCCATTTTCGAGCCATCTTTGTCCACTTTCTTTTGGATATTCGCAATATTTTTCTTCACTGAGCTACGTTGTTGTTTAAGAGATGCTAGTTCTGAGCCACTAGCAGTCTCTTCAACAAATTCCACATCGTCTTTAGGCATTTTGAACGAATTAAGAGCAACACAACAAATTCAATAAAGAGAAATTAGCTTCTATTTTCAAAATAAAAGCGCCAAAATGTTTAAAAAATGCACAATTTTGCACTCAATATGGTGTCTTTTTTTTTTCAAAGAATTGTTTTCTAATACGAATTAGAACACGAATGTTTTTATGTGTATGTTCCAACACTTTCCACGAACGACTATTAATGTTTGTATGAGTGTACCGCGATTGCGTAACACGAATTTTCTCGAGCGACAAAAAAAATTATTTTCTGTTAAAGAATAATATTTATTCTTTTCAAAAACAAAAATATTTAACGGCGGCAGCAATTAAAATTAATCGACGAAAAGTTTTAAATAAAGCCGAAAAATTTGTATTATTTGGTTTGCAACACAATCAAATATGTAGAGCAACAACAATAACGAGTACCGAAATGCACTTCGCTTCGAAATTAACAATGTTCACTCTTTATTTAATAGTTCAATTAGTTAGTTTAAATAACTAATTTACTTTAATTTTAAAGCTACCGTCCTGTCACGGTCGCCAAAATGTTCGCACAGAAAGTTTTTATTTGTGCCCGCAACGAAAATAAATAAAAACACGATTTGTTTTTATTTCCAAATTTACAATTTATTTCCACTTAAGATGTTCGGTATAAGCTGGTTATTTGTCAACTAAAAAACTCTTATTTCTATCCCTTTAGTTGGGCCACAATAGAAGAGGGGAACGAATGAAATATGAAACACATATTTAAACAAAGGACGACAATCAAAACAAATCGATCACTAAGAACAACGATTGAAAGAATAACATTAAAAACAATCGACCATGTAGGGCTACAGTTGCAGGCTTGTATGTAACAATTCATACAAGAAGAACTGCCGAAAATGCTTTAACAACAGTGTTGTTGTTGCTTCCCTTCAAACACACAACGGACGACGAAACTAATAACAGACAAATGCCTAAGCCAAGTAGGCAGTGTTGTTGTTGTTTCTCGTTAAGACGAAGACAGCACAAAACAACATGAGGAAATGTATTCCTAACAAAAATGACACAAACTCGACACTGCATATTAGGGTGGGACGAACAAACAAGACATTAAGGTGGGTCGTAAATGGAAAATTAAAATAATTTTTAAATTAAAATAAAAATGAAAGACCCAACAAATACAAAATAAAATACAATATAAACGAACAAAAATACATAAAATAATCTGCTCCAACAATATAAATTGCATCAAGTAATGGCTACTAAAACAATTAAGTATTGGGACTGGCGGTAATGGATTTATTGGAGCAGAAAAAAGCGCAAATTTTTAAACACAAACAAAAGCAAATTAAATAGAGTTAAAATTAGCTTAAATTTTCAATATAATTTATCAAATTTTATGTACACGAATTTACATATAATTATGTAAGTAGAGATTGAATATTATTAGTTTAAGGTGAAATAAAAAGAATACAGAATTATTTGAATCCTGTAAAAATTTAAAAAAAAAATTGTCTCCCCAAAATATTTTTTTATTTAATTAATTTATAGACCGAATAAATTAGAAACAAATTTCTTTAAAAACTTACACTTGAGAAATGGTGTTACGAATATCACTACCAGTTCCATTTTATATCTTTTTGGTGAATGAGGTCAATTGGAATATTGAAACAATCACAAGTACAAGAAATACAATATATTTTTGTTTGTGTGTTTTTATGAGTACACCTCTTAAAGAATTATTAACATTGTGATTTATGTTTGTTGTTATGGCTGTTGACATTTACATATTTTTCAATGGTCTAAGCGAATTTATGCGCTATTTATGTTTGTAAATCATTACAGTTGTTTTAATTTGTATATACATACATAATATTTGTTGTTCTTCTTTGGAATGTTTTGTTTTTTTGCTGCCAGTATTCTTCTTGTAATGTTTTCAATGGAAGATACATTAACAATAATTAAATAAATAAGATACATTGTTTTATTTATAAATGCACTAAAAACAAGAAAATGATATTTCTCTTAGTCTCAATAAGTATATTCTTCTTCATGATTTAAATGCAGGCGTTTTATTAGAGAGATCCCGTCATGAAGAAGAATATACTTATTTAAGCTAAGAAAAAAATTATTTTCTAGTTTTAAGTGGATTTATAAATAAAACACTGTAACTTAATTTTTTAATTATTTTTTTGTTTTAAATTTTTTAGTAAAGTAAATTATACTATTCTGAGCAACCTCCTCCCAACTTCCGAACAACCTCCAAACAACCTATTCCGAATTTCCGAACAGCCTCCTCCGAACAACCTCCACCGAATTTAAGAACAACCTCCTTCCCCTTCACAACTTGCCCCATCCAACACCTTTACTAACACTGTGCAACACGAAAATTATTAACCATATTCTGACACCGCAACTTTCGCTGTTGTATGCCTCCAAAGGTTTGAGGCTTTGATGTAAAAAGGGGCAATTTTTCAAGACTATATCTTCCAAACCGTTGGGAATTTTGAATTTATCTCAGAGGCAAAGTTGTAGATCTTGTCTTAAGGAAAAAAAAATTGTGAACACATATAATCCATCAAACTTCATATGCAAGGCCAAAATCGCCAAGGTCAAATTTCGTTTAAAAATTTGCTCGGGTTTTGGTCTGCAGCTATCAAACCGATCAAATTTGAAGCAAACAACCAACTACAAAAACGTACATCAGATCCCAATACACATCTTTCTAGAACATATGAACTCTGTATAGATGGTTCTTAAAGGTCAAAGTAACAAAGCAAATGGAATTTTTATCCAGTTTTCTCTGGTTCTGATCCACAGATACTAAACGTTCAAGAAAACAACCAACTGCAATAATGTAGCAAAGACATCAACGAACAACTTTCTGGAACATACGAATTGTCTGCGAAAGGTTCTTAAAGGTAAAAATAGCAAAAACTTTCTAGAAAAATTCGTAGGTTCTAGAAAGTTGTTTATTGAAATCTTAGGTACATTTTTGTAGTTGACGGTATACCAAATTTTTGGGCGGTCTCTTATCTTTGGACCAGAATCGGTGAAAAAAGTGTTCAAATTGAATATTTTCAAATGTTTTTTGCTATTTTCACCTTTAAGAACCGTTCATACACATTTCGCATGTTCCAGAAAGTTGTTCATTGATGTCTTTGCTACATTATTGCAGTTGGTTGTTTTTTTGTTTTCTTGAACGGTTTAGTGTCTGTGGACCAGAACCAGAGAAAACAGGATAAAAATTCCATTTGCTTTGTTTTTTGGACCTTTTAGAACCGTATTTACAGAGTTCATATGTTCTAGAAAGATGTTTATTGGTATCTGAGGTACATTTTTTTAGTTGGATGTTTGCTTCAAATTTGATCGGTTTGATAGCTGCAGACCGAAAAACCCGAGAAAAAATTTTAAAAGAAATTTAACCTTGGTGATTTTGACCTTGCAGATGAAGTTTGATGGATTATATGTGTTCACATTTTTTGTTCCTTAAGACAAGATCTACAACTTTGCCTCTGAAGTAAATTCAAAAATCCCAAAGGATTGGAAGATATAGTCTTGAAGAATGGTCCCTTTTTACATCAAAGCCTCAAACCTTTGGAAGCCTACAACCGCGAAAGTTGATCAGATAGAGAAAAACGGCGAGACACGTGTCTTCTATCTTTTGGTCTTCTATCACGCTGCGGTATCAGAATATGGTTAATAAAACATGACTCATAAAATTACGCACAGTGTAAATTACAACAAATTTAGACCGAAAATCTAGATAAAAACTTCAACATACCTTGAAGCGGGTGGTACCGCTATATGGGGGCTATACCTGGACCTATGATTACAACTTTGGTGTGGAAGTTTCTGTATCATGGGGAACCCCAAATGCCAAATTTCAGCCAATTTGGGCTAAAAATGAAGATAAAACTTCTAGCGGGTGGTACCGCTATATGGGGGCGAAAACCTTGATCTATGTCCACAATTTATGCTGGGGGAGTTTCTGTACCATTGGGAACTCCAAATGCCAAATTACAGCCAATTCGTGCTGAAAATAAGATAAAATCTATGAAATACCTAAAATGGGTTGGTACCGCTATATGTGGCTATAGGAAAAATTGGCCCATATTGGTTCTGTTTTCATATTCAGATATTATTTATTTATTGCTGTCTTTACGTCATCTCGGCCGGGCGGTATACATTCGATACCATCTTCTGGGATTACATCTGTGGTATCTTCTTCGTCTTCTTTTCATATCCTGAGCACAATATCTGTATCAGTTACCAAATTACCTGCTGTCCTGGTGACCTGACCTCAGATTGATGTTTTATTGTTTGGTAGAACTTTCGGACTTCATTCTGGCTCCTGTACATTTCAATTTTTCACTCCGCTCCATTTCATTTCTCTCTTTTTCCTGCGGAAAATACGTTTCTCCTCTCTCCTTTTCTCCTCTACTAATGGTTATAAAGTAGCCCTATATGCCCCATTTTTCTCTTCAGTACCAGCATGACACTCTTGGTCATATCATGGATTCCTTGGTGGAGGTCTTGGGTATCCAAGTATGGATTTTGCGGCTATTTGCATGGAGTGGACAATACTTTGCCATTGTGCTGCTATACATATTATCGGGATGAGAAGTGCTTGGATTAAGTAATTAGGCCTGTTGAATGGAATATGACGTGACCATCTTTTGTGATTGCAGCTTACCGATGTCTAACTTTCGTGTTGTGTCCGTTCGTAATTTTTTTGCTACGTTTAATCGGATACGAAACTTTGCTGCAACAAGATGGTGCTACGAGTGTATGTTTGCTCGATGAATGTCTTATATCTATCACAAAGTGATTAATTTGATTTCTTGTTTTCTGATCTGGAGACAGCCAGGAGCCGTTATGAATGTCGAAGCACTGAAATCTAGTGCTGCTAAGTCTATCAGCCTCATACTATTGTCTCATCGTTTCACTGTGGAGACTGAATTTCGCGACTTTGGGACCAAAGATATTCTCCTTTCCAATTTTAGCATTAAAATCGTCTAGAATAAATTTAATGTCGTGGGCGGGGTAACGGTCATATGTTTCTTCTAAGCGCTCGTAAAATATATCGTTGGTCTGTTAAATTTCGATGGAAACATTACGATCCGCAAAGGTTGGACCAACGTCAATCAGGAACTGTTTTTTTAGATCTTTTGGACCATTACGTCAGGAAGCAAAGAATTGTCCAGAAAAAAATTATACCGAACTGACAACTGGACTTGTGCCTACAAATTTTGAAATTTTGTGAGGGACGTACTCGAAGGAGTGGACCGATATAGTCCAATTTCAAAGCTGTGGTGGGATTCTCTAACGCATTTTTGGTTACCAGTAGAAATCGGTAAGCTAGGTACTACTGATAGCAACCGTGTTGTCAACATTTATTGGTACTTTTCATTCATAATTGTGGGTTTTAAATTTTCCGATCTTTTTCGGTAACCAAAAAAATGCGTTAGAGAATCCCATTACTGGCCTATGTCTGGAGTAAAGATTACGATGTGCAAAGTTCTGTGGGGGATGTACTAAAATCATTATTTCGATGAGGTACATTTTACCCGTATGAAAGTGTATATACCCTCGTTAGCATAAATGCCCAGCAAAAATCCTGATTACAAACCTCCTTTCCCACCCATTATTTTAACAAGGGTATGTCGCGCGAAATATCTGGTTATTTTGCTTTTAGTGACTTCAAAAGTTGGTCAAAAAAGGTCATATAAAAAACTGTTTCAAATGACTTTGTGCGTGAGCTTTTTTTATTGAGTCACCTTATAATTAAGATTTTGTCTTATCTTAGATAAAAACTCATCAAAATAAGACACAGGGATACGAGCTTGTAAAAAATACCCTAGTATGTATATACCATCTTTAGCGCAAAGCCTGAGGATCTAAAAACAAATAGATATGTATATGTTAAACAGTGATTATTGTGGCACTTGTTACATACACAAATAAAGATTTATTTGTATATGTTTTTGTTGATGTCGGTCTCGTTGTTTTTCTCCCTATACAAATAAATATGCATATATGTCAGAATTGTTATTGTCTGTACGCCGTCCATCCGTCGACAATTCGACCGCCTGTCTATCTCTTGTTAAATGAGACATGGCTTTTAGACACATTTACACAATTCCATTAAATATGCTTTTTATTTTCTTGTAGACATAATTAGACAGTGTTTAAAAAGGGGCAAAGTATGACAACAATTAAAAAATAAATATATAATAAATTGAAAAAAGTCCATAGGAACTGAAAACAGGCCTTTAAGTAGAGCTGAAGTCAGTTTTCGACAATTTAAATTAAATAAAAAACAATTTAACGCAAAGATTCCATGAGTTTCAAGAGGAGATTTTTCTCGAAGCTATATGGTACTTCTTAATGCTTAATGCTCATGGTTCCGAAATTTCAAATTATAGGTGTAAAAACACCTGACGAAGAATGCGGTCCAGCCAGTGAAAAAAAGTTCTCCACTCCGCATTCTTTCTTGCTAGTCCTGATAGTTTGTTTAAATGTAGGAATTTGAGAGAAGTCTCCCCTGTCCCGTCTGGGATGTTTGTGGAACAATTATAGTAGGAATTTATAGCCGAATAGAAATCTATTAGTCGATATTAATTTTATAATATGACGTATAATATGAATATGACTATAATTGACTCATTTTTTAACCACTGTCCGAATATATTGTTTATGCATTGTGGTATTTCTTATAAAGCTTTTAAATAATCGTTTCAAACCAAAATAACAAAAAAAAACAACTTTTCTCTTTTACATATACATCAATATGTATGTAAAATATGTGTACATTTAAATTATTGTATAATACATATTTAGTATTTAGTGGTGCAACCCTCTGCACCGATTGTGTAAGACAAATGTGTGTATTGTTATTTAATTTTTCATCGGTTGATTCTTTTTTCTCTAGTTGTTCTTACAATTTCATTTATTTTGGTTTGTTTAGTTTTTTTGTCTTGGTTCGTTGTGATATATTTTGACGGCTGTTTTGGCTAAAGATTTATTTTTAAGCAAAATGTAGACTATGTGTAACATAAACTGGGGACTATGTACGTAAAGGCCATAATGAAATAGTGCTACAATGAAATAGAAGAAAACAAAACAAACATTAAGATATTGTTTCCGAAAAAACCCATATGGACAAAGAAATTATTATGTTCTAAATTCTAAATTCCATTCGAAATCTGTAGACATTTATGATATATTAATATTGAATTTCATTTTAGTATGTGTGTCCAAATGTTATAAAATAATTAATTTTTTTATTTTTCTCTTGTCATTTCAGGTATGTGCCTTTATTATTTAATGAAATTCTGAAATTTGTGTAAGTTTATTATTGGAAATCGAATATTTATTGTTTACACGGGTGTTGCAATAATTCACAAATAATAATTCCAAGGAAGACAACCTTACATTTTCATCGGAATCCGTCAGTCTAATTCTGGTTTAAATTTTCTGAGTATT
Source organism: Musca autumnalis (assembly GCF_047663935.1). NCBI lineage: Eukaryota > Metazoa > Arthropoda > Insecta > Diptera > Muscidae > Musca > Musca autumnalis. The sequence continues at coordinate 41,478,190 of NW_027412088.1, read as the reverse complement.
TAATCCTTCAAAAACTCCCCTTCAAGTGGTGTCATACCACGATAAACACGCAATTCCGACTCATCGACCATATTATTGAGATAAAATAAAATCGGACTCACTATTATGCCCCCTCCATAAAATCAATCTAGTAATTAGCTGAAGAAAATCTTAAACATTTTTTTGTTCATTAAATAATTTTTTTCTGACTTTAACTAACCTTGAAATGTTGTCCTACAAAAGTTTCAATATTTTTTTCTTCTTCACATCATCATCATTTATCTCTATTTGATAAAGACGATATGATTGATTCCATTTTCCCCTCAGCAATATGTCAATATAAATGAATTTCCATTAAATTACATTTTTTATTCATAAAAGAATGTAAACACTTCATTCAGTTTGTACTTTCTACTGCCGTTAAAGGCAAATATTTGAAAACACTTCGTTCAATAAATACAGAAGCCGGTGATTCTCTCTGTAACGTTGAAAAAATCAATAGAAAAAGAATACGGTGAATTTGTATTGTTTATTTTGTATATGCTGACAGATTGAATGTGAAGAAGATCTTGAAAACAAAACAAAAAAAAAAGTAAATTCAAAGATTTTGAAAATTGAAGTACTTTCGTTAAATTTGAAAAGGAAAACATTCAGGTGAACAACTCAAATAAAACCAAACTTAAATATATTTGGGACATAGGAAAAAACTGAAAAGTGATAGATAGAAGATTTTTGGGAAATCTTCAATAGATAGAGGACCTTCGGAAGTTCTATAGTAGAAGACTATATATAAGATCTTTGGAAATGTTCTCCTGAAGTTCTTTTATAGTAGAAGACTTTCTGAAGCTCTTCAATTAATACAAATGTTTCTGTAGCTATTGACAGCCTCCTACGGAGGTCTTCTATTCTATAGAAGCCTCCAACGGAGGTCTTCCATTCTATAGAAGCCTCCAACGGAGGTCTTCTATTTTATAGAAGCCTCCAACGGAGGTTTTCTATTCTATAGAAACCTCCAACGGAGGTCTTCTATTCTATAGAAACCTCCAACGGAGGTCTTCTATTCTATAGAAGCCTCCAACGGAGGTCTTCTATTCTATAGAAGCCTCCAACGGAGATCTTCTATTCTATAGAAGCCTCCAACGGAGGTCTTCTATTCTATAGAAGCCTCCAACGGAGGTCTTCTATTCTATAGAAGCCTCCAACGGAGGTCTTCTATTCTATAGAAGCCTCCAACGGAGGTCTTCTATTCTATAGAAGCCTCCAACGGAGGTCTTCTATTCTATAGAAGCCCCCAACGGAGGTCTTCTATTCTATAGAAGCCTCCAACGGAGGTCTTCTATTCTATAGAAGCCTCCAACGGAGGTCTTCTATTCTATAGAAGCCTCCAACGGAGGTCTTCTATTCTATAGAAGCCTCCAATGGAGGTCTTCTATTCTATAGAAGCCTCCAACGGAGGTCTTCTATTCTATAGAAGCCTCCTACGGAGGTCTTTTATTCTATAGAAGCCTCCTACGGAGGTCTTCTATTCTATAGAAACCTCCTACGGAGGTCTTCTATTTTATAGAAACCTCCTACGGAGGTCTTCTATTCTATAGAAGCCTCCAACGGAGGTCTTCTATTCTATAGAAGCCTCCAACGGAGGTCTTCTATTCTATAGAAGCCTCCTAAGTATGTATTCTATTCTATACGAGCCTCCTAAGGAGGTACTCTATTCTATATAAGCCTCCAACGGAAAACTCCTATTCTATAGAAGCCTCAATCGGAGGTCTTCTATTCTATACAAGCCTCCAGCGGAGATCTTTTATTCTATAGAAGCCCCCTGCGGAGGTCTTTCTTTCTATAGAAGCCTCCTAAGGAGGTATTCTATTCTATAGAAGCCTCCTAAGGAGGAATTCTACTCTATAGAAGCCTCCTAAGGATGTATTATATTGCATAGAAGCCTCTTACCTAGGTCTTTTATTCTAACGGATGCCTTCTATTCTATAGAAGCTTTCAACGGAAGTATTCTATTCTATAGAAGCCTCCAACGGAGGTATTCTATTCTATAGAAGCCTCCAACGGAGGTCTTCTATTCTATAGAAGCCTCCAACGGAGGTCTTCTATTCTATAGAAGCCTCCCACGGGGGTCTTCTATTCTATAGAAGCCTCCCACGGAGGTCTTCTATTCTATACAAGACTCGTGTGGAGGTCTTCTATTCTATAGAAGCCTCCAACGGAGGCCTTCTATTCTGTAGAAGCCTCCTACGGAGGTCTTGTATTCTATAGAAGCCTCCTACGGAAGTATTCTATTCAATAGAAGCCTCCTACGTCGATCTTCTATTCTATGGTCTTCTATTCTATAGAAGCCTCCTACGGGGATCTTCTATTCTATAGAAGCCTTCTACGGAGAACTTCAATACTATAGAAGCCTCCTTCGGAGAACTTCTATATTATAGAAGCCGCATACCGAGGTCTTCTATTCTATAGAAGCCTCCTACGGAGGTCTTCTATACTATAGAAACCTCCTACGGAGATATTCTATTCAATAGAAGCCTCCTACGACGATCTTCTATTCTATGGTCTTCTATTCTATAGAAGCCTCCTACGGGGATCTTCTATTCTATAGAAGCCTTCTACGGAGAACTTCAATACTATAGAAGCCTCCTTCGGAGAACTTCTATATTATAGAAGCCGCATACCGAGGTCTTCTATTCTATAGAAGCCTCCTACGGAGGTCTTCTATACTATAGAAACCTCCTACGGAGGTCTTCTATTCTATAGAAGCCTCCTACGGAGGTCTTCTATTCTATAAAAGCCTCCTACGGAGGTCTTCTATTCTACGGAGATCTTCTATTCTATGGAAGCCTCCAACGGAGGTCTTCTATTCTATGGAAGCCTCCTACGGAGGTCTTCTATTCTATAGAAGCTTCCTACGGAGGCCTTCTATTCTATAGAATCCTCCTCCTACGGAGGTCTTCTATTCTAAAGAAGCCTCCTCCTACGGAGGTCTTCATTTCTATAGAAGCCTCCTCCTACGGAGGTCTTCATTTCTATAGAAGCCTCCTCCTCCTCCTATAGAAGCCTCCTCTTCTATTCTATAGAAGCTCCCATGGCTCCCAAAGCCCTTATATAGATAGAAGACCTCTTAAAGCTCTTCTATAGATAGAAGGCCTTTTAAAGCTATTCTATAGATAGAAGACCTTTTAAAGCTCTTCTACAAAGAGAAGACCATTTTAAACTCTTCTGAAGATTAAATATATTTTAATTTTCTTCTTAACATAGAATACATCTTAAAGTTCTTACATAGATAGAAGACATTAAGCTAGTCTTTAAATAGAAGAAATTTTTAAGTTCTTGTTCAGATGGAAGGCCTTCCATAGATCTTTTAGAGATAGAAGGCATTTCAAAGCTCTTCTATAAATAGAAGACCTTTTAAAGCTCTTCTATAAAAAGAAGACATTTCAAAGCTCTTCTATAAATAGAAGACCTTTTAAAGCTCGTCTATAAATAGAAGACCTTTTAAAGATCTTCTATAAATAGAAGACCATTTTAAACTCTTCTGAAGATTGAATACATTTTAAAGCTCTTCCTAACATAGAATACCATAAAGCTCTTATATAGGTAGTAGATTTTAAAGCTCTTCTATAAATAGAAGACAATAGGTCTTCCCAAAGTCTTCTTTAAGTTTTGATATGTTTCCAGATTGAATACAATTTCTAATTGTAATTAATCATGATCGTGTCTGAGATTTAAATTTATTGAAAATATTGGGTGACGTCAATATCGATTTTTAAAATTATTTAAATAGAACAAAATTCGGCAAGCATTTATTTTAAGCACACACCCACCCTAAATATAACCATATTTTTTATGCTTGTTGCTAAATGCTCACTAAACCCAAGATAAATGTTTGTTAATAGCAGCTCCTGCCCTCTTAAAGAAAATATTAATTAAAACTAGTCGTGGGTGTTAGTTTTGCACACCACCTTTTGTTTTCAGTTTTTTTAGTTCTCACGTACGTCAACAGCAAAGCATAACAAACAGTGGGACCAGCCATTGATGAATAAAGTGTCGCTTATTCCCATTGAAGAATTAGATAAATGGCACACATTTTTTGTAGTTATCCCTTTCAATTATGCCTGATGCAAAGGTTCCACTGTATATGTTATAACAATAAAAAAATAGTCATAAAACGCTGTTTCAGTTCTTGTTTTCTGCATTCTTTTTTTGCTAGAAAACAACAACAAAACGTCCATTAACAACATATTTATATTATGTAGCAAGCTTTTCTAAAGCAAGTGTACTTAGATGGTGTATGCCGTCATAATGTACATACATATGTACATATGTTTGTAGGTATGCATATTTTGTTTTATAATATGCACCCTCATACCGATATACATTTGGTCTTGAAATACAATATTATATGTGGAACAACAACAAGAAAAATTATTTCACTTTGAAGACAAAAAAAAAAACGAAAAAAGAAAATATTTTCGTTGTTGAGACTAGAATTGCTTTGGCACAAGGGTAAGGTTAGTTATTTATGAATAAATAATGTTTAGCTCGCTATACAAGGTTGCCGGAACACTTGAAAATTTAAGAGTTAAATGAGTAAAAAAATACAAAATTTTCTGTGGTTCACAATAAAGTCGATGAAGAAGAAATATGTACGTTTTTAGTGGTAAGGCAAAGGGAAATTAAAAGTTTTATAATTAGTAGTACAAAATGTAACGCTCATGTGCTAAAAGAATGTAGCAACTGAACAAATTATTTTTCGATTAAAAAATTTATATTTTTTCTACGCATCCTTCCCTTCATATTGCGTCAAAATTTGACTTTGATGTCTGGACAAAAGCTCGATTTCCAACGAGAAATTAATTAAAAATTAATACTAAAAATTATCTTCGCCTAAAAAGGCAAAATTATTAGACGTCATTAAATAAAAGCTTGAAATAAATCAACAAATAAGTTTTTGCGTTATGAAACTCTGGGAGGAAATCAGCAATATTGACATATCTACAATATCTAGCCCGATCTTCAAGCTATTCTAAAGTTTTAGAATAATACGTGTGAACATCCAATTCATAAATTAAATTATATGTCTGAATTTTACTCATTTTTCCCATTGCTTCTTAAAAATAAATTTTTTTAATAAAATAATTTTTAAATTTACATTCCTTTATATAGAATAACAAAACATATTTCCCAGGCTATTTTTAAATGTTTCAAATTCGGAAAAAAATTCATTCAACAATTAATCATTTCAATAATGTTGTGGCTGTTGTTCTGCCCATCATCGATCGCTAGCTCGAAGCATTTATTTTCATTATGGTTTTCATCAAAATGTGACCAGTCTGTGGACCAACGTAACAGCTACTGGTTATGACTACTACTGTCAGCCATAACCAATGGAAAATAATCGATGCTTCTTTTTTACCGATGACAATGATAAAAGCGAAAATATATATTTTACATACAAACAAACAAAAGAAATCAATGCAAACAAAGCAACAAACAGTCATGTCAATGTGATGCCAGTTCAGTTATTGTTGATTTAAATTTATTTGAAATAAATTTATTTTTTTGCCGATTTTATAGTAAAGCATAAATTAATATTTTTATGTTTAACAATTTAACAGGAAGGAGTCTGAAAACCACTATATTCTGAAAAGAGGGGAAAGGTGGGGAAAGGTTAATCAATCAATAGATATACATTAGGGAGGCCCAAAAAATGAAAAAGAATTTTTTTTTGAAAATTCTCAAAAGGACGGAATTATGGTCCAATCGATGAAAACACTTTACCAATTCATAATTGTGGCTAAAAAACGAAACCCACCAAAATCGGAGCGTATTTTAATATAGCTATATAGAACCCAAAATACCCAAAATCGGTAAAATATGCATATTGGGGCTATATCAAAATCCGAACCGATTTTCACAAATTTTTGTAGGTTTTGTTTTTTAGCCACAACAATGAACTGGTAAAGTTTTTTCATCGATTGGACTATAATTGCGGCTTTTAGAGAATCTTTGTGAAAATTCACATTTGGCCCCATAGTGCCACGGGCTAACATTAACCGATCGCCATAAAATTTCATACATAAGGTTTTTGGATTAAATGAAAAAAAAAAAAACAAAATACCCAAAATCGGTAAAATATCCATATTGGAGCTATATCAAAATCCGACCCGATTTTCACAAATTTTTGTAGGATACGCTTTTTAGCCACAACAATGAACTGGTAAAGTTTTTTCATCGATTGAACCATAATTGCGGCTTTTAGAGAATCTTCGTGCAAAATTCGCCTTTGGCCCCATACAAATTACTACGAAAACAAAGAACGCTCGGGTGGCGCGGTTTAACGTCAACCGATCGCCATATATTTCATATATAAGGTTTTTGGATTGGATTGGGATCATAAAATGTTCTGAACTAAAATAGAATAATTAGTTTCCTGTTATGTGCAAAAGTTGTTCGACCACTCATACCCCAAATGCCTAAATTAGGGCAAACAAATTTTTGTAAAAAATTCTTCAATCTGTTGTTACCTTTATATGAGGGATATACCAAAACATGGACCTATGTTGACGATTTTTGGTGGAGAAGTTTCGGGACTGCTGAAAACCTGAAGTGTCAAATGACAAAATTTAAGCTTCTCAAAATACCGAAAATAGGCGGTATCGTTATATAGACAGCTTACACCTGGGAAGTTTTTTTCGGATTTTGAAACAGTAATGTTCATAGGTGGGAAAATGCAAGAACAAGAAAATAAATCACTGCAAAGATTTTTAAATAAATCGCAGATAAAGTTCACATTTTTAGGGTTTTTTAGGTTTTCACAATTTTGCTTGGAAACGGTTAATCCTATCGAAATGCGATTAAAGAAAATTTTGTAGCAATGAAAATTCTATACAAAATTGACCTGCATAATATTTTCGTAGGTTTTACCATTTTTGAGATATAGAAGTTCAGATCAATCATTCAGATTTTTTTCGCAGGTTTTCAGGATTTTGCTTGAGAAACGAAAGTCTTATCGGAATGGGACTAATGAAAATGTTGTAGCTGTGAAAATTCTCTACAAGATTGGCTTTCGTATCTTCTTCCTAAGTTGTACCATTTTTAAGATATATAAGTTTATGTTGGGAAATTGTAGTCATGGCACTGTTTTATAAGGAGACGATACAGCCAATGCATTGTCCCAATTTGAACTTCTATATCTCAAAAACGGTAAAACCTACTAAAATACCATAAACGACAATCTTGTAGAGAATTTTCATAGCTATAACATTTTTTTTAATCTTTTTCCGATAGGACGTGCGATTTCCAAGCAAAATCGTGAAAACCTAAACAACCTCTAAAAATGTCAACTTGAATCGCGATTTATTTAAAAAGGGCTACGGCGAGTTTTTTGTTTATTGATTTTTGTCTTCTATGAACATTGCAGTTTCAGAATCCACATAAACTTCCCAGGTGTAAGCATCTTCCATTTAAAGTTGCTTCAAGAGCACCGTGGTGAACTTCAAATGTCAAATTACAGCTGGTTTTGTAAAAAATTGTAGGTAAAATCCTCAAAATACCGAAAATTGGGAGGTACCGGTATATGGGGGTTATTGCAAAACATGGACCTATATTAAAGATTTTCGGTGGAAAAGTTTCGTGACCACTGAGAGCCTCTAATGCCAAATTACAACTATTTCGTTCAAAAAATCCACAAAATACCTTAAATCGGGAGGTACCGTTATGCGGGTGGCTATACCAAAACGTGGACCTATTTTGGTAATTTTTTGTTGAGAAGTTTTTTGGCCATTTGGAACATCAAAGGTCAAATTTCAGCTAGTTCGGTCAAAAAATGTAGCCTACCTTTAATCGGGTGGTACCGTTATATGGGGACTATACCAAAACGTGGACCTATACAGGACGTCTTAGATCCCACCTGGTTATGAAAAAAACACTTAGCGTTCTATTCCAATTTTTGCGGATGCTATAGTGATTACAACAGAGGGACGGACTTACGGACACGGTACATCGTCTTATAATTTTCTCGACCAAAATTGTTGGCAACGCATTTTTTGCTTGATGTTCGGGCATAAAAAGAAGTCCCTTCAATTTTAAGTTTAGGCGCTGGTTTTACACGATCTGTGAGGCCTTGCATTGTCATGGTGCAAAATGATTCGTATTTTCCTGGTCGTTTTTCAAATATCTCTGAAGACTTTAAGCAAACAAATTGGGGTGTACCACTCAAAATTGCCCTCCTACGTTCGTCAAGCCGCAGTCGCCATTTGCTTCGAAGTGCTTCTGCTATGGACAACTTTCGTTGGATTTGACTCGTTTTTCAAGACCCTTGATTAGTGGTTTGTTTCGGGCTGATTTGTCACCTGTGACGATATTAAAAACGTCTTTCAAAGCACCGCGTTCGTATTTTTTTCAAAATTTCTTTGCTCCAAATTGTGCTGGTTCCATCGAGAACATCTTTTTTACCAATGTATACTGGTGGAAGAAATGCCCAACGATGCCTTCATTCAGTTGAACATTGAGGAAGATAATTTGTTTACAGCGATAGGAAGAACGCTTTTGCTTCTGGTGAGAATCGGTTCAGATTTACATATAGTTCCCATATATATTTTCGGCCGATTTGAGATACATTCATATATGACCAATTACGTTTTGTATGTCCAATGTTGATGAAATTTGAAATGTGCGAGGGAATTTGGTGTTAAAAAAAATTCAGACTTGAATGGGTTCACGTACATACGAGTATGTATATGTTCACCAGTTTTCATGTGTTCGATACACCAAATTCCGTTCAATTTTTATTAAAATTGGAAAATGCCACCGAATTCTGTCAAATTGTATTTAAATCGGTTAAGATATGAATATGGCTCCTATATATATTTGAAGCCGATTTCTTGTATTGGACGCACCAAACACAGAATTGAATCGATGTGTGAGAATTCGCATTGTCATAGTGCACAACGATTCGTCTTCTTTTGTTCGTTTTCCCATTTCTCCACATGTTCCGCCTTTAATTAACCACAAACAAAAACATTACCGTTAAAACTAAACTAAAAACTCTTTTTGCACCCATTAACAATTTATATATTTCAACAATTGCGTTTATTTATATTCTCTTGCTGTTGATTTTATCATATATCTGGTTACTGGCAATTGTCATGAGAAACTTTTCAATATATTATATGTATATAAAAATGTAAATGACATTTTTGCGACAATTTTCACACATCAAGTGAGAGAAAGTTATAAAAACATACATCCATATGTCGTAGCATATAACTCCCAAACAAAGGAGGGACACACATATACAATTGTATCTAAAGGATATAATGTAGAAATATGTGTCCATAGGTGTAACAGTGTATTTTTTAAAGGGGAAGTATATCTCCAAAATATTTGAAACAAGTCGTGAAGGTAATTGGGTGCTTTGAGAAAATGCCTCTAAATATTGTTAGTAATTCTCTGGAGGATTTTCTTGTAGTTATATGGGTTATATGGGTTAGTAGGTTAGTATTGTAGAATCCCACTTGGTCAATGATAACGTCAAATAAGCATTTCGATGTATTTGTGAGTGTGACATTTTGGAGTTTTTCGCTAAGAGTAGGGTTTCTCGATCAGTTCTACCCTATTCATCGTTTAAAACCCTAGGAAAATTTCATACTTTAATTTATAGGCGGGCTGCCTTGTTCTATAAACTCCACTTACCACGCCTATGACCAATATTTTTATAGGTGGAAGCAATAGACATCATAGTTGAATATTTCACATAGTTTGTTACATTTATTTCAAGCGAAAAAGTTTGCCAAATATTTAGCAAACTGGAACATTTAAATAAACAACTAACTCTACGTTTGTTGTTGTTGTTGTAAAATAGAATCTTTGTATTTGATTTTATTGCATGAAATCACAAACGCACACAAATGCAATTACTCACTTCTTGTAATGGAAAGACAAAACTACATACATATGGAAATATATGAGACATTGTTTGATTAGAGTAAAAAATCATTATAATTGTTCCAATCGGAAAGTCTAGTCTAGTCTAACAAATTTTACCATGACTGTGTATAACAAAACTAAAACCACAGTTATACAACATGTTCAACTGAAAAATTAAGAAAGACTAGACGGTTTCCTTATTGAGGACAGAATGTATTTCAAAGGAAGATCAGGAGGTCACTTTAAAAAGGATCTTTCTAAAGAAGACCAGAATGCCTTCAAATAGAAAACATGAAAGTCTTCCCATAAAATACCACTTGGCTATCGGATAAAATACAAACTGGTCTTCCCAAGAAGGTAATCAAGGCCCTGTTATACAAATCTAAAGGTCTTTCAGAGACTCCTCCAACAAAACTTCCGAACTCCCAAGTATATATAACCCATATATGGGATTAAAAGCTCCCCACATTGAACAAAAATCGTTCGTCTAAGAGAACAGACTGAATTCGCATGGCAGTCGACATGGTCTTCCTATCGTAGCACAACATGTTTTCTCTAGAATGCCAAGAGGTTTCTCAAAGAAAATCAACAGATTCTCCTAGAAAAACAGATCTTCTGATAGAGGGTTACTATACAATTTTCTGGCTTGTTAATGAAAAAGCGAATATTTATCATCAAATATGTTTTTATACCCTCAGCATTTATGCTAACGAGGGTATATACACCCAGCAAAATTTGAAGAAAGGGGTTCCATACGATGACGTGATTTCATGTCATCTTTTGCATTGGTTCAAACGAAGTCGTGAAAGATCCGATATTTTCATTAGCATTTGAACCAATGCAAAGGAAGTCGTGAAAGATCCGATCTTTCCATCAGCATTTGAACCCATTCCATCGATCCAATAGAGATGAATTTTGTGTTTTTATTTATACACATTTTTCTAAATATATAAAATTAATTCTTTACATTAGTCAGAGACTCGAAATCACAACCAACGCTGTTAAAACTCCCGTCGTAATGATAATGTCATTGCTAAGGGTTGGTGAAAACGACATGCCAAAGCATTGGTGGAAATGACATGCCAAAGTTTTGGTGAAAATGACATGTCAAAGCATTGGTGTAAATGAAATGCTTTGGATCCAGAAATACATAGAATCTTTTCGGGTCCACGCTCATAAAAAATTCATCGATGAAGATGCTATAAAGATGACATGCCAGATCACTTGCTGGGCACTTTCGAACATTTTGCTGGGCACTTTCATACGGGCAAAATGTGCCTCATCGAAATAATGGTTTTAGACCCCAAGTATGTTTGTACGAAATCCGTTTCAGACAATTTGGAGTCGATTGAGCAATGTCCGTCCGTCTGTCTGGCTGGCTGGTGCGCACGTCCAAAAATTGGCCTTCGTAATATTTTGTCCAAACTTAGTTTAAGTTGGAAGATGGACCATATCTGTCCACTCCTTCATGTACCCCACAAAAGTTCGAAAATTTTGTGCGCACGATAATTCTTGCAGGGAATAACCGATTTGGTCCACACTTTGCACATCGTCATCATTCTAACAGACTTAGATGAAGTCCCATTATGGAATCTATCGGTCCACTCCTTCCGGTACCTCCCACACAACATTTCGGGAAAGTTGAGTTTAGGACCTGCTCTCGAATCGCTTTGATTGTTGTTGCAACAACATGTCTGCACTGCCCTTCATACGACGGTATAAGTTTCATCAGGAGCAAGTCCATACTTCCTAATAAAATAGCTTGAAGGTTGCAAAAAAACCCTGTGAAACAGTGTGTAGTGGTTGGAGCGCCAGATAACTCTCGAACGGATGAACCGATTTGGTCCAAAATTTAGCCTTCGTTATATTTTGTCCAAGCTTAGTTTAAGTACGAAGATGGGTCATATCGGTCCACTCCTTGTGGTACCTCAGGTACCACACAAAAGTTCAAAAATATTTGGAAAAATTGTGCGCATGACAACTCTTGAAGGGAGTGACCGATTTGGTCTATACTCTACACATCCTAATATTTCTACCAGATATAGATCAAGTTCAAATATGGACTATCTTTGTCCACTCCTTCGGGTAACATAAAATTTTGGATAAGTTCACTTCAAGACCTGCTCTCGGATCACTTTGATTTTTGTTGAAGCAACTTGCATTCGCTGCTTCAAATACGACGATAAAAGTTTTTTTCAGGGACAAGTCCATCCTTTTTGAGAAAACAGCCCAAAAGGTGTACAAACCTTCTATGTCACCATATGTAGTGGCTGGAGAGCACGAAAGCTCTCGAACTGATCAACCGATTTCGTCCAAAATTAGGCGTTCCTCGTATTTTGTCGAAACTTAGTTTCAGTTTGAAGATTGGCAATACCGGTTCCCAACTTCCGGTACTTCCCCCAATACTTTGAAAAAGTCACTAAAATGGTATGCACGATATCTCTTTAACGGGGCAACCATTTTGACCAAACTTTGAATTTCCTAATATTTTGTTCAAATTTAGTTTAACTTCTAAAATGGCCCATATCGGTCCTCTCCTTAGGGAACTTCCCCCACAAAAGTTCAACATTTGTGTCTAAGTGCAGTTTAGGGTCTGTTCGAAGATCATTTTGAAATGTATACCGATGATGTTCGTTGTAGTCATGTTTACAGCGATATTATGTTTTCCATGGACAAGTCCATGCTTCCTGGCATACCAATCCGATGACTCAATGAAATGACTAGTGCGCTCGATATCTATCGAAAATATATGACTCCCAAAATAAGATCCACTTCCAAAATGGACTATGTCGCTCCATTTTTTTAAGTATCTCCTTCGCAACACTTTTGAAATTTAATTCGAATCCACATTTTTGTCGGTTCATACGCCCATATTTTTGAAAAACCCCTAAATACATACGTTTTTTTGGGAAAAAACTGATACTTTTTTACTGTCTTTTTTTCGAAGTATTCTCCAGCATGATTTATACACTTTTGCATGCGCTCAATCCAATTGTTGAAGCACCGGGTATATTAGGCTATAACAGCATCTTCTGGCGACGAATATTTTAACCATGCTTCTTTTTCTTCATTTGCGGGAATAAAAAGAAGTCATTGGGAGTCAAGTATGTACGGTGGATGACCCTTGAAGTCCACGTTTGTCCGGGAGCAAAAAGAAGTCATTAGGGGCCACGTCAAGGCTGTATGGTGGATGACCCATGAATTCAACGTTTTGGCCGTTCAAAAAAGCTCTGGTTTGAGTCGATGTGTGAGAACTCCCATTGTCACGGTGCACAATGATTCTCTTGTTTAGTTTTGCAAATTTCTCCGAAGACTTCAGGCAAACAAATTGTAGTGTACCACTCAGAATTGACAGTCCTACGTTCCTCAAGTCGCCACATGGCCAGTTTTGCGAAGAAGGAGGCGACCATTTGCTTCGAAGTGCCTTTTCTACGAACAGCTTTGTTTCGATTTGACTTGTATTCGGAAACCCACACGCTCGATTCTTCTTCTTTTCCGCTTAACTCCTCCTCTCTAGGGCCTCATAATCGGAAGAGTGATGCGAATACGAATAATTATATGTGTTCACACAGCCAATCCTCTTCAACCGTCAACCTCACCCACTGTCTACTTGCGACTTGGTGTCCTCTGTTTACGCAAACGAGGCTCCGGCGACCGATCATGGGCGGTATAACCCTAACACGTTGCACGGAAGAAATACCTGCATCAATACCAAAATATCTGAAAGAGCCTATTCAAACTACCTGGGGAATAGGGTCTACAGATATCTGCGTTGTTATGACGGACAAAACAGTAGGGATGGCAGCGGATGAGCACATAAAGGTCAACTGTGGCGCCCACAGGCTTCAAAGAAGTTTACGCTCGTGCTTAGACGTATTTGAGTGCCAGGCTCTCTAAGCTCTTCCTTGTGCTCACAAGCAAAGAAGAAATCCTGACAAATTTTGGCACAAAAACATGAAAGAAAGAACCGAAAGAAATTTAATTCTCCCAGGAGGTCACAGGCAACTGCGGCAAGCTCCACGTGTCTGGGAGGGAGCACTTCATGTTCAGACAGTGTTTCAGAAACCTCTACACGCTCGATTGCTGTTTTATTCCGGGCTCATACACATTGATCCACGATTCGTCAGAATCTTATAAACAAACGCCTTTTGAAGCATCGCGATCATATTTTTTTAAAATTTCTTTGCACCAATCGACACGAGCCTTTTTTTGAATGATTCACGAATTGTGCTGGATCCAACGAGAAGTACAAGTGTTCATGCAATTTCGAATGTATACTGGTGGAAGAATTGTCTAAGGATGCCTCTATTTTATGGTACGTCACATGACATCTAGAGAAGGCCTGAAGGTCTTCGTAGAGGAGATCTAAAGGTATTTGTAGAGAAGATCGAAAGTTCTTCATACAGAATACCTCCAGGTCCTGTCTTCCCATATTTCACATGAAATTTCTCATATTACTGAGATTCTACACAAAATCTTCATATGTTTCTCACGAATAGTGATATTACAGACAACTACTACTATGATGTAGTAGTACTGCCACTATCACTGCCACTCCTTTTAACTGCAAGTAAAACGAATGAAAGACACACATAGATAGAGTGGTTGGTAGCAGTCAGCAACATAGCATTGCAGACGTAGAAACGAATGCAATTGTGGGAAATATAACAGCAGCACTTTGTCAACATAATTGCTACACTTTGTAAGTGTCACGAGGTAGAAAATAAAGTGGAATCTTTGTCAAATGCTAACATTCAACGTTGATGACTTTATGGAAATGTAGATGGGTAGAAGACAACTTCATAGCTTTGGTTATTGCCAAATGTGTCAAAGACTGAATTGTCAAAAGGTGGACTTCTTGGAGGTAAAAAATATCTTTAGATTCAAAGTAGTAAAAATTAAATTTCAAATTTCATTGCCAGAGAGTTTAATGGGTTAAGAGATTTCGAGTTGATAACATTTGTAGTTATCGTGCTTGACATTCTGAGTAAATTTGAATTTTGTAGCTAGTCGGAATAAGTAACGAAAAGTGCGTTGTAAAATGTTTTGCATTGTAGAATGGTGACGTTTCTCATATCATGTGGTTGTTTGTTTATGGGGATTTCTGAGTGAAATCGGACACTTTTTCAAAATGAGGTTTTTGATTTCCTTTATTTTTTGCAGCTCATTAGCAAAACGCTTTAGTATATTTTCAATTTTTTTGACTAAAGGTTCCAGAGATGTCGCGCCTTGAAAAAGTCGAATGCTATAAAAACTATATGCAAAGAAATACTCATAATTTCTCTAATATTGGTCCAAGTAAAGCAGCTCATATATGGAAATAGCTCCTGGTTTTCTATAGGAAAACCTCTTGATTTCCTATAGGACTACTTTTTGGTTTTCCTAGGCAGATCGTTTTGGTATTTCATGGAGAACTTCTAAGGATGAACTTTTGGTCTTCTCTAAAAAGACCTCGTGGTCCTCTATATTACTACGAAGGTCGTGTTTGAAAGCCATAATTACAACAAAAATCTTATTTCTTACATTACATGTTCTCTGCGATTTCTATGCCATTCAGCTTCCAAAAGAAGGTTATCATAATTATTGTTGTTAAATTACAAAATAATGTTTGTAGGTCAAAGGACAATGCAATTTTCAGTGTTATGAGATGATGTACTTTTTTGTCATTCAGTTTTTCTGCTTGTTTTTTTGCTTACATTTCATTTTTGAAAGTGCTATAACAAAGCCAGTATTCACTCTCAAAGGCCACACAACAACAACAACAATAAAGAAGTAAACAAGAATAGAAATGAACAGCTTGAAAAACTTAAAAAAGAAACTGGGGAAAAATGGAAAGTTATTACGAAGGCAAATAGTGTGCGTTTTTTCTCCAACAAACATTTCTTCTTTCATTTCAGCACTCAATTTGAAATGTCAGCAAGAAGAAGAAGAAGGCTGAAGAAGAAGACAATAATAAGATGAGTAACAGAGGTCTTGTTAAATGTTCTCAGATGTCCTTTTTTGTGTGTTAAAATTGTGCAATTTATGCCAACAATTCAAACACTTATGGCAAATGCATTAAAGCAGTCAGTTATCGTTTGCCACCCACATCATCGTCATGAACAACAACAACAACGACATCATTAACAAAAGGATCCACTTGTTGTTGCTCTTTGCAGCAGTGCAATTACGAAAAGCTAGCACAAGAGTTGGCTATGATGTGTATGCCACAATTGCCACACAATGACGCCGCCACCCCCTTCATAAGGAGAAATTGCAGATGTGCTTGTTTGATTTAGATTTATATGCTGCTGTTGCCTTTTTCCTAACCTTATTTCTGTAGTCGTCGCCATCAGCAACATCATCATTGCCGTTGTCAAGGTGCACCATTCAACACTTACATACATCAACATATGAAGAATCTCTGTTAAATGTCATATAATGTCGTCTTTTACACAAAGATACAGCTCGGTTGCAGTTAAAGAAGCCACATCAAAAGCAGTTGTTTAAACGACGATGTAGCTTCTATTTTGCTAATGCTCTTTCTATCCCTCATTTGAAGGTGGAGTTGTTCATTTTTCTGCTGATGATGCTTTTAGTGTCATTCAAGGTTTTTGAATGGGAAAAAGAAAGGTCTTGTGGTATTTACTTCCAAGGGACTAACTATGTCACCTTATACCATATGTTCTTGGTCTTAATGAACACACAAGATGGTATGTTAGGAGCAAAAATTTGCGTACATGTGCACACAAACATACAAATGTACGTATCTTTCATTAAGATATGCATAAAGAAATTTCACACAGGCGTAAAATGAAAGTTTTAAAATTTAAAGAGCTATATAAAAGGATATGAGATTGATAGAGGCTGATAGCCTTCACAGCAGCAACAAATGATAGTTAGCAGCATCAAAATTAAGCATCTCGATATTCATAAGGGCACCTGGCCTCATAGAAGATCTGGAGGTCTTTTCATAGAAGACCTGGAGGTCTTCTCATAGAAGACCTGGAGGTTTTCTCATAGAAGACCTGGAGGTTTTCTCATAGAAGACCTGGAGGTCTTCTCATAGAAGACCTGGAAGTATTCTCATAGAAGACCTGGATATCTTCTCATACAAGACCTGGAAGTGCTCTCATATAAGACTAGGAGGTTTTCCCATAGAAGACCTGGAGATCTTCTCATAGAAGACTTGGAGGTTTTCCCATAGAAGACCAGGACGTTTTCACATAGAAGGCCTGGAGCGCTTCTCATAGAAGACCTGGAGGTCTTCTCATAGAAGATTTGGAGGCCTTCTCATAGCAGACCTGGAGGTCTTCTCATAGAACACCAGTACGTCTTTTTATAGAAGACCTGGAGGTCTTCTTAATGAAGACTTGGAGGTCTTCTCAAAGAAGACCTTGAAGTCTACTCATAGAAGACTTGGAGGTTTTCCCATAGAAGACCAGGAGGTCTTCCTTGAGAAGAAGACCTTGAGGTCTTCTCATAGAAGATTTGGAGGCCTTCTCATAGAAAACCTGGGTCTTTTCATAGAATACCTGGGGGTCTTCTCATAGAAGACCTGTAGGTCTTCTCATAGAGGACCTGGAGGTCTTTTCATAGAAGACCTGGGGGGTCTTCTCAAAGAAGACTTGGAATTTTTCTCATATAAGACCTAGAGGTCTCCTCAAAGAAGACCTGGAGGTCTTCTCATAGAAGACCTGGTGGTCTTCTCATAGAAGACCTGGAGGTCTTCTCATTGAAGACCTGGAGGTCTTCTCATAGAGGACCTGGAGGTCTTCTCATAGTAGAGCATTTCCATAATGTCTTCTCATAGAAGACCTAGAGGTCTTCTCAAAGAAGACCTGGAGGTGTTCTCATAGAAGACCTGGAGGTCTTCTCATAGAAGACCTGGTGGTCTTCTCATTGAAGACCTGGAAGTTTTCTCATAGAAGACCTGGAGGTCTTCTCATAGAAGACCTGGAGGTATTTTCATAGAAGACCTGGAGGTCTTCTCATAGAAGACCTGGAGGTCTTTTCATAGAAGACCTGGAGGACTTCGCATAGAAGACTTGGAGGTGCTCTCAAAGAAGACCTGGAGGCTTCTCATAGAAGACCTGAAAGACTTCTCATAGAAGAGCTGGAGGTTTTCTCATAGAAGACCTAGAGGTCTTCTCAAAGAAGACCTGGAGGTGTTCTCATAGAAGACCTGGAGGTCTTCTCATAGAAGACCTGGTGGTCTTCTCATTGAAGACCTGGAAGTTTTCTCATAGAAGACCTGTAGGTCTTCTCATAGAAGATCTGGAAGTTTTCTCATAGAAGACCTGGGGGTCGTCTCATAGAAGACCTGGAGGTCTTCTCATAGGTCTTCTGGAGGTCTTCTCACAGAAAACCTTGAGGTCTTCTCACAGAAAACCTTGAGGTCTTCTCATAGAAGACCTGAAGGCTTTCTCATAGAAGACCTGGAGGTCTTCTCATAGAAGACCTAGAGGTCTCCTCAAAGAAGACCTGGAGGTCTTCTCATAGAAGACCTGGTGGTCTTCTCATAGAAGACCTGGTGGTCTTCTTATAGAAGACCTGGAGGTCTTCTCATTGAAGACCTGGAGGTCTTCTCATAGAACACCTGGCGGTCTTCTCATAGTAGAGCATTTCCATAATGTCTTCTCATAGAAGACCTAGAGGTCTTCTCAAAGAAGACCTGGGGGTGTTCTCATAGAAGACCTGGAGGTCTTCTCATAGATTACCTGGAGGTCTTCTCATAGAAGACCTGAAGGTCTTCTCATAGAATACCTGGAGGTCTTCTCATAGAAGACCTGGTGGTCTTCTCATTGAAGACCTGGAAGTTTTCTCATAGAAGACCTGGAGGTCTTCTCATAGAAGACCTGGAGGTCTTTTCATAGAAGGCCTGGAGGTCTTCTCATAGAAGACCTGGAGGTCTTTTCATAGAAGACCTGGAGGACTTCGCATAGAAGACTTGGAGGTGCTCTCAAAGAAGACCTGGAGGCTTCTCATAGAAGACCTGAAAGACTTCTCATAGAAGAGCTGGAGGTTTTCTCATTGAGGACCTGGAGGTCTGCTCATAAAAGATCTTGAAGTCTTCTCATAGAAGACGTGGAGGTCTTCTCATAGAAGACCTGGAGGTCTGCTCATAGATGACCTGGAGGTCTTCTCATAGACGACCTGGAGGACTTCTCATAGAAGACCTTGAGGTCTTCTCATAGAAGAACTGGAGGTCTTCTCATAGAAGACCTGGGGGTCTTCTCATGGAAGAGCTAGAGGTCTTCTCATAAAAGATCTTGAAGTCTTCTCATAGAAGACCTGTAGGTTTTCTCCCAGAAGACATGTAGGCCTTCTCATAGAAGACCTAGAGGTCTTCTCATAGAAGATCTGGAGGTCTTCTCATAGAAGATCTGGAGGTCTTCTCATAGAAGATCTGGAGGTCTTCTCACAGAAGACCTGTAGGTCGTCTCCTAGAAGACCTGTACGTCGTCTCCTAGAAGACCTGTAGGTCTTCTCCTAGAAGACCTGTAGGTCTTCTCCTAGAATACCTGTAGGTCTTCATAGAAGGCCTGGAGGTTTTCTCATAGAACACCTAGAGGCTTCTCATAGAAGACCTGGAGGTCTTCTCCTGGAAGACCTGGAGATCTTCTCATAGAAGACCTGGAGATCTTCTCATTGAAGACCTGGAGGTCTCCTCATAGAAAGTCTTCTGGAGGTCTTCTCATAGAAAGTCTTCTAGAGGTCTTTTCATAGAAGGCCTGGAGGTCTTCTTATAATAGACCTGTAAGACTTCTCATAGAAGGTCTTTTCATAGAAGACCAGGAGGTCTTCTCATAGAAGACCTGGAGGTCTTCTCATAGAAGACCTGGAGGTATTCTCATAGAAGACCTGGAGGTCTTCACATAGAAGACCTGGAGGTCTTCACATAGAAGACCTGGAGGTCTTCTCGTAGAGGACCTGGAGGCCTTCTCATAGAAGACCTGGAGGTCTTCTCATAGAAGACCTTGAGGTGTTCCCATAGAAGACCTGGAGTTCTTCTCATAGAAGACCTGGAGGTCTTCTTATAGCAGACCTGGTGGTCTTCTCATAGAAGACCTGGTGGTCTTCTCATAGAAGACCTGTAGGTCTTCTAATAGAAGACCTGTAGGTCTTCTCATAGAAGACCTAGAGGTCTTCTCATAGAAAACCTGGATGTCTTTTCATAGAAGACATGGAGGTCTTCTCATAGAAGACCTGGAAGTCTTCGAATAGAAGACCTGTAGGTCTTCCATTGAAGACCTGTAGGTCTTTCATTGAAGACCAGTATGTCTTCCATTGAAGACCTGGAGGTCTTCTCATAGAAGACTTGGAGGCCTTCTCATAGAAGACCTGGTGGTCTTCGCATAGAAGACCTGGAGGTCTTCGCATAGAAGACCTGTATCTCTTCTCATTGAAGGCCTGGAAGTCTTCTCAAAGAAGCTTTGAAGTATTCTCATAGAAGCTTTGAGGTCTTCTAATAGAAGACATGAAGGTCTTCTCATGGAAGACCTGGAAGACTTCTCATAGAAGACCTGGAGGTCTTCTCAAAGAAGACCTGGAATTCTTCTCATAGAACACCTGGAGGTCTTCTTATAGAGCACCTGGAAGTCTCCTCATAGATGACTTGGAAGACTTCTCATAGAAGACCTGGAGGTGCTCCCATAGAAGACCTGGAGGTCTGGAGGCCTTCTCAGAGAATACCTGGAGGTCTTCTCATAGAGGATGTGGAGGTCTTCTCATAGAGGATGTGGAGGTCTCCTCATAGAAGACCTGGAAGTCTTCGCATAGAAGACCTGTAGGTCTTCTCATAGAAGACCTGGCGGTCTTCTGATTGAAGACCTTGAGGTCTTCTCAAAGAAGACCTGGTTGTCTTCTCATAGAAAACCAGGAGGTCTTCTCATTGAAGACCTGTAGGTCTTCTCATTGAAGACATGGAGGTCTTCTCATAGAAGACCTGAAGGTCTTCTCATAGAAGACCTGGAGGTCTTCTCATAGAAGACATGGAGGTCTGGAGGTCTTCTCACAGAAGATCTGGAGGTCTTCTCACAGAAGATCTGGAGGTCTTCTCACAGAAGATCTGGAGGTCTTCTCATAAAAGACCTGGAGGTCTTCTCATAGAAGACATGGAGGTCTTCTCATAGAAGACCTGGTGGTTTTCTCATAGAAGACCTGGTGGTCTTCTCATAGAAGACCTGGACGTCTTCTCATAGAACACCTGGAGGTCTTCTCAAAGAAGACCTGGAGGTCTTCTCATAGAAGACCTGGAGGTCTTCTCATAGAAGACCTGGAGGTCTTCTCATAGAAGACCTGGAGGTATTCTTTTAGAAGACTTGGGGGTCTACTTATAGAAGTCCTGGCGGTCGCCTTATAGAACCCTGCAGGTCTTCCAATAAAATATGTCCTCCTGTGCAAGACCTGGAGGTCTGCTTATAGAATACTAGATCAAGATCTGGAATTCTTTTCGTTGAAGACCTAATTTTTTTAATGTGTTTAGTGGTTAATCTACCTACTTTAGTATTTTGTGTTCTCAATGGGTAGAAAGCCTTCCTGTGTTTATCCCACTAATCTTCGGTACTGCATGGTGGTGGGTATAAAAATTTGACCTGGTCGAACTTGTTTTTATTCCAAATATAATCTTTGGGTTCATTATGATGCTTGCTTCAATATGTGAAGACGAATCCTGTTATTAAATATGTTTAATTTAATTGTTAAATTGTTTGTTAAAATATTACTAATAAATAATTTTTTTATTTCATTTCAGGTACGTGCCATTGTATATTGTGTATTCTGAAATAGAGAAGTATATATGGGGATTTCTGAGTGAAATCGGACACTTTTTCAAGATGAGGTATTTGATTTCCTTTATATTTTGCTGTCTCGATGCTGCTGATTAACAAAACATTTTAGTATATTTTCAAATTTTTTTGACTAACGGTTCCAGAGATATCGCGCCTTGAAAAAGTCAAATTCTGTAAAAACTACATGCAAAGAAATACTCATAACTTCTTTAATATTGGTCCAAATTGGACCATCTTTTTTTTGATTTGTTTGTTTTTTTCTCAGCTATCGAAAGAAATATTTAAAAGAAAAATGCACAGTGGGCTTCAATGCAATTTTCGGGATTTAATATTTAAAATCAATTTTTAAAGATGATTGCACCCTTCGATTTTTTCAAAAAAAAAATTATGTTAAACTACAATCAATTACAAAAATTTTAAGCCCTATGTGGTAATGGGATTCGGACGATTACTATTTTTTCTGAATTTTTTAAAATTTGTCAATACAATTTTTCCTTTATACCTTTGTCCAAAATTTATTATTTTATTAAAAAAATTAAAAATTTCATTTATAAATATTTGTTTTGATTTTATATTTATGAATTTATCTCAAACATCTTAAAAACTGCGTCATTTTTCGATTTTGAAAATGCATCAGCGAAAATTCCATTAAAGTCCACTGTGGATTTTTTTTTCTATTTTTTTAATAAATATATAATATATAATGATAAATATGTACTCTTAGCTTCAAAAATACAGGAAATACAAATTTTGGACAAAGGTATTAAGGAAAAATTGTATTGACAAATTTTAAAAAATTCAGAAAAAATAGTAATTGTCCGAATCCCATTACCAAATAGGGCTTAAAATTTTTGTAATTGAACGTAGTTTAACATAAATTTTTTTTTGAAAAAATCGAAGGGTGCAATCATCTTTAAAAATTGATTTTAAATATTAAATCCCGAAAATTGCATTGAAGCCCACTGTGCACACTTATTTTAAATATTTCTTTCGATAGCTGATAAAAAAACAAACAGATCAAAAAAAAGATGGTCCCATTTGGACCAATATTAAAGAAGTTATGAGTATTTATTTGAACATAGTTCTTTAAAAATTCGATAATTTCAATAGGCGATATCTCTGTACCGTTGGTCAAAAAATAATTTTAAAATATACTAAAATGTTCTGTTGGCTAGGAGCATAAATTGAACCAAAAACAATTGAAATCAAAAATTAATTTTCTCCGAACTGTCCGATTTCACTTGGAATTCCCCATATTTATTTTATTGTTTTAACGCATTACTGTGAAAAAGCTAGAGTTTTTAACTGAAATTTTGGGCTTAGCAAATTTGATAGTCTCTAAGGTTGGTTCACTTAACAACATGAAAAAATTCTCAATTTGAGAAAATATAAAAAAGAGGGGGTCTCTCTTTTGAAACCACAGTTCTCTCAAAATGATGTATAATGAAAATTAGAATATTTCTAAAGAAATCCTCCACAGGCTATAAATTATTAGCAATAATTTATTTATTTTCTTTTTATTTCTCAAGTATACCTTTTATGGTCATTAACGTAAAATAAATAAATAAATAAATCGTAGTTGAACAATAGAATTTCTCTACAGGCATTTATTAAAATGCCATAAGCATATTTCTTTGAGCATTTCGAAATCAAAGTGCGAGTCATTTCCGCATTTCATTTCTCCTGTGACATTTATTTTCGATGTGAACGTGTTTACATTGGTGGCGGTAAAAATCTTAGATTTATTTATTATAGCAAAAAATAACTATAAATAATATCCGACACTATCCCCATTGATTTCAGCGCCACATATCACTTCTTCCAACACTTTAGAATTTCAAGTCAGGCACGCTCAAATTCTCTGTCTTAAAATATTTGTTTTTAATTATATTGCTTTTTTGCTCGTTAACGTTAGTTGTTGTTTTCGTTGTGTGGCCTCTAACGGTTATGTGTGTAGCGAAGTAATTACAAAGAAATAGAATAAACGCAATATATAATGATTTTTCCATCAAGATATTGTTACCATATATGTATGTATGTAGTACGCAAATACGTTCGTTCCGCCATTGAGCGAGTTTGTGTGTATAAAAAAATGTGGGGTATTGCCCCCCCTGGAGGGTGTTAAATAAATCAAAGTTGTTTTGGGCCAAGCATCAACTGCTGTGTGAGTTCATCAATAACTTAAACTCAAGAATGTTTGTTGGTTGATTTTAGAGGTTTTGGGGAGTTGTGAAGAAGACGGAGGGAGGTATAGATATAATTAAATAAGGAATATTTTTGTAAGATATTTTTAAAAAAGATTCTGTTTATAAAGCTTAACCTTACCCCTATATGAAACCCCAACAAACAATATCTCCATAGTCTTCCTTCACAGAACTTTTTTCTTGAGTGTCATCTAATCTCCCCTGAATTTTTACACAATGTTCACATGATTTACAATTAATAAACCATTGTTCGCTCGGATGGGAGTTGGTATGGAAATCAAGAAAACATTCAATATTCGTTCGTTCGATCGATTTTTTGTTGTTTTGGATCCCACAATGATGTCACGTTACAAAATGTTTCTATAATTTCAAATCAACCACAAAATAAAACGAAAAAAAAAACAACGAACAGACAAATACAGAATTTGCCCAATCAAAATGAAGTCAGAAAATTACAAAAACACAGCTACGGGTGTGATAAAAAATAAATTGTAATTTGGAGCAAGCCCCGAACAAGCTTTTAATTTGTGTGTACAATTATAGCACCCAGTCTATTTAAGCGTGGTTTTTTTAATTTCTTGTTTTTTTTTTGTGTTTACCATTTGTTAAATCAGTATCAATGTGTCTGTCAGATCAACAAAATAACACCAGCAATATCAAACAGCAAACCAAACGTCAATGGTGAATTTATTTCATTTTTATTTGTTAGTAAGACAGACGACGCGTCGTCGGTCTGTCTGGGAATCAGTTTCATTTATTTTTGTTTATGTTTCTATATCATTATTATAGTTGTTGCTGTTTTTTAACAAGTTTTTGCAACATTGTTGTATTAAGCCTTTTAAAAAATTATTTTATATCAATTGAGATTAACACCAAGACCAAGAAAAATTAATTGGATTATGTACTTTTAAAGGGAAAGTAGAATTTGTAATTATCAATTAATATATATTCAAGAGGCGAAATAGTGAGGCTTTGCTAAATTGTGTTCCTAGTTTTGAGACCTTCATCTATTTCAGGGACGGGTTAGGAAGTACTCATTAGTTCTAAAATATATGTACATATATGTATTACATTTGTTCCATAGACCTAACTAAGAAAAGATCTCCAATTCTCTCTGTTTCGTGCTTCGCTTTTTGGAATACCGCGCCTTGTCATCTCTTCATCCACTTGTTTGCGCCATCTACTCTTTGGTCTGCCAATTCTGCGTGCACCGCCATGTGGCTCGAATTTATACGCCTTTTTAGCGGGTTCATCATCGCTCATTCTTATTAAATGGCCTAGCCAACGCAAACGCTGCATCTCGATACGTTTAACTATATTGATGTCATTGTATAGCAGATACAGCTCGTGGTTCATGCGACGTCGATATTCACCGTCAACGCAGATCGGTCCGTAGATCTTTCGAAGAATTTTTCTCTCAAACACGCCAAGCACTGCCATATCTGCTTGCTCAAGTTCCCAGGCTTCGGAACCATACATCAGCACGGGTAGTATCAGTGTTTTGTAAAGCGTTATTTTTGTTTGATAAGTTGTGGCTTTGTTTTTGAAGTTCTTACTTAAGCCAAAGTAGCATCTGTTGGCCAAAACAATTTTTTGTTTATTTCACTACCTCAAAATTATAGGAACCAACTACAATAGTTGGTCCGATCGCAATGGACGCATTGCACGTCGACACCATCAGCTTGGTCTTCTCGCCGTTTAACGCCAGACCCACTTTAGCAGATTCTCCTTCGACCTTTATAAAGGTATCGGTTACTTCTTTTACTGATCGTCCCATGATGTCTATATCATCAGCATTAGCAAGTAACATGTGGCTTTTGGTGTAAATTGTGCCATTTCTTTTGACATTTGCATCTCGTATTACCTTTTACAGCATAATGTTGAATAGGTCACACGAAATGCTGTCTCCTTGTCTGAAACCTCTTTTGGTACAGAACTGTTCGGAGAGGTTATTTCCAATTTTAACTGATGACCTAGTGTCAGTTAAAGTCATCTTACAAAGCCTTATGAGCTATGCGGGGATACCAAATTCAGACATTGCATGGAATACCTTTGATCGGAGGGGACTGTCGAAAGTTGCTTTATAATCGACAAAAAGGTGATATGTGTCGATCTGCATTTCTTGGGTCTTCTCAAGGATTTGCCGCAGGGTAAATATCTGGTCAATGGTGGACTTGTCAGGTCTAAAGCCACATTGGTATGGTCCAATTATTTCGTTGACCCTTGGCTTTAGTCGTTCGCACAATATCCCTGACACTATCTTGTAGGCGAAATGGAGAAGACTTATGCCCCTATAGTTGGAGCATATAGTCTCATCTCCTTTCTTATGGACGGGACACATGATGCTCAGGTTCCAATCTTTGGGTACACGTTCTTCCTGCCAGATGGTGCTAACTAGCTGATGCATATACCTTATCAGCTTATCGCCTCCGGTTTTGAACAGCTCGGCTGGTAGGCCATCAACTCCTGCTGCCGTATTATTCTTCAGCTGGTTTATTGCTGTCTTTACCTCATCTTGGCCGGGTGGTATACATTCAATACCATCTTCTGGGATTGGATCTGTGGTATCTTCGTTGACTTCGCTACTATTGGATACCAACAGTTTGGAAAAATGCTCATTCCATATCCTTAGCTCACTATCTGTATCAGTTACCAGATTACCGTGCTGGTCTCTACAGGAGGATGTGCCTGTACCAAAGCCATCTGTTTGATGTTTCACTATTTGGTAGAATTTTCGGACTTCATTCTGGCTCCTGTACATCTCGATTTTTTCACTTTCCCGCTTTTCCATTTCTCTCTTTTTCTTGCGGAAAAGACGTTTCTCTTCTCTCCTTTTCCCCCGATATCTCCCTCGTGCGCTACGCGTTGCTACTGATTGTAAAGTAGCTCTATATGCCGCATTTTTCTCTTCGGTAGCAGCACGACACTCCTGATCATACCATGGATTCCTTGGTGGAGGTCTCAGATATCCAAGTATGGATTTTGCGGCTGTTTGCATGGAGTGGGCAATATTTTGCCATTGTCCTGATATATTATCGGCACGAGGAGTGCTTTAATTAAGCAGTTGGGCTAGTTGAGTGGAATATGCTGTGGCTATCTGTTGTGATTGCAGCTTACCGATGTCTAACTTTCGTGTTGTGTCTGTTCGTACTTTGTTTGCTACGTTTAAGCGGGTGCGTACCTTTGCTGCAACAAGGTAGTGGTCCGAATCAATGTTTGCGCCTCGGAACGATCGTACATCCAACACGCTCGATGAATGTCTTCCATCTACATATCACAACATGATCAATTTGATTACTTGTCCTTTGATCTGGAGACAGCCAGGTGCCCTTATGAATATCGAGATGACTAAATCTGGTACTGCTAACTACCATGTTTTTTGCAGCTGCAAAGTCTATCAGCCTCATACCATTGTCAGATGTTTCACTGTGGAGACTGAATTTCCCGACTGTTGGGCCAAAGATATTCTCCTTTCCAATTTTGGCATTAAAATCGCCCAGAATGATTTTAATGTCATGGGCAGGGCAACGGTCATATGTTTCTTCTAAGCGCTCGTAAAATATATCTTTGGTCCGTTCGTCCTTGTCTTCATTGGGAGCATGAGCGCAAATAAAGCTGATGTTGAAGAATTTTGCTTTTAATCGAATTGTAGCGAGTCTTTCATTCACTGGGGTGAAGCTGGAGACCAGATGCCAACCTTTGTGGCATGGCAGCTATAATACAGTGCGTCACCTTTAGGTGTTGTTGTGACGCCTTTCCCGTTCCATCGTATTTCCTGTATGGCAGTAATGTCGGCCTTGTACTTTTCAAGTACATCTGCCAATGCGTAAACTGCACCTTCTCTATAAAGAGTGCGAACCAGGTGCAGATTCGCAAATCATGGTCCTTAAAACGTTTGCGGGGGTCGTCAACTTTTGAGGGATTTGTTTTTCTTTTCTTTCGGTTTTTAACGTTCTTATGGGTGAACGCTCGGCACATGTTAGCTCACTACCTTTAACGGGTGTTAAAGGCAGTTCCCCAGGTGACACCACGGAGAGGTCAGTGACCACTTGAGATAAAAGAGGGACCAAGATAAATCCTGGGCTTTGCCATGTTAAAGCCGGTCAGGACCGTTCCTTGGTATCTTTCATCCCCTACGTCACCCGTTCCAAAAAAAAATATATATGTATACAAGACTTTATTACTTCGAAAGACAACACCATGATTTTTCAATGGTGATTATACACCTCAATATATTTTTGGCTAAAAATTAAACCATGTAATATTACGTTTTCTAATAAACAATTTATATTTTTCAAAATAGACAAGCTTAATCCCATAGTCGTTGTTTAATTTTTGTGTGGAAAATTTGTTTTAATAAAATATTAAAACAACGACTGTGGGAATGAACCTGACTATTTTGAAAAAACAAAATAGAGGTCGCCATTCCAAATAAAAAAACGTCAAATCTTCTAAACAATTTGTCACAAAAAAAAAAGACTGGAAAAGAAATTTGAATTCTTTGGAATGCTAGAGGATATTATGTACCCTTTTTATCCATAAACGGGTTAAAAAACAATTTATATAAATTTATATGACATTTATGTGCGTGTTGCAGTCATAACAACGTTGTGATCGTTAATTATAATTTATTTATATATTTATTTATATTTTCATCATATACATACATATGTATATATCAAAATTTTCCTTATGAAATATCACCGTTATGTACATACAATGCACATTTGTGTAAATTGTTTGCTTACTTGTCATGATAAATAAACAAAAACAAACAGCAATATCAGAAAACCAGTTGTTAAATGGTGTGTCGAATTCTCCTAGAGACTGACAAACCGAGTAATTTGCATTTTATTATGGTCTGTCTTTGAGGTGTCTATTTATCTCACATCACATACCAGTCAATTAATGTCGACATTAACTGATAAGTAATTTTTAATTTTATTGCAATTATCTTAAAAGATTGTGAAAAAAAGAAAGTTTCACAATAATAAGATGTTTGTATATACATACATATTATGAATCTATTAAACCGCCAGCTTAATTTTTTAGCCCTCTTTATTATACGAGGGCTGCACGAAAACTATCTAGCCTAAGAAACACCGAGCACGGTGCTCTTGACCCAACTTTAAATGAAAGGAGCATGCACCTGGGATGTTTTTGTGGATTCTGAAACTACAATGTTTAAAGATGAGAAAATTAAAAACAAAAAACCAAATAATCGCCGGATCAAATTTCACATATTAGGGGGTTTTTAGGTTTTCACGATTTTGCTTGGGAACCGTAAGTCCAATCGAAATGGGATTAGAGAAAGTATTGTATCTGTGAAAATTCTCTATAAGATTGACCTTTATGATATTTTCGTAAGTTTTACAATTTTTACAAATTGGGACAATGCACTGACATGTCATGTACGGCGAAATCGTAAAAACCTTAAAACCCCTAAAAATTTAAACATTGACCCCGATTTATTTAAAATTGAATTGTCCCAATCGGAACTTCTATATATCAAAAATGGTTAAATCAACGAATTTTCACTGCTACAAAATTGTCTTTACTTCCATTTTGACAGCTGTTGGGGTTTCCCAACAAAATCGTGAAAACCTAAAAACCGCGATTTATTTAAAAAGCACTCCGGCGATTTTTTTTTTGATTTTTCTCATCTATAGATGAACATTGTAGTTTCAGAAGCCGCAACAACTTCCCAGGTGTAAGCTCCTTTCATTTAAAGTTGGTTCAAGAGCACCTTGTGCATGTTGCCAGGTGCCATTTGAAATTTTTTTGGAAAGTTCGACAGTTTTTTGCCTAAGCCTACTCAGGACAGTTTGACATAAGATCATGTGTTGGGTTGTTCACAGTGACTTGAAAAAATCAATTTGCAAAAAAAATGGAATTTACTTGTGAACATTTTCGTCCGATCATTTTTCACAACTTTCGACGTGGATAATCACGGTAAGAGTGCATCGATCAAATTAAATCTTTGTATGTGCATAAAGGACCATCTTATAGCACTATAAAAACAGGTTTAATGAATTAAATCGTGGCCGAAACTAGCCAAACAACGAAGGTCTTGAAGGTCGCCCAAAATCGGCCGATGTGCCAGAAAATAATTGAGCTGTTCGTGAACGGAGAAAGCAAGATCGCCATGTTATATACCGTGTGATATAGGCATCCTTGGATATTTCTTCCACCAACTAACATTTGATATTGCATGAACACCTCTCGGTCTTCGAAAGTGAGCTAAATCCAACGAAAGTTGTTCATGTAAGAAGCATTTCCAAGCAAAAGATAGCCTGTTTCTTTGGCAAAACTGAAAGTGTGGCGACTATAAGGCTTGAGAAATGTAGGCAGGCCGGTTAATTCTGAATGGTATACTACGATTTGTTTGCCTTAGTCTCCTAATCATTGTGAATCATGTTAAGGCGAGCTCTCACACATCGGTGTCATCGGTGATGGGTCATCCGCCGAACAGCCCTGAGTGAGGATCCAATGAATTCATTTGATTTCAGCTTAGCAAGAAAAAATGCGTGGTCAACCATTTTCGTAGCCAGAAGATGCTGTAAAGGCCGTGACAGAAACAGCTCGTAGCTTGCTTTCAAATGTCAAATTATATGTGGGAACGCCGGCGGAATTGCAAAGAGGCTCTGGCATTCCTTTATAATTTTACATTTGCGAAACAAGCAAAGCAAGCCACGATTGATTCTGTCTCGGCCTTAAAAGCGTTCAAAAAACATGCTATGGATGTGTCTAAACCGGATTAGAAAAAGTGCTTCAACGGTCAAAAATGGAAAAACCTAGGAAAAACCAAGTGAAAAAGTATCAGTCGGATTTGCCGACAGAGATATACCCTCAGCCTATGTGAATTGTAACTTTCATCTACGAACAGATCGAATCTATTTAGGGTCTTTTCAGAATTTTGTGGCACTTTTTGGACATTTGAACTTGCCGACAAAAATGTCGATTAGGATTAAAGTTTTGCGGAGGAGGGAATGGACCAATATAGTGCATTACGGATTGGATCTCATTTTGAGAGTCATATCTTTTCGATAGATATCGCGCACACTAGTCATTTCAGTGGGACCAATATGCCATGAAGCATGGACTCGTCCACGGAAAACATAATATGGCTGTAAACAGAACATCATCGGTATAAATTTCCAAAGGATCTCCGAACAGACCCTAAACTGCACTTGGACACAAATGTTGAACTTTTGTGGGGAAGGTATCCAAAGGAGAGGACCGATATGAGCCAGACAAAATAAGACGAAGACCAAACTTTTGACCAAATCGGTTTATCAGTTCGAGAGTTATTGTGGTCTTTTTACAACGTTTTGGGTGTTTTCCCAAGAAGTATGGACTTGCCACTAAAAAAACTTTTACCATCGTAATTGAGACAGCGATTGCAAGTTGCTTCAACAGAAATCAAAGTTAGTCAAGAGCAGGTCTTAAAGTGAACTTATACGAAATTTTGTGTGGGAGGTACCCGAAGGAATGGACAAATATGGTCCATATACAAACCTGATCTATATCTGGTAGATATATCAGGATGCGTAAAGTATGGAGCAAATCGATCCTTCCCTTCAAGATTTATGGTGCGCACATTTTTTCCGAACATTTTTGAACTTTTGTGGGGGAGGTACCTGAAGGAATGGACCGATATGGCTTATCTTCGAATTTAAACTATGTTTGGACAAAATATTATGAAAGCAAAATTTTGGACCGAATCGGCAGATCCCTTCGAGAGTTATTTTGCGCTCCAACCTATACACACGGTGTCAGGCTATTTTCTCAGGAAGTATAGTTTTGCCCCTGATGAAAGTTGTACCGCCGTATGGGGGCCGTGAATACAAGTAACAACAAAAATCAAAATGATTCGAGAGCAGGTCCTAAACTGAAATTTTCCGAAATTTTGTGTGGGAGGTACCCGAAGGCGTGGACCAATTGAGTCCATATTGGAACCTCATCTAATTTGTTACTTCCTTCAAAAGTTATCGTCCGCACAAATTTTCCGAATATTGTCGAACTTTTGTGGGGGAGGTACCGGAAGTAGTGGACCGATATAACCCATATTCGAACATAAACTAAGTTTGGAAAAAATATTGCGAAAGCCAAATTTTGGACCAAATCGGTTCATCCGTTCCATAGCTATCGTGCGCACCAGCCAGACAGACGGACATGGCTAAATTGACTCCAAATTGTCTAAAACACAGTTCGTCCAAACATACTTGGGGTCTAAAACCATTATTTCGATTAGGCACATTTTGCCCGTATGAAAGTGTATATACCCTCGTTAGCATAAATGCTGAGGGTACAATCATAGAGGTCAATCTTGTAGAGAATTTTCACAGCTACAATATTTTCTCTAGTATCATTTACATAGAATTTGTAATTTTCTAGCAAAATCCTGATAACTAAAAAAATCGTTTTTTCTCATATATGAAAATTGTAGTTTCAGAATCCATAAAAACTTCCCAGATGTAAGCACCTTTCATTATGAAGATCTCTACGACTTCTGTGTACTTCTCCGTAAAATGTTCATGTAGATGTAATAATATAAAATCTCAGATGTTCCGTTCAGTTCGTTTATAGCCTCATCTTACTTGCTTCTTCATTTCTTTTTCCAAAACTCAATTCTTATAGTTTTATATCAATTCTTATATAGTCCAATCAATATAAACATTAAATTTACTACATTAATTGTCTATAAATTATAATAAAATTGCAAATTATTATTGCTCAATTATATGCCTCAAGCTTCATTAGTTACGATAAAAACAATGCAAAATTTTTGTATTTCACCTCACAAATAGGCTTCTGAATATAAATCATAATAATTTATGGCAAAAAGTTGCTTACCAAAATGGAATAAAAACACATTGTTTTATGGCCAGTTGCATTGCTTGATTGGTTGGCGGTATAAAAATTCAAATTATTATGAATAAAATTGATTAATGTTGTTGGGAGATTTTTTTCGGTTATTTCATATTGTTAACAATTTAATAAAATTGAGGTATTATGCATGTACTCGTACGTGGGGAAGAGAATGACTTAAATTAATTATAATTTTGTTAACAGAATAATTAATATTGACATGATAATAATATGCCGAATTGACGTGTAAATTGTTGACAATTAATGTACATACATACAATGTATATATGTATGTAGGCTTTTTGAGAGTGATAAATTATTATTATTATTATTATTATTATTATTATTATTATTATTATTATTATTATTATTATTATTATTATTATTATTATTATTATTATTATTATTATTATTATTATTATTATTATTATTATTATTATTATTATTATTATTATTATTATTATTATTATTATTATTATTATTATTATTATTATTATTATTATTATTATTATTATTATTATTATTATTATTATTTATAATTAACAAGGTGTTAATTTGTTTTACTTAATATTTCTTTCTCCCTTAAATATAATAAATTTCGCACAATAAAATATTGTAATCTCTAAAAATATAATTTAATCATCAGTATTATCTCACTTGCAATGGGCTAAGCTGATATTAATATAACGACTTTTTTCTCTTGGCATTGGCCTCGCTTTTACTTATTCACTGTTTCCATATCCCCTTCCCTAATTCAAGCTCCACCTTAAGGAAGTAATGTCAAGTTTGTCGTATTTTTATCGCCACAGCAACCAATAATAAATTTGCATATCTGAAGGAAAACAAAAACTCTTAATAAGTATTTATTGTACAATAATTTTCGTTTGCGCTTATGGCAAACGCCAAGACGAACGAACAAACGCCCAACAAAATAAAATGAAATAAATTAAGAAAATCACAAAGAAAAATCATTTATCAACACAAATTATGACTAATTGCCACTTCGATTGAAATGTAATGGTTTAAGGAAATTACAATTCTTTTGTTGTGATTTATAATGAAATAAACGCGAACGACTGACTGCCGGTAATGGTGCTCGCTGACATTCTCGGCGCTACTGTGGCGGCACTACAATTCAGTTCGTACGTCCGTACAATCAATAGATCTTACTTCTTTCATTCATTCGACTGTAAATTGCAATTGACGAATGTCGTGTAAATTGTAAATAAAGCATAAAAATAATGACACATTCCGATTTATATGCTAAGGAGGAGGTTTGGTTTGCTTTAAAGGTAGGCAGACAGCCCAGTTAAAATGTTACTAGGCAAGCTAGGTGTGAACGATAAACAGAGCCTGCTGTAAAATCCAATGAAATGGAAAACGGATAAAGTGAAAAAAAGACAAAAAACGACATTATCTGAAATCATTTCAAAAGTAAAATAAATGTAGTTGCAGACAGATGACTGATATGATATCTATCGAAATGCGATTTAGAGTTATTCAATGCAGACACCAATAATGGGGGTATTTTAAAAAATAGGCGTCGTTTTTTCATATTTCTCAGACATATTTTAGTTTTACTTTATTTTTTCTCTCTCCCTTTTTCTATGAAATTTCATCTTCCCCTCTTAAAATAATTTCAATTCCTCTTATACTTCCATTAGAACTAAATTAATTTATATTATGCTCAAAATGTAAATTAAATGCCTCTACAGTCAAGTGCGGCACGGGTATGCCGCAGCAAATCACTTTGGCTGTTTTTATACATTTTAAACATTCGCTGACGCAAAATGAATGTTAATTAAATTAGCGTTATGTTCCAGTAACATTTAAGCAAATGTGCAAATCTCATGAATACGCACCCAAATGGGAAACATGTATGCCACAAGTATTAGGATAAACCGAAAGCGTGGAGCCAACAACGTGCACATTCATTTCGGGTGGCCCCACTATACTTAATATTACCGTTTAGAAGAAAATGTTGCCACCTATTGATCTTCCATTTGCCCTCTAAAAATGGCTCATCGTTCTCATATAGGAAGACCTATCGGTTGTACACATCACTCTTCCATCAGCCTAAGATATCTTAGCCACCTGTAGGAATACAAATTGGTAGGACCAATTTAGTTTTCCATATGATTACCTCTTGGTTTATAAAAAATATCTTTAGTCTTCTTTTAGACGGCTTCTTATTTTCTTTAAGACCACTTCTTTATTTTTTTAATGAATGTCTCTTCGTCTTCTATAGAAGGACCTCTTAACCCAGCAAAATGTTCGATGCCAAGGATGCTATTGAATCATGAGTGCAAGTGATGTGGCATGTCATCGTTTTAGCATTTTCACTCATGAATTTTATATGAGCGTGACCACCATAAGATGACATTCATTTTCGGATCTTAAGATGACATTCATTGTCGGATCCTAAGCATGTCATTTTGACCAATGCTTTAACATGTCATTTTCACCAACCCTTTGGCATGACATTTTCATGTCTTGTTTGGAAAATGGAAAATCTGTATTGAAATATGATTTTCATGACAAACCAAACTCTTTATTAATTCAAACTAATTCATGAAATAACTAGAACTAATTTATCAGCATAAAGTTTACACCCAAAATTTCAATTTAATCACCGCCGCTTCACCGCAACAGAGTTTACTTCGTCCACGCTCAGCCACTGATTTTGTTTCATCTTACAAAAGCTTTTCTATTATCTTCTCATCACCAGTTCAGATTTCGACATGGACTCCAACAGCAATTCTTTAAGAATTTCTAGTTCGTGAACCTACATTTAAGCTGTGTTCCAGAACTAAGAAGTTTTTACAATTTTTATGACTTTTACACATTTTACTCGAAAAACCGTTTCCGTACACAAAAAAGTTGTAAAATGTTCACTTCCCTTCAAACAAAAATGGCGCTGAATGACGCTCTCTTTAAAAACTTTTTACACGACAAATTTGGGGGAGTAAAAAAATAGTAACATGGTTGCCGGCGTCTGATTGGCTGATACGCCGACTTTGACATTTGTTCCAGTTTTTTTGACGTATTTTCCATTTTTCCGTTCCCGAACTATTTCAAAAAACTTGTGTGTGAGAACAAATTTTTTGTAGTTCTCTCTTTTACGAGTTTTACTATTAAAAAGAACAGGAACGAAGCTTTAATTTGTAATTTTATAACAAAAATTTTGGAAATGTATACTCTTTTGTTTTGATGTCGCTTCTTCTAGGGATGTACAAATCGACTTGTTTGTTTATAGTGATCTGTACAAATGATTCAAATGCTGATGAAAAGATCGGATCTTTCACGACTTCCTTTGCATGGGTTTAAATGCTAATCGGATCTTTCATGACTTGCTTTGAACCAATGCAAAATATGCCATGAAATCACGTCATCGCATAGAACCCCTTCAAATTTTGCTGGGAATTTTCTAAAAAAAATATTTCTGCATTTATATAAAATACCTTTTGGGTTTCTATTGGAAGATACATTGGCCTCCTTTAAGAATATTTTTGATCTTCTATGCAAAGTCCAATTGTCTTGGTTTTCCATATAAAGCACCCGTGGTCTTCTATATAAAAAGTTTCTAGTCTTCTATAAATTATAAGACCTTTC
The DNA here is from genome assembly GCF_047663935.1 of Musca autumnalis. Taxonomy (NCBI): domain Eukaryota; kingdom Metazoa; phylum Arthropoda; class Insecta; order Diptera; family Muscidae; genus Musca; species Musca autumnalis. Next base: position 41,441,820 of record NW_027412088.1, on the reverse strand, counting down.
TATACCCTCAGCATTTATGCTAACGAGGGTATATACGCGCAAAATGTGTTGCAACGAAATAATGGTTTTAGACCCCAAGTATGTTTGGACAAAATCCGTTTCAGACAATTTGGAGTTGATTTAGCCATGTCCGTCCGTCTGTCTATCTGTCTGGCTGGCTGGCTGGAGCACACAATAACTCTCGAATCGATCAATCGATTCGGTGCAAAATTTGGCTTAGTTTAAGTTCGAAGATATTGGTCCACTGCTTCCGGTAGGTCACCCACAAAAGTTCGAAAATGTTCGGAAAATTTGTGCGCACGATAACTCTTGAAGGGAGTGACCGATTTGGTCCATACTTTACACGTCCTAATATATCTATCAGATATAGATCAGGTTCGACTATGGACCATATTTTTCCTCTCCTTCGGGTACCTCCCACACAAAACGTCGGATAAGTTCACCTTAAGACCTGCTCTCGAATCACCTCGGTTTTTGTTGAAGCAACTTGCATTCGCTTCCTCCATTACGACGGTAAAAGTTTTTTCAGAGGTAAATCCATACTTCTTGAGCCCGAAAGGTGTAAAAAACCCCTATGGCATTATTTGTAGTGCCTGGAGACCACGAACTGATCAACCGATTTGGTCCAAACTTTGGCCTTCATATTTTGTCCAAACTTAGTTTCAGTTCGGAGATAGGCAATACCGGTCCACAAATTCCGGTACTTCCCCCCAATATTTAAAAAAATGTCACTAAAGTGCTATGCATGATATCTCTTGAACGGGCTGAGGGTATATCTCTGTCGGCAAAGCCGGCTAATACTATTTTACTCGTTCTCTTTATCTTTTATAAGAAGACTTCTTGGTCTACTTCAAAAATTGTTTTGGTCCTCCTGATTAGATCTCTTTGTCTGCTATGGGAATATTACTTGGTCTTCTAAAAAAACAAATCTCTTGGACTTTTTGTTCTTGCATTAGAGGACCTGTCGGTCATTTGAAAGCTTTTCCATTTGAAAGCTTTTCGTTTTCCCTTCGATGTTTCTTTTATAAAAAGACGTCTTGATTTTCTATAAGAAGATCTCTAGATCTTCCATAAGAATGCCTCTTGCATATAACGGTATTCTACATGGGGGATCTTTCGACTTATATGTATGTGGCCATTGTTGATCTTCTATCATATACATATATGGCCAAGCAATTTCTCCACTAAAAATTTTCAAGATAGTTGCACGCTTTGATATAACCCCCATATAACGGCACCTCCCGATTAAAGGTATTTTGAGGATTTAAGTTAAATTTCCCGCCCGAATTGGCTCCAATTTGGCACTAGGAATTTCAAGAGGTCTAAAAACTTCTGCGTGAAAATGGTAGAGATAGATCCACGTTTTGGTATAGGTCCCATATAAAGGTACCTCCTGATTGTATACATGGCTTTTAGCTACACTTTCTGACCGAATTACGTGAAATTTGATATTTGATCTTCGCAATAACCAAAAAACTTTTCTAAAAATTGCAAATATAGGTCCACGTTTGGGTATAGAACCCACACCCCCCCCCCCACCCCCACCCCCAAATAACAATACCCTTCAATTTGGTTTATTTTAAAGCTTTTAGCTAAATTTTTGACATTTAAGGTTATCAGTGGTCCCAAAACTTCTTCACCAAAGTCGTCAATATAGGTCCATGTTTTGGACAATTCTTAAACGAACTAGCTGTAATTTGACACTTGAGTTTTTCAGCGGTCACGAACCTTTTCCACCAAAGATCGTCCACATAGGTCCATGTTTTGGAACAGCCCCCATATAATGGTACTCTTCGATTTTCGGTATTTTGAGAATCTTAGCTAAATTTAGGATTTTAGCCAATTTTGTTTCACCGAACTAGCTGTTATTTGACGTTTGAGGTTCTCAGTGGTCCCGAAACTTCTCCACCAAAAATCGTCAATATAGGTCCACGTTTAGGTGTAGCCCCCATATAACCTCCCGATTTAAGGTATTTTAAGGCTTTTAGCTACATTTCCTGATCGAATTACCTGAAATTTGACATTTAATGTTCCAAGCGACCAAGAAACTTCTCCAGAAAAAATTGCCAAGATAGGTCCACGTTTGGGTATAATAAATGTTCCACAAACATCCCAGTTGGGACAAGAGAGACATCTCTCATTTCAATGAGTGCACCCCGATTCATATTAGCTCAATGATATGGGACCTACAATTTATATCCGAGTCCGAACGGCGTGTCTTAAGACACCACTTGTAGAGAAGTTTTACATGGCTGAAATACTCAGGAAGTGTCGCCAACGTAACTGAGGGGTATTTTGCCACCGTTGAAAAGTGTTTTGATGTTGCCTGGCCTGGGAATCGAACCCACGACCTTATTTGTGCAAGGCGGGTGTGCATACCATTGCACCACGGTGGCACCCCTACGTTTGGGTATAGTCCTCATATAACCGTACCTCCCTATTTAAGGTATTTTAATGCCTTTAGCTTCATTTTCGGACCGAATTACCTCAAATTTGACGTCTGATGTTCCCAATAACCAAAAAACTTCTCTACCGACCCAAGATAGCCAAAAACAAGGTTGTGATCATACATTCATTTAACGCATTCTGACCTCATAACCATGGGAAACGAACAAGCTATAGACCTGAAAATTACATCCCAACAAATCCCAGATAAGTGAGGGGAGACTTATACCGGAGTGTTCCACCCAATTCAATGCTAAACTCAATGACATTTGTGCAACCTTATATTCGGGTCGAGTCTAAATTTCATCATATTAAAGTACATATTTCAGAAACATGACAATATTCTTCAGACAAATTTACCTTTCGCTGGTGGGTCGTAATGTAGTACTCACAAGCATAAAAGAGCCCGGGCGCAATTCATACCACAGATCGATTATAGATGACCATCTTTCAGGTGTATTTTATTTAAATAATCATTCATTGCACTCTATTATCCAAATTGACCTACCCAATAATACTACGATGTACAAGGCTATGCTGTGGGATAAACGAACATATATATACATATTTATGTACATGTATTCCACCATCTACCACATCAGCAACATGTGTTGTACTCTTACTGCATTAGACATTGCCTCCCTGGGCTACTCTATTCAGAGGGTTTATCGAGGACTAGAAAAAAAAACTAAAAAAAACGAGAGTGAAGCAGAGGCAAAAGAGCGTATATTTTGTACAAGTCCTTTTTTGCCTATTAGACAGATTTTTAATGACTTAATGTAGTTAGACGAAGTATCTGGTAGCAACAAATGCAGCAGGCATGCAATAGGAGTAGTGATGGCATGCACTTCAACCTATTATGGCTTAAATTTGCAAACAAAAACAGGTTAAGCAAAATAAGTGAAACTCTTCGAAATAGGGCGGGGGCACGAACTACATCAACTGACATGTAATGGAAAGATTTTTAAGCTGTTTTGCTAAAAACAATCTATGCATGCACGAAAAAAAAATCACTAAAACCCTTTTTATTATCTACTGGCAAACAGAGAAAACGCGACTAAATTTGCCTGGCAGCAACTCGGTCGTTTTGCATGATAACCCTTAAGCTTGGCAATGGCCATGACAATGGTTGCACGTCACAGCACACCACAGCACAGTAGCAATAGCAGCAGCAGTAACCATAGGATTTGGGGCATGTGGATGAGATATAATTGTATGCAGCAGCAGGTTATCTCGTATGGTGTAGGGCAAACATGTAAGCCACTGTTACTCAGCGATAAAAGAAGATATAACCCCCAACACTGTCTATGCACGCATGCCATGAAAAATCAACAATGTGTAACCGATAAAAGAGTGGAGCGGAGGGACACTTGCAATATCCATACCATGCATTCAAACTGTCCTAAAGAACTTTTTAAAAGAGTTCATCTTCCTGCCTGTCTGCCAGCGTTCCATCCTTCCTCTGTTGTTATATGGTTATCATATAGAGTTTGAATGAAAATCGCCTGGTTCATTATGGAAGCTATGGGGACACATACATAGATATTATGTATGTGTATGTACATGGAAGTGTGTGTTTTTGTGGAAGTGAAAAAAAATCTGTAGTTAAATTTTATTTTATAACTTTAAAACGTGAGTGCATTATCATCGGATTGTACATGCATGAAATACCTTCAATTATCAGCACACACACATTGCCTCAAACTGAATTAAAACTCTACTTTGTTATAGTGTTTTCTTTCTTTTTTGTTCGTATCTTGCTTGTCATGAATTGTCAACCGTTGGGCATCCGCATTCAACAGAGTTTTTAAGAGTTAACTAACCATGTTTAATGATTGTGTTCTGGCTGGCAATCGAAACAAGTAAAAGTTACACTACATTGTGTGATGTGTGAAATAGTCGTCTACTAGGTATATGAGGCTTGACATAGAATAGCTGAAGTAATAAGAAGTCTACATATACTATTGGTTGATGCCCAAAATAGACAGCTAGAAGGAGGGAACTTATCGACTGGCCAAGAGAAGGGAGTCGATATTGCTAGTTTGGCATCGTTCATTATTGATTATGTGGTATAAGAATAAGCCATCTAAAATAATGTAGGTGATTTAAATTCATCTACTATACATTTCATGACATAAAATTCCTCTACTATAGGGTGGTTATCTCATATGCACATGCACGCACTACAGCTAAAGATGGGTTTATACTAGCCATCTATGTCATATGACCTGCAATTTTCCATCGTTATACAGTCGCTAATGTGTGCAATATTGGGGATTTTCCTACGCCATTTACTTTTTGCGTCCACACCAGAAAAAATGCATTGAATTTACATCTCCACATAGTCTGTGTGGGCAGATATGGAATATTTTTATTTCGGGTCATATGACATTGATGGCTAGTGTAAACACCTCTTAAATTGTTTCTGACATAACTTACCTTTGTAGATATCCCTATGAACAAATTCACTCAGTCATGAGTAACGCATGCAGATATAATATTCTGAAATTAGTTTTTACTACAAAAGCCTGCACATATATATATATATATATATATATATAAAACTCAAACTCATTTGTATAAAATGAGAGAATAGATTTTTTATTATTTGAAAGATTAACATTGTAACACAATTTTTTCAACTCACTCGGTGATATTCGGATGGCTTTGCGTGTGGTAGAGTGGTTGCTAGTTTTAATGTGTAACTTTGTCTGGAAGTTTGGTTTAGTCCGTTAAATAAGACAGTGACAGCAATTTTAGTTTTTTTTTTTTTTTTTTGGTTTAAGGATAACATCATCAATGTCAACATAGTTTACTGTCACATAGTACAACCATTCTAAAACAGAAATAAATTTAGTGGTGGTACTAAGTTATCTTGTATTTACAAAATTTGCAAAAACTCTTAAAAACTATACACCTAAGTGGTGCCTCCTTCTTACACCATGGTAAAATATAAGGTTATTTGAGTAGTATCCCCCATAAAAAGTAGTGTATCTATAAAGAATAAGGACATATTCGTTTATCCTGCCTTGACAAGGTGCCGTGTTTTCTTTTATATATTCAAGTGCACGTCTTCTTTAATAAAATGTTCTATCTACTTACGAAAAACTTGTGTTAAATTTAGCGCCACATTTCCATGATTTGTATTTCTATAACCTCAGCCTTTACGCTAATGCGATCAAACTTACCTTATCATAATAATGGTTGATTCTAAATTTATTTTTTGAAATTAAAAATCTGAAAACTTTTAGGTCTACTTTTACGCCCTCAACCAGGGATGAGAGCACACGGAGCTCTTGAAACAAATTTAAATGGAAGGTGCTTACACGTGGGAAATTTTTGCGGATTCTGAAACTACAACGTTGATCACGATTCAAGTTGACATTTTTAATGTTTTTTAGGTTTTCACGATTTTGCTTGAAAACCGCAAGTCCTATCGAAATGGGAATACAAACAATGTTGTAGGTATGAAAATTCTCTACAAGTTTGACTTTTATGACATCTTTGTACTTTTTACCGTTATTGAGATATAGAAATTCAAATTAGGACAATGTTATGCACAGTGCACCTTAACTAACTTTAAATGAAAACCGCTTACACCAGGGAAGTTTTTGCTGAGAAAAATCCAAAAACAAGAAAAAATCGGTGGATGGATTTTTTAATAAATCGCGATCAAATTTCACATTTTTAGGTTTTTTTAGCTAGTCTTATCGAAATGGGACTAAAGAAAATGTTGTAGCAGTGAAAATTCTGTACAAGATTGGCTGATTGATATTTTCCTAGGTTTTACCCTTTTTGAGATATAGAGTTTCAAATCAAACGTTCAGATTTTTTTAGGTCTTCAGGATTTAGCTAGAAAACCGCAAATCCTTTCTAAGTGGGACTAAAGAAAATGTTTTAACTGTGAAAATTCTCTACAAGATTGGTTTACCTAATTATACCCTCAGCATTTATGCTAACGAGGTTATATACACTTTCATACGGGCAAAATGTGCCTCATCGAAATAATGGTTTTAGACCCCAAGTATGTTTGGACGAAATGTGTTCTAGAGAATTTGGAGTCGATTGATCAATGTCCGTCCGTCTGTCTGTCTGGCTGGCTGGTGCGCACGATAACTTTCGAATGGATCAACCGATTCGGTCCAAAATTCAGCTTTCGTAATATTTTGCCCAAACTTAGTTTAAATTCGAAGATGGGCTATACCGGTCCACTCCTTCCGGTACCTCTCCCACAAAAGTTCGAATATGTTCGGAAAATTTGTGCGCACCATAACTCTTGAAGGAAGTAACTGATTTGATTCATACTTTGCACATCGTGAAATTTCTATCAGACTTAGATGAGTGTCCAATATGGACTCAATCGGTCCACTCCTTCGGGTACCTCCCACACAAAATTTCGGATAATTTCAGATTAGGACCTCCTCTCGAATAGCTTTGATCTTTGTTGCAGCAACTTGTATTCACTGCCTCCCATACGACGGTACAGGTTTCATCAGGGGCAAGTCCATACTTCCTGAGAAAATGGCCTGAAAGATGCAAAAAGCCCCTATGACACCGTGTGTAGTGGTTGGAGCGCAAGATAACTCTCGAACGGATCTGCCGATTCGGTCCAAAATTTGGTCTTCGTAATATTTTGTCCAAACATAGTTTAAGTTCGAAGATAAGCCATATCGGCCCACTCGTTCAGGTACCTCACCCACAAAAGTTCAAAAATGTTCGGAAAAATTGTGCGCACGATAACTCTTGAAGGGAGTGACCGATGTAATCCATACTTTGCACATCCTAATATATCTACCAGATATAGATCAGTTTGGAATATGGACTATATTTATCCACTCCTTCGGGTACCTCCCACACAAAATTTCGGTTAAGTTCACTTTAAGACCTGCTCTCGAATCACTTTGATTTTTGTTGAAGCGATTTGCATTCGCTACCTCCATTACGACGGTAAACGTTTTTTCAGGGGCAAGTCCATATTTCTTAGGAAAACAGCCCTTAAAAAATCCCTATGTCACCGGTCGACAACTTCCGAGTCTTTCACCTAATATTAAAAAAAATTCACTAAAATGGTATGCACGATATCACTTGAATGGGGTAACCAATTTGGTCCAAACTTTGGATCTCCTAATATTTTGTCAAAAATTAGTTTAACTTCTAAAATGGCCCATATCGGTCCGCCCTAAGGGTACCTCCAACACAAAAGTTCATCATTTGTGTCTTAGTACAGTTAATTCCTAATCCACATTTTTGTCGGCAAGTTGAAATGTCCAAAAAGGGCCACAAAATTCTGAAGATACCTTAAATTCATTCGAGCTGTCCGTAGGTGAAGGTTTCACTTCACATTGGCTGAGGGTATATATCTGTCGGCAAAGCCGACTGACACTTTTTTACTCGTTGAGATATAGAGTTTCAGATCAAACTTTCAGATTTTCTTAGGTCTTCAGGATTTAGCTAGAAAACTGCAAATCCTTTCGGAGTGGGACTAAAGAACATGTTGTAACTGTGAAAATTCTCTTCAAGATTGGCTTTCCCAATTTTTTCCTAGGTTGTACCATACGTTTAAGGAAGGGTTATATTGGAAAACAACTTAGTACACTTTATCGTCGTTTATGCTACTTTACAAATATTCATAGACAGTATTGCGGTCTTGTTTACAACGATATAATGTTTTTCGTGGGCAAGTCCTAGCCCAGTCAAAATATACATATCTCATGAATGGTTCCTTCTAGGAAAAAAATATTAAGACCAAATTTGTAGATAATTTTTCTGTCTACAATATTTGCTTTAGTTACTTTTCGATTAGATCAACCGTTTTCAAAAAATAAGTCCAAAAGCCTAAAAGCCCCCCAATATCTTTTGACCCCCAATAACTTTTTTGCACACATGGTATCGATGAGGACTTTTTGGACGTTGCTTCTAATTGTAAACCCTAGCTCTCCACTAAAATCCAGCTTTGTGGGAATTTTTGGTATTTGCCCCTTATACGCATGTCTATTTTGACTGGGCAATCCATGTTTCATGACATACATATCCACGGTGACCAACAAAAGTAACTGATGGGCACGAATTGCATGATTCACATCCCAGCAAAAATTTGGATCAGTTAGACATAATGACTAACACAATACAAATTAATGTAACAAGGCTAAACTACTTATTTCACTCCTTACTAAGTAATGAGTAAGGTGGCACAGAACGTGAGTTTCCGACTTCAAATCCTAGGGCTGCGTGTTCAACGCTCACTTTCGGCAACCAAGTTTTTTGTTAAAAAAAATAAAAAAAACAGTTGGTGGTACACATGTAAGCGTTTAAACAACCCTTAATGGTCATTCGTAGCACATAGTGTAGTGTGTTCGGCTACAAATCATAAGTTCGCATGATCAAATCCAGCCGAGAGCAAAATAATATAAAAATATATGAAGTGTCTTGAAATTGAAAACAAATTCCACCTCAACCGTTCTAAAAATGGAATATATGTTTTTTAGCTTATTTTTGAAACGCTAGTGGACATAGAATAACTAGTTATTCAGTGCGACATGACTTCGTTAAAAGAATGGGTTAGTATGTCGTTAAAAAGTACTAATAAAACCCATTATTTAGTAATGATTTTTTTCTTGAATTGGTCGAAACTTTGCTCATTTTAATATTTATTTTACGTTGTTTAAAAATGGCCTATATCGATCAGTAGAATACAACCCACAAATATTTGACATCTATGCAGTTTAGGGACATGTTAAGGATAGTTTTGAAATTTTTACAGCAAGTAATTCTCGGGGCTCGTATGTCAGAGACTGAGGGTATATCCCTGATTGATATTTGATTACTTGTTTTATACAGTCATAGCCTAAAGGTATTTTCTATCGGCAACGCCGACAGATTTGTATACCCTACATCATAATCTGGCAAGGGATATTATGTGTTTGTGGATTTGTATGTAACATGCAAAGGGAAACGAGACAGACCCTTAGTTTCAATTTAGGAAACACACTTTCCGACCTTATTTAGGCATGTCCGTCACTGTATTTTAATGATCAAAGTACAGATCGCTTCATTATTCTATCCGAGAAAAATTTAGGATTATAACTTTTTATCGAAAGTATGAACGCTACTGATTTTCATGTGAGTCGGTTCAGATTTGGACATAACTTCCGTATATATTTTCAGTCGATGTCCGGGTTCGAACCCAGGAGGAGCAAAAACATCATACTTTCCAACGGCGGCAAAATACTCATCAGCGCAATGTAGCTGATATTTGATGAGAAATTTTAAATGTTTGACGCAATTATGTCTAGATATAAATTTGCCAAATTGTATTAAATTCGGTCGTGGTTTGGATATAGCTCCCATATACGAGGGATGAACGATAACTATCTGGCCTAATAATGAAAACGCAAATATTTACCATCAAAAATTTTATTGTTTTCTTATGTAGTCTCCAGCATGATTTATACACTTTTTCGTGCGCTGAAAGCTATTGGCGAAGCACTTTTTCCACTCCGATTGAGACACCTCCAAAACAGGGGTTTTGAACGCTTTTACAGCATCTTCAGGCAACATGAATCGTTGACCACGCCCTTTTTTCTTGATGTGCTGGAATCAAATGAAGTCATTGGATCCCCAGTCAGGGCTGTAAGACGGAAGACCAATCAATTCCACGTTTTGTCCGGTCAAACAGGCGCTGGTTTGAATCGATGTGTTAGAGCCCACATTGTCGGGATGCAGAATGATGTTCCTTCTCTTGTTCGTTTATCGAACTTCTCAGGAGACTTCAGGCAAACAAATTATAGTGTACCACTCAGAATTAACCGTCCTATATTTCTCAAGTCGTATAGTCGCCACACGGTCAGTTTTTCTGAAGAAACAGGCAACCTTTTGCTTCGAAGCGTTTCTTACCTGAACAACTTTGGTTGATTTGGCTCGTTTTCGAAGACCCAAACTGCCGATTCCTTTTTTGTTTGAGGCTCCTAAGCATAGATTCTAGATTCGTCGTCTGTGACGATCTTAAAAACGTCGTTGAAAGCAACGCAGTCGATTTTATGCTCAATTTCTTTGAACCAATTCACAGGAGCCTTTTTTGATCGATTAACCAATTTTGCTGGATCTAACGAGAAAAATCCTTTTATGCGGCCAGGTGTGTATGCAGTATCAAATGTCAGTTGGTGAAAGAAATGCCTAAGGATGCGTCTATCGTACGGTATTTAACATGGCGATCTCGCATTATCCGTTCATGCACGGCATATCTTTCTGGCACATCGTCCGATTTTGGGCGACTCTCACGAAATTCGTTTTTTGCCATGTGGCGACCACGGTTGAATTCATTAAACCAGTTTTTCCTAGTCCTAAAGGACGGTCCTTTATCGACGTACAAAAATTTAATTTGATCGATACACTCTTGCGGTGATTATCTACGTCAAAAGTTGTGAAAAATTCTTGGACAAAAATGTTCACAAGTAAATTCCATTTTTTTTCAAAGTGATTTTTGCAGGTCACTGTAAACAACACATAACATGCTCGTACGACAAACTGTCCTTAGTAAGCCTAGGCTAAAAACCGTCAAACTATCCAAAACAAATTCAATCAAATGGCGCCTAGCTATACGCGGTGTTGTCTAGTTTTCGTGCAGCCTTCGTACATATGACAATAAAGTTGAAAATAAACCCAAGGCATATTTATATAAGGTACAAGTGACCAGAAGACTTCTTCTTCTTTTTTTGTAAATTTAATTTTCAAAATTTAATAGGGTCTACTCATGAAAATTAGAACTTCGAAATTTGCTACCATAAAATGCTGCATTCATCGAGAATTCTATACGTGTTATATTTACATTTTGATTCAAACTTTTTCTATTTTAGGGGTTTTTCAAAATGTATTTATGTTTTTCCTGAAAAAAAATTTTGGAACGACCCTATTATTCAATATTTATCTTTGACAATTAATTTTTAATTTTGGTTTTTGTAAATTTGTTGTTGTAATTCATGCATATAACTTATATAAATTTGCCATGAATAAACCTATTGTGATCTGAAAAATAATTCAAATTGAGCATAAAAATTAAATTTTTTTTAAATAAGACGAAACATTTTCTACATTTATTGGAGTTTAAAAGTAATCAGAACGAAATTTGTTTCGAAATATGTTAAGAAAAAAACAGGACAAAAATGTTTGTAAAGTATTGTCTCATTAATAACCCTAATAGAATAATGTTTACAAACGACTTGTTTCCCTTGAGTCATACTATATATTTTTTTTGTTTTCGTTGTTGGGCACAACCACTGTGAAATGGTCACAACAGCAACTAGCCACAAGCATTCCAACTTTTTTTGCTTTACCTTCCGTCATTTAAAACATCGATTCTTGACTCTAAATGAACAAAATGTGCCTACGCTGTGCGATCTTTAGGTAACCACTTTTTCTCCTGGAATCTTGGCTCATTAATCATGCGATATTTTTGGGTATATGGATTTTGTAGAGGTAGTCCAACGAAAAACATGTTCCCATAGTTAAGTGTTACATCAAATAATAAAGCCATCATCTGTCCTTCTTTAATTCTCCAATCCAAATATGTGAAAACATGTTTCAGCAACAACAATATGTACAACATATTAATAAAAACCTAAGTTATGAAAATATTTAAATATCATTTGTAATAAGTATAGTTATTGTAAACAAATAACGTAATTTGTGATGATATTAGAACAATGTTCATCGCTAAAACGTATTCCCTGAGTCTATTAAATGTAGCATACATGTGTGGCATGCAAAGAAATATAATATGATCATGTGCTCATGCTTACAGAACAACTCAAAGAAGCGGTCCTAGTCATTCGTATTCAATTTATAATTATAATTATGTATAATATGTAGATATCTCGTTTCTAGAAACAATAGTAATTAAGTAATTTAAATGCTCATTTTGGTTTAATAATATCAATTTTTTTATTTTTTCATTGTAGTTAAATTTTTGAAAAATGGCTCAACCACAAATGTTGCAAATTAAATTATCCCGCTTCGATGCTCAACCCTGGGGCTTCCGTTTACAAGGTGGAACTGATTTTGCACAACCTCTTCTTGTACAAAAGGTAAGTTGCGGTGAAATGAAATAAATAATTTTCTATCTTACTTTAAATATACTTATGAAATGTTTTCCATAACAATAATTAAGGAGAATTTGGTTGATATATGAGACATTCGAATTTATAGATAAATTAAGATCACTGGATCTATAAACTAATAAGACAACAAATATATTCATACATTTTCTATGACAACAATGTACACCTGGTTTTTTTTTGGTTTTGTGAAACAATACGCCCCAAACCAGTCATCACTGCTTGTATGCATGACGCACTGACAAAACCTTAACCTTTTTTCTCCCAAAATTGCTGTTAAGTGCAACAAATGTTTGCCAAATTGTTTTGTAGTCATTTTTTGTGTTTTTGTTTTTTCGCTGTAGTTTGATTATGATTCATCCAACGGTATACATAAATTTAAATACATTTAATAACATACTCACCGACTGACCAATGGGTCAGTTATGGTGCTTAGCGGTTAGTACCACAAAAATATGTGTTATTTTGATCAATTTGCAAACCACACAAACGCATGTAGCCACTCATCACTTACCATCATCAACACTCAATAGGCCAACAAAACGTGAGATGATCAATTGAAAGTTTATATTCATATTTGGTTATGAATTTGTGTTTAGAGATTTTTGTCATTAAATTAGGGTGTTGTGGAAAAATGTTTGAAAAATAAAGAAAATATTATATATATATATTATATTATATATTATATTTCGATTTAGCCGATAGCTTTTATTGCTAGTGCTTTTTGTAATTTTTCTTTATTATAATTTATAATTATAATAAATATATTGAAATAAAATAAATAAATATTATATTTCGATTGTCAATGGCGTCATGACATTTCTCCATGCTTGATTGTTGATGACTTAAGGGGTTATGGCCACTTACAAATTTTACGAAATGGAAAATTTTGTTATTGACTAATTTTAAAGTACAGATAGAATAGAATATGTGGCAAAATTTTCGAATCGGTCGGACAAAAATTAGCTGAGATATGAGCGTTAGAAATGAAAAATTAATTGCGATTTGTATTTAACATCGAAGTTTAAAACGCGGTTTTCTCAAAATGGCATTTTGGAATGCGGTGCCCACTGTAGCTCGAAAACGATTGATCTGATCTTCATATGGTTTTGTGGTATTATATATATAAAAACTTGTACTTAAGCGAGAGACTTAAAATAATGGTAGCCGATAGCTTTTATTGCTAGTGCTTTTTGTAATTTTTCTTTATTATTATTTATAATTATAATAAATATATTCAAATAAAAATAAAAAAATGGCGGATTTATGGCGAAAAAACTATCAATTGTTATAGTTAAAATCAAAATTTTGAATTTAACAATTAACAATTGATAGTTTTCAATTCCGTACAAGATTATTAGGTTGTTAATGATCCTACAAAAACATATGCTGATCGGTTTATTCGTTTTGAAGCTACAGTGGGCATCTGAAACTGTTTTAGTAAAAACAACGTTTAGTAGGCGCCATTTATCGGAATACTGTGAAATATTTTTCAACAAAAAAAAAAATCTGCAAGTAGCTGAAGGTGTGATCTATGAGATGAAAACAAAATCTTCTGGGCCATTCGCATTTGTTTTTCTATCCACATTAAATTAATTTATTTATTATACATTTTTTACTTACACCCTAATTTATTTAAGGCCTCCCAAAATTGCAAAATTTATGAGTCGTAGAAATTATCTATACATAATATTAAAAAAAAAATCAAAGAGAAATATGTACATATTTACTTTTCGCTGATGAGTGTTCGTTTTTGTGGTATTTTGTTAATGGTCAAGCGTTTTTCGAATTCATTGATAGCGAATTTTGCTGATTCATCATTGAACCATGCGAATGAGTGGTGGATTATTGGTAGATATTCATAAACACTACAATGTGTAATGTGTGAGCCGGTAGTGAGTGGTTGAAAATGGTTGTCTTCGGTTTGAAATAGTGGCCACTGGCCACTCATGTATCTGACATGCTGTCCATCTTCAAAATGTATGTTATTTTGAATGGGGGAAAGTAGCCAAGGTCTGTAGAAATGAGGCAATGTAAAAAAATAAATAAATAAAGATGATGCTTCATTTAGACAGCTTGAAGTTCTGTAAAGTTCTTCTGTTATTTGGGAGGAGAACTTCGGTAAACTTCGGATGGCCTCATCAGGACTTCTGTGGTGTATAAAACACCTAAAGAGGCATTCGATAAACTTCGGATGACCTCAAGAGGACTTCTGTTGTCCATAAAAGACGTCAAGATGTCTTCTGTTGCCCATAGATGACCTCAAGAAGTCTGCTGTTGTCCATAGTTAACCTTCTCAAGAGATCTTCTGGAGTCTATAAATGACTCCAGGAGGGTCCTTTGTCCCCAATATAAGACTCAAGGGGTATTCTGTTTTTAATAGATGATGAATAGACGATCCCAAGAGGTCTTCTGTTGTCTTTGTTGTTCTCAAGAGGTCTGTTGTGTATAGATGACATGAAAAATTAAAGAGATATTTTTTGTCGCTGAAAGACCACAAATGGTTTTCTTTAACATGTCCTCTGTTCCCTGTAGATAACCGCAAGAGGTCTTCTGTTTGCTAGAAAACACTACAAGTTATATTCTCGTAGGATCATCTCATGAGGTCTTCCATTGTTTAAATATGAGCTCAAGAGGTCTTTTGTTACCTACAGATGACCCCAGGAAACCTTCTGTTGTCTATAGAAAACAACAAGTTGTCTTCTGTTGTCCTCAAGTAGTGTTATGTTGCCTGCAGTTGATCTCAGACCGTCTTCTATAGTTTAGAGAAGCCCCCCAGAGGTCTCCTCTTTTCCATAGAAGACTTCAAGAGGTATTCTGTTATTTATTAACGACCTAAAGAGGTCTCAATAGACGACCTCAGGTGTCTTCTGCTGTCTACATTTGACCTTAAAACTATTAAAGTATCTGTTTTCTAGAAAGATCGCAGGTTGTCTCCCCAGAGGGTATTCTGTCGTCCAAAGAAAAACTCAAGAGGGCCTCTGTCACCTACAGATGGCTTTCCGTCGTCTATAGATGACCTAAAGATGTCGTCTGTTGTCTGTAGATCACCGCAAAGGTCTTCAGTTTTCGAGCTGTCTTCTCAAAGGATCTTTTATCATCTACTGAAGGCCTCATGAGGTCTTCTGCTGCCTATATATGACCCCAAAAAAAACCTTCTGTTATCGATAGGTGTCTATGAATGATTTCAAGAGGTCTTATGTTGCCAATATATGTATGACCCGAAGAAATCTTCTGTTGTCTATAGAGGACAATAAATGGTCTTACTTAAGCAGGTCTTCTGTCCTCTTTAGAAGACCACAATGGGCCTTCCGTCGTCTATAGATGACCTAACGATGTCTTTTGTTGTCTGTGGATCACCGCAAGGGTCTTCTGTTTTCTAGCTGTCTTCTCAAAGGATTTTTTGTCATCTACTGAAGGCCTGAAGTGGTCTTGTGCTGCCTATATATGACCCCAAAAAACCTTCTATTGTCGATAGATGTCTATGAATGACTTCAAGAGGTCTTCTGTTGCTTAAATATGACCCGAAGAAACCTTTTGTTGTATAGAGAACAATAATTGGTCTTCTGTTGTCCTGTAGTTTAATTCAGTAGGTCTTCTATTATTTACAAAACCCCTCAAGATGTCAACTGTTGTCCATAGAAGACCTCAAGCGGTATATGACCTCAACAAGTATTATGTTGTCTGTAGAAACATTCTGTTGTCTATAGGTGTCGCAATTCTGATCAAGAACAAAATAGCTGCCAGCGTCGCTGGATGGGTTCCAATATCAGATAGGGTCATGATGGTGAAAATATCTGGAAAACCAATTAATATAAACATAATACAAGTTTATGCACCCACCTCTGATAGCAATAACGACGAAATAGAACAGTTCTACAACGACTTGGAAAAATTGTTGAAAATGACAAAACCGCACGACATCACAATAATCCAAGGGGATTTTAATGCCAAAGTCGGGCAAGAAGTAACAGCTGAAGTTACAGGCAAATTCGGACTGGGAAAACGGAATGAAAGAGGAGACAAATTGATTCAGTTTTGCCAAGAATATAAATACAAAATCACCAATACATTATTTTGTCTTCACCCTAGGCGACTTTATACGTGGAAATCACCTCAGGATAATAATGGCAACATAGTAAGAAACCAAATAGACTACATTTTGATAAATAAGAGGTACTGTACGTGTGTGTCAAAATGTTCTACCTATCCTGGTGCTGATGTCCCCTCAGACCATAACCTTTTAATGTGCAATTTAAGAATTAAACTTGCTACCACTCGCAAGAAAAAGCCGGAACCAAGAATCAATATTGAAAAACTGAATGACCCATTAACGAAACAAACGATAAAGGAACAATTAAATGCCGACCTCACTGAAATAAATGCAACAATATGTAATGTCGAAAACCTATGGAACCAAGTGAAAAAATCCATAAAAGATGTCACAAAAAATATAATCGGAACCAACATGCGCAAAAAAGAAGATCCATGGATAACGGATGAAATTCGAGCACTTCGGAAAGAAAGAAGTAAACACAGAAATGTAAACTATGAAAGATATTGGGAGATAAACCAAGAAATTAAAATCGCAACACGTGCTGCAAAAAATGAGCAAATAAATAAGCAATGTCAGGAAATTGAACGACTTAAAATACTTCATGACGACTTCAATCTCCACAAAAAATTAAAAGAGACATCTGGTATTTATCCAAAGAGATCGTCAACATTTATCTACAATGATAATAAAGTAGCAATTTATGAAACTGCAGAAAAGAAAAAACTATGGGAAGAATATATTAAGCAACTAGCAGACCCCGGTCCGCGTTGCTGGCCCGTCGTAATGAGTTTTAATTCAAAAGTAGGTATTTTCTACCTCACTTCTTCGGTCCATTGTCAAACCGAGAAGGATTTTACATTTATCAACAGATTTTGTCTGTAACCTTTCTTTTCTCTTACGGACTTTGTCGGATTTTTCGCCAATTTGTGCCTTCTAGGATTTATTATCGTCCATGTCACTGCCTTTATCCTAAAGCGATCTAATAATAAAAGTTAAAAAAATGATTAAATCGAATTCTCCCGCTTATTTAGACCTGTATGTTTTAGCTTTTCATGGCTGATGGACCGTTGAACCTCACCATTTAAGTACATTTGTAAATATATAGTTTTTCTTGATCGGGGGACAACCACCGTTGTCTCGAAAACTAATTTGCAACCTGATGCACTCATAAGTTTAACAAATTCACCGATTATAAAATAATAGGCCCCGAAATTTGTCTACAAATATATAGCATTTTGGACCACGGGACATTCCTGAATATTTTCTGAAAATTAGGTTCAGTAGTTTTGGAAAAATAATGTTTTGAAAAGAGTGGGTGTGGTCATCAGTTTTCAAGATATAACATGTTAAAAAAGTGGGCCTGGTCCGGTCCTAGGGTGCACACAACTTCATTGCCTACCAAAATGTATGCTGAAACCGATATAATCATAAGTTTGGCTTATACATATAGCATTTAACAGAAAGGCATGGGGAAGGTACCCCACATAACAACGACAAACATTGAGCTTTTGCTGCAAATTTTATGGAAATCCCTTCAGTAGTATTGGAGTTATGACATACTAAAAAAACAGGCTTGGTCGGGCCTATAGGCCCCAAAGAAGTGCCTAGATTGTAGATTAATCCGTAAATTTTTATTCCGATACATACATAATTTTTGCATATATAACGTTTTTTTAAAAATATCGCATAGGTGAGGTACCCCGCCCCCTCTGGAATTCAATAAAATATGTAACCCGTTTTCGGGGGCGTGGTAAACTTTTCTTTCCAAAAAACCTAAGTTGGGTTATGACAGCATTTGATTTTTATTCATAAAGGTAAGGCGTTTTTTTTTAAATATGCCCTCTTCAAAATTGAAGAAAATATGCCTGTACATTCCCTGACATTTTCACGAATATCGGTTCAGTAGTTTTGTAGATGTAACATATTTTAAAAAGTGCGTATGGTCAAGTCTGTGGTTCCTAAAAAGTAGGTAAGTCGGAGACACAATCACAATTGTCTCGCAATTTAACTTCCAAATAGATACGTTTCTTGATCGGGGGACAACCACCGTTGTCTCGAAAACTAATTTGCAACCTGATGCACTCATAAGTTTAACAAATTCACCGATTATAAAATAATAGGCCCCGAAATTTGTCTACAAATATATAGCATTTTGGACCACGGGACATTCCTGAATATTTTCTGAAAATTAGGTTCAGTAGTTTTGGAAAAATAATGTTTTGAAAAGAGTGGGTGTGGTCATCAGTTTTCAAGATATAACATGTTAAAAAAGTGGGCCTGGTCCGGTCCTAGGGTGCACACAACTTCATTGCCTACCAAAATGTATGCTGAAACCGATATAATCATAAGTTTGGCTTATACATATAGCATTTAACAGAAAGGCATGGGGAAGGTACCCCACATAACAACGACAAACATTGAGCTTTTGCTGCAAATTTTATGGAAATCCCTTCAGTAGTATTGGAGTTATGACATACTAAAAAAACAGGCTTGGTCGGGCCTATAGGCCCCAAAGAAGTGCCTAGATTGTAGATTAATCCGTAAATTTTTATTCCGATACATACATAATTTTTGCATATATAACGTTTTTTTAAAAATATCGCATAGGTGAGGTACCCCGCCCCCTCTGGAATTCAATAAAATATGTAACCCGTTTTCGGGGGCGTGGTAAACTTTTCTTTCCAAAAAACCTAAGTTGGGTTATGACAGCATTTGATTTTTATTCATAAAGGTAAGGCGTTTTTTTTTAAATATGCCCTCTTCAAAATTGAAGAAAATATGCCTGTACATTCCCTGACATTTTCACGAATATCGGTTCAGTAGTTTTGTAGATGTAACATATTTTAAAAAGTGCGTATGGCCAAGTCTGTGGTTCCTAAAAAGTAGGTAAGTCGGAGACACAATCACAATTGTCTCGCAATTTAACTTCCAAATAGATACATTCGTGATTATTGTAAATATAACATTTTTAAAAAGTAGGGTATACTTCCGAAATTCAACTCAATTTGTAGCCTATTTTAAGCGGGGACCATCTCTGTACATTCCCTGGCAATTTCAGGAAAATCGGTTCAGTAGTTTTTGTAGAAATGATAAAAATAGAAAATTGAAAAAAGTGGGCGTAAGAGTGGGCATGGTCAAATTTTCTTTGCATAAAAACCCAAGTCGGTCCAGCCGTTCTCAACTGATGCCATTACCAACGAACGATATTTGATTTTTATTTATAAAGATTTAAAAGTTTAGACAATTCGCGATTTTCTTGAAAATCCCCTGTAGGTATAACCTAATTAGAAAGTGAGCGTGGTCGGATCTTAAGTCACAAAATAAGTACGTAAGGTTGGAGACACAATCGCCATTGACTCGCAAATAAATTCCCAAACCGATACATTCATATTTGTTGCAAATATTGCATTTTTACAAAAATAGGGCATAGGGGAGGTACCCGCCCGATCCGAAAGTCAAAAAATATGTAGCCTATTTTTTATCGGGGACCAACTCTGTACATTCGCTGAAAGTTTCAGGAAAATCGATTTAGTAGTTTCGTAAATATAACATATTTTAAAAAGTGGGCGTTGTCCAGTCTTAATGCCCCAAATAAGCACGTACGGTCGGAGACACAATCGCAATTGACTCGGAAATTTATTTTCAAGGCGATACATTTGTAATTGTTGCAAATATTGCATTTTTACAAAAATAGGGCATAGGGGAGGTACCCCGCCCGATCCGAAATTCAACCATATAGCCTATTTCAACCGGGGGCCATCACTCTACGTTTTTTGCAAATTTCAGGAAAATCTATTGAGTAGTTCCGTAGATATAACATATTTATAAAAGTGGGCGGAAAAGTGGGCGTGGCCAATTTTTCTTTGCATAAAAACCTAAACTGGACTATGACTAACATTTCCACAAAAAATTATCCAAATCGCTCTAGCCGTTTTCAACTGATTCAATTACCAACAAACGACAATTGAGTTTTATATATAAAGATTATTTATCGATCACCAACGAACATCCTTATCCAACTCTGGGGATGAAATTAATTTTACAGGGACACCCATTACTGAGAATGAATTACAACTAGCTATTACGTCAATGAAGGATAAAAAGGCAATGGGTCCAGACGAAATACCTGCCGAGGTACTTAAGTTAATAGACGGAAATAACACCAAGCTTCTTTTAAAATTATTCAACAATATATATAAAACAGGACAATATCCCCAAGATTGGCTCAAATCAACATTTATTACAATACCCAAGAAAAATAATGCGAAGACCTGCAGCGACTATAGACTAATAAGTCTAATGAGCCACGCTCTTAAAATATTTTTAAAAATAATACATAGACGAATCTATTCGATCTGCGAAGCACACATGGGACAAACACAATTTGGATTCAAGGAAGGCATGGGGACACGAGAAGCGTTACTAGCTGTACAAGTATTAATACAAAATTGTCGAGAGGTACAAAAAGATGTATTCTTATGTTTCGTAGACTACGAAAAAGCGTTCGATACGGTAAATCATGATAAATTGATAGAGATCCTACTTTCAATCGGATTGGAAGACAGTGACATAAACTGCATTAAAAACCTATACTGGAAACAGATAGCAAACATTCAAGTAGATAATGAATTAACTGACGATGTTCCAATTTCAAGAGGTGTAAGACAAGGCTGCATATTGTCCCCTCTTTTATTTAACATATATTCCGAGAAAATACTCGAAGAATCTGTACGTGGAAAGAATATTGGTATCCAACTAAACAACACCTTAATAAATAACATACGCTATGCTGATGACACCGTATTAGTAGCAAGCAGCATAGCTGGACTACAAAAATTAATAGACGCAGTAACACAAAATAGCGAAATATACGGATTAAAAATCAACGTTAAGAAAACAAAATATATGGTAGTACGCAGGAATCATACCGACAATAATACGCCACTAAAGATAAATAACGATGAAATAGAGCGAGTGACAACCTACAAATACCTCGGTATTCAAATCAACGATAAATGGGACATATCAAGAGAAATTAAATGCCGAATAGAAATGGCAAGAAACAATTTTTTCAAACATAACAAAGTTTTACTTAGCCACGACATAAGTCTTACTACAAAAATACGATTTGTAAAATGTTACATATGGTCCGTTTTATTGTACTCTGCGGAAACATGGACTTTGAAAGCTGTAGATGAAAAAAGACTGAACTCGTTCGAAATATGGATATATCGTCGAATTTAAAGATCCCATGGACCGAGCGCATTACAAACGACGGAGTGTTAGAACGCATGCAAGTCGAACGCCAATTAATAAAAATTATAAAAACACAAAAAACCGCATATCTTGGTCACATTATGAGGCATGAAAAATATAAGCTTCTGCAAACAATTATCCAAACAAAAATCGATGGGAGAAGACCGAGAGGGCGACGGGAAACATCATGGCTCAAAAACATTCAAGACTGGACTGGACACCATAATGAAAGAACTCTTTTGAATGCCGCTAAAAACAGAAACCTATATATAAATTAATAAACTGATTTGTTAAATATACCAAACTATCATTATGTAATTGTATGATCGCTAAAACCCGAATACGGAATGGCAAATAAAGAAGAAGTCTATAAAAAATAGCAAGTGATCTTTTTGCGTCCGTTCTCTAAAGATGACCTCAAGAGGTCTTCTGTCATCTCGAGAGGTCTTCTGTTGTCTATAGAAGAGGTTAAGGTGCCGTCTGCTGTCTATAGGAGACCACAGGTGTTTTGTTTTCTTCCAAAGATCTTCTGTCGTATATTCCAGACCTCAACTTCTGCCTATATATGACCCCTTATGTTGTTGGTAGACAACTGTAGGCCTTTTGTTTTCTATGGAAGACCTCAAGAGGTCCTATAGATGTCCTCAAGAGGTCATTTGTTGTCCATAATATACTTCAAAGGGGTTTTTTGCAGTCATGCAGTTTAGAAATTCTTGAATCCGCTGGTGTTGTTGTAACAGTATATTAATTATATGTTTGTAAGTTCGTTTCTCTGCTTAATCTGGCTCTGGGTCTATATCCAGCTAAAGAAATGTGACTGCTTCAATGTGTTGTAGCCACAAAGCTACTGGCGTTAGTTGAGTTGCTTTGGCAGGGCAGTTAAAAAGCTGCAGTGCGTCGTGCGGACCTGTGCCGCATGCTGGGCATCCTTTTGCATGGTGTCATTGATCCTTGTCCTATAGGAATTTAGACGGCTGCACTACCCCGAGCGTAGTTGAAACAAAACAGCTATGGTTTATCATGGCAGTTGAGGAATCTTAGCTGCGATAGATATGGGATGTTCTCCGACGATCGCATTCATACGATGGTTGTTTATGGCATCTGCGATTGCATCAGTGTGAATGCTATTTAAACCTGCTTAAAAGGATTGTTGATCTAGGTGTTATCTCTTATCACATTGGACATCTCCATCTGACATACCTGGGAAAGGGGAGCCCTATCCACCAAATGGTGATTGCGATGGCTCTCACGGTAACACCCGAGCAAGTACTGCAACGAAAGGATGCCATTATGTTGAATCTTTGTCTCCTCAAGTTAACTGGTGACATGAGGTGGTACACTGTTGCAATTGTCAGGGCGGCATTTTGACAGGTTTGAATATTTTTTTCCATCACGTTGCGGACCGCAGTGAGGTAATTTGTTGTCCATAATATACTTCAAAGGGGTTTTTTGCAGTCATGCAGTTTAGAAATTCTTGAATCCGCTGGTGTTGTTGTAACAGTATATTAATTATATGTTTGTAAGTTCGTTTCTCTGCTTAATCTGGCTCTGGGTCTATATCCAGCTCAAGAAATGTGACTGCTTCAATGTGTTGTAGCCACAAAGCTACTGGCGTTAGTTGAGTTGCTTTGGCAGGACAGTTAAAAAGCTGCAGTGCGTCGTGCGGACCTGTGCCGCATGCTGGGCATCCTTTTGCATAGTGTCATTGATCCTTGTCCTATAGGAATTTAGACGTCTGCACTACCCCGAGCGTAGTTGGACCAAAACAACTATGGTTTATCGTGGCAGCTGAGAAACCTCAGCTGCGACAGATGTGGGATGTTCTCCGACGATCGCATTCACACGATGGTTGTTTTTGGCATCTGCGATTGCATCCGTGTGAATGCTATTTAAATCTGCCTGATAGGATTGTTGATCTAGGTGTTATCTCTTGTCACATTGGACATCTCTTTCTGACATACCTGGGTAAGGGGGGCCATATCCACCAAATGGTAATTGCGTTGGTAACACGGTAACACCCGAGCAAGTACTGCAACGAAAGCATGCCATAATATTGAATCGTTGTCCTCTCAAGTACATGGTCCACTGATGACATGAGGTGGCACCCTGTTGCAATTGTCAGGGCGGCATTTTGACAGGTTTGAATATTTTTTCCATCGCATAGGAGACCACAATGACGCCACATAGTTTACCGCAGATCGACCTATCGTGTTATATGTGGTCAACAAAGTTGCTTCGTCTGCACCCCCTGAATTCCACGTATGACTGACGTCCACACATATAATTGACGTCACATATAATTGATTATCCAATGTATCAAACTTAGCCGGAGGGTAGTCAAATACTTTTTAAAAGTCAAATACTTTTTCCAAGTCACACGGCTTGCTCTGGTTGAGTCCTCGAATAATACGTGTGAAGATGGCGTGCAGCGTTGTTGTCGTGCTGAACTGCTTACGGAAACCACGCTGATGATCGGCCGCGGGTGTAATATACCCATCCTGCTATGCGAGGTTTTTCGAATCACGAAATGGTGGTTATTTCGTAGTTTGTAATAATTAACATATTGGCTAAACATCAAATATCTTCAGTTGAGGATAAAGGGCTCTGAAATGATGGTCCCCTTCGTAATATACATATGGGGATTTCGGAGTAAAATGGGACACTTTTTCAAAAAGGGGTTTTTGATTTCCTTTATTTTTTGCTGTGATGATGTTTGTCATCGGCAAAACATTTAAGTATATTTTCATGTTTTTTTAAATAACTGTTTCAGAGATATCGCGCCTTGAAAAAGTCGAATTCTGTAAAAATTATATGCAAAGAAATACTCATTACCTCTTTAATATTGATCCAAGTTCAAAAAATCTTTTATTTGGTAGTTTTGTTGGTGAAATCAAAAAACACTTTCCAAAAAAGTATCCGATTTCACTCAGAAATCCCCACATATTCCTTTATTTCTTGTTTTAAAATCTGTGTATTAGTTGCTCTTGTTGTTTTGTCTTAAACAAAGTCTACGCCGAGGACAAAACAAATTTGTCATTGCGCTGGTGATGACGATGATGCTGTTCTGTAATGGTCACCAATGAATGATGATGGTACACAAATTACCAGTACATCTCTCTGTTTTGTTTTTTGTACATTGTCTGTTTACATTGTATGTTGATTTTTTGGTATTTTTCTTTTAGCGCAATAAAAAACGTGATTTTTTTGGCTTACATTCTGTTTACCATGTGTCATTTACATACATTTTCAAGCTTTCAGCCATCATTTCATTATACAATCAACGAAAAATATGGCAAAAAAACAGTTTTCTTTTATTATTATTTTTTCCGTGTCACCGAGATTTGTATTGTAGATTTCTGGTGTTATTGTTCACTGTTTTAAATAAATATGTCAAAACTGTTATATTTGTTTATAAAAAGAAATTCAATTTATTAAACTTAATAAATAAAATGAAATAACAAGTGGGTAACAAGAGACAAGGTGGATTGACAACGAATTGTAAATGCTCTTCAGTGTGGGTGGGAGGGTGCTATTGGAAAAAAGTTTTATTTTGGGCTACTTTATTGTAAAGGCATGTTAGAAAAGTTATTTTAAATCTTAGTTTTTGTGACATTTTTCCTTTTGTTAATACAAAGTGAATTCCCAATGAGCCTGCCCTCCCTCCTAGTCTTCAGATAACAACTTCGAAAATATGTGCCTAAATGTATTTCCATACACAATATAATCTCTTAATGGCCAATTATTCATCAGCATCCACTAGGGACCATTAACAATATGTTTTGCCTCCCACCTTCCTCTGTAGAAAAATAGCTGTTTAATTTTTCGTTCATATTTCTCCCAGACATTTTCTATTTTTATATTTACAACAATAAAATAACTGCCAGCTTAATAAAGCATTAAACGTTTTTTTGTTTTTGTAACATTTTAAGCTTAAAGGTTATTTTTGAAAAATAAAACAAGCAAACGTTTTTATTTGCACAGCTGGTAACTGTTCTGTCTGGTGCTAAAATGAATAATTTTTAGATTATATCGACACCTCCAAATAATAGTATGCTAAGTCTAAAAAGTGAGTTTTGCAGGAGAAGCTCTCAAAGTGTGGAAACTTTTCTGAACTTCAGTACTATGCTAAGTCAATATTTGTTTATAACTTCTGTTCGGATTGACCGATCATTACCAAAATTTGACAGAATTTAAGTTAAAGGACGTTCGACACCTCCAAATAATAGTTTGCTAATTCTGAACAGTGAGTTTTGCAGGACAAGCTCTAAAAGTTTGGAAATTTTTTTGACCTTCAGTACTATGCTAAGTATTTATTTGTTTATAACTTCTGTTCGGATTGTCCGATTATTACCAAAATTTGACAGAATTTAATTTAAAGGACGTTAAATATAAAAATGGAAAGAACTTGAAAACATGCTAAGTCGACTTAGCATACTATTGTTTGGAGGCGTCGATATGTATACAAAGCTATGTATGTATAGCAAAGTATTTAATATAATAACAAATAAGCTGGAATGAAATAAGTAATAATAAAACAACCACAAAAGTTAGATACATATGAGGATTTTTGAGTGAAATCTGACACTTTTTCAAAATGAGGTTTTGGATTTCCTTTATTTCTTGCTGTGGTGATGCTGCTCTTCAGCAAAATATTTCAAAATATTTTCAGATTTTTTTACTAACGGTTCGAGAGATATCGCGCTTTGAAAAAAGTCGAATTCCGTCTAAATATAACAAATCATTTATTGCATTTTTTAATTTTTATTAAAAAATAGAAAAGAAAAAATTGAATAGTGGGCTTGGATGCAATTTTCGATTTCTGTAAAAACTATATGCAAAGAAATACTTATAACTAGACATCGGATTTTTACATATTTTTTTAAAAATGTTAATGCAAATAATTCGTTTATTAAACAATGGAACCTGGAGCTTTGAACGTATTTTTGATTATTTTCAATAAAATATCGAATTTCTATATTTGGAACGATATAATTTTAAATAATAACGTAGTTACAATTGGTTGAAATTTCAAAAATATTCAAAAATCCGATGTCTACTCTTAAGTTCTTTAACATTGCTCTAAACAGTGTGAAACATTTGTTATTTAAAAAAAAACATGTAAGAAAAGTCTATAATCGGACGGAGCCGACCATGGGATACCCTATACCACTATCCCTGGACAATCGCTCTCCACGGAACATCTTTTCAATGATTGTGAAAATTTAATTATCAAATATCAGAGATGTAATGTATAATACTTATGACCAAAACCAAAAAGTTATCCAGCATGACAAAGACATTTTTGTAGCAGGAAAGGAAAATTTAGTTCACACAAACTAAAATGTAATGAAACCCACTTATGTAGTACTACTACTTCCGTTGTTTAACCGCTACGTTATTGAAATTTTTACCAATTTCACACATAAGTTTCAGACCATTTAACCTGCTAAGTATTATCTGATCTTCACGTTGGTTTGTACGCTTCTTCTTCATCATAAAATCAAACTTTGTTTAAAATTTTGCGGGTTATTATTTTGACCTACAGAGCCGCTAAAAAATTGGTTAAAATTTTGTTTTTGGTCCATTTCATCCCCTGAACATTTCATGATCATCACTTAAAACTAATCATAACTATTCTGGCCCGAACCCAACCTCCTTAAAAAATTCGTTACAATCAGTCCATAATTGCGGCCTTAATCTTGTTTACAATTTTTACACATATCGCTAAATCGCTTTATCTCGTCGAGATATGAATTTTAGCATACCAAATAAGGGGTCTAGGGCGAATATTTCGTGGTGTTACATAAGGCCCGTTATCTAGCAAACACTTTATTGTAATTTACATCAGAGGAAAGGTCAGTAGTTTTTTCTTATATGTAGGCTACTTTGCAAAATATATATGTCCTCAAGGAATTAAAATATCGACCAAAGATAAAATTTTTATATTTTTCATACAAAGGTAATGGTCCATTTCACCCGCTAAAGAATATCAGATCATCATTCAAAATTGTAGGCATCGTTTTCGACCTACACTCTTACCCGGTGCAAAATTTCGTGACTATTGATGTATAATTGCGACTTCTAGCGAGTTTATTATTACATTACAAACAAATAACGGAATATATTAGGCTGTAACTCTGTTATCTGATCATGCACACCAACATAATTGGCATCAATTGAAAGGTCAAGCGTTCCACTTTCAAGTATATCTCACTTGTCCGGAATGTCACTTCCAGGAATTAAGTTATAAGCTGTATATTCAAAATTTGTACAATTTTCACACAAAAGTTTTGGTCCATTTAACCCTCTAAATATTATCCGATCGCCATCTCAAATTGCAAGCTTCTCCTTTGTGATATACTCTTACCTTATTTAAAATTACGCGTTGATCGGACTATTATTGAGACCCAAAGAGCCGCTAGAAAATTGGATAAATATTATGTTTTTGGTCCATTTCAGCCGCTAAATACTTCACGATCATCACCAATAAGAATAGGGATCTATTCTGATCTGAACCCGACCTCCATACAAAATTTCGTGACGATCGGTCCATAATTGCGGCCTGGAGCGTGTTTACAATTTATAATGGACATCTCAAAATCGCTTTATCTCGTCGAGATATGAAGATTGGTATACCACATTGGGGGATTCCGACGAATATTTCGCGGTGTTACATGAATTTTCACCAAAACTAACTTATAATACCCTTTCCCACATTGCACAGTGTCCGATTTTTCAACAAACCTGGCCAAAAATCGAAAAAAAATTATCAATTTACACTAAAAAGGATCAGATATTGTTTATAGGATCCCAGTGCGTGTAGTTATGAAAAAATATATACATTTCTTGTTTAATAAGTGGGTATAAATGCAGGTCGAAGTGACCCTATTTGGAATTTTTTTTAATATTTAAGTTGTTTGTAAATCTATGATAATATGCAAAATAAACAACGGTTATTAAATATTTTCTTTTTGTAATTGTAATGAAAGGTATGTGAAACGTATTTAAAATTTCAGTGTCGCCAATGAATTGTGCGTTCTTTAATAATTGATGTCCGTACTTGTTAATTTTTTTCAAGATCAATTTTCACAATAAATTATGAAAATAGTTGTGAGTAAGATTGAGTTGGGTCGTGTAATTTATCATTTCATAAAAAAGGAAGGGTTTTTTTTACCAATTTCCATCGAAACATCCTGCACATATTTGCACTTTTTGTTTTTATGTGATATTTTGCCTTGCAGGTATGTACAGATTTTCTTTCACTCAGAATGTCAGAATATGGTATAGGGTCACTTTCTGGCGTTTGGGTATAATTTGGAGTTTTGGTATATTCTAAGACTTATAGTAAAATTTTATGGCGAACAAATTTCTAGAATATTTTGGTCCGATCCGATCACATTTTATAGGAAATTTTAAAGATTTGTGGAAAAAGGGACCAAAAGGACCCCTTTTACGACTCGCACGAGGGTTAATTTTTTTAAGAAAAATATTCCTCGCACTCTTTTCAGTATAGTTACCAAAGACATTATACACCTAAAGTGCAAGGATTCCAAGTGATCTTAACTCAAATATTTCCTAAACTGTAGAAATGGTGGAAGCTTGCAACCCTATTTTAGTTTCTTGGTTTTTTGGCAAAATTGATACCGATATTTTCTTGGTATGTAATGCAAATAGAGATTTCTTTTCTTTGGTAACTTATAGTGAAATTTAGCAGAGAACATTTTTGTCTTTGACGACATTCTTCTAAAATGATGCTTTGTATGACAATTTTGCCAAAACTCACATGAAGTACGGCCTTAACCCTAAAATGTGTTTATAATTTTGCATATTTCTGGAGTTTAGGTAATGTATAGAGTTTTGGTGTATTCTAGGACCCGTAGTAAAAATTGATGGCGAACAAATTTGTAGAATATTTTGATCAGATAAGATCACATTTTATAGGAGGAGGGACCAAAAAGACCCCTTAAATGACCGCCTGAGGGTTAAATAATATCAAAAATGTAATCAGCGGCCCGAAAAACATAAGAACCAAAGGTTAGGTCAAAATCCATTCATTTTTAGAGTTTTGGCCAGGTTTTTCGGAAAATCTATCTAAAATCAAAACAAAATTTTAAACATTTGTTTTGTTGTTTTATTTAGGATTTTTTTTTTAAATATTTTAAAAACTTCTTCATTTTGCGATTATGAGAATGGTTTAGTAATTAGTGTACCAAAATTAGTGGGTATTACTGAATGAAGTTTTTGTGTACCCGCGATAGTTTTAGCCATTGCATATCTCAAATTCAAATCCTCTTTTGTATTTATATTATCAACATCTGAAGAAATTATCATTTTAATAACGGGTAGATTATTCGGCTCGGATGCCCATTCATATAATTCCCGAGCTGTAGTTATTTGAGCATTAATTTACTTAGTTTATTGTCCGGCTGGTACAATA
This sequence comes from Musca autumnalis, assembly GCF_047663935.1. Lineage (NCBI taxonomy): Eukaryota > Metazoa > Arthropoda > Insecta > Diptera > Muscidae > Musca > Musca autumnalis. Next base: position 41,411,516 of record NW_027412088.1, on the reverse strand, counting down.
ATTGCTGAACCATTGTCAAAATCGAAAAATGACACGGTTTTTAAGATATTTAAAATAAATTTCTAAACAAAACAAATGTTACAAAATGTAATTTTTTTATTTTCTGTAAAAAATTTTTTCAGACTGGTATAAAGAAAAATTGTATCGACAATTTAAAAAAATTAAGAAAGAGTAGAACTTACAATTTTTGTAATTAATCGTAGTATAATACAAAAATATTTCAAGAAAATCGAAAAGTACAATTATTGTTAAAAACATATCTTAAATATTAAATCGCGAAAATGGCATCCAAGCCCACTGTGCAAATTTTTTCTCTAATCTTTACCAATATTAAAGAAGTTATGAGTAATTCGACTTTTTCTAGGCGCGATATCTCTGGAACATTTAGTCAAAAAAATCTGAAAATATACGGAAATGTTTTGCAGATGAGCAACATCATCACAGCAAAAAATAAAGAAAGTCAAAAACCTAATTTTGAAAAACTGTCAGACATCACTCAGCTTAAGTTCATAGAACTGAAATGTAGAACTTGAAGTTTTGATTTCTTAGTAAATGGTATTATGGTCCAAATTTTTCATCTTGGAGCAATATCCGCTTTGTGTTGCGAAGAAAGGGGTAAAGAAAAAAATTAGTATTATTAGTATTATTATTAATTATAACATTAAATATAATCGAAATTCTAGTGAAACAACAATAATTATAGTTATGGATTTAACCTTAGTCTTGTTGTTTTTTCTCCCCACATCAATAAATACTTCTAAAAGAAAATTACATTTTTGGACATAACCTTTATCTTGCTACAGAACAAAATCACTTCCTAACAAACAAATATTTTTTTCCTTGAAAGAAATAACTTAACAAATCTCTTAATTTAAATTTAAACCTTTAAAGCTCTTTTTAATTGTTCTTTTTCCGGTACTTGTAACAAGAACGACTGACTGGCTAGTTGGTTGGTTGTTTGTTGTAATTTTGTTGGAAATAAATTAAGAACACTCAAACTGTACATAAAACATGGCTGACACATCTGAGAAAAGTTTACCATCCTCGAAATGGCTAGACTTTCCTAAGAGTGTCTGGCCAAAATGTAACTAAAATAGAAAAAGAAGAAGAAGAAAAGTGAAGAATTGAAAAGTAAACTAAAAAATAATTAAATTAAAGTTTACTATAAGATATAAACTTAGTTTCATTTTTAATGTTAAGATTAGTTCAGACGACAGAAACAATTAAGTGTTGTATTTAGAATTTTTTTTCTTTCTGTTATCTAAAATAGAGCACTGAGTTGGGAAGACATGAAAGAATATGTTCGAAAAGTTGGAATATATATATGGGTATTTCTGAGTGAAATCCGACACTTTTTCAAAAAATTGGTTTTTGATTTCCTTTATTTTTATTGTGGTGATACTGCTCATCAGCAAAACTTTTCAGTTTATTTTCAGATTTTTTTTTACTAACAGTTTCGGAGATATCGCGCCTTGAAAAAGTCGAATTCTGTAAAAAACTATAGGCAAAAAGTACTCATAACTTCGTTAAAATGGGTCCAAATAGAAAAAATATTTTTTTTTTTTGGTATTTTTTGTTTTTTTTTTTTTTATCAGCTATCCTTGTCCAAATAGAAAAAATCTTTTTTTTGTATTTTTTTTTTTTTTTTTTTTTATCAGCTATCCTTGGGCTTGGGTGAAATTTTCGCGATTTAATATTAAAAATGAGTTTTTATCAATGATTGTACTCTTGAACATTTTCAGTATTTCTTGGACATTTTCTGTATTAAACTACGATTAATTACAAAAATGTTAGGACTTATTTTGTAGTGGGATTCAAATAATTACTATTTTTCTTAATTTTTTAAAAATTTTCAACACAATTTTTCCCTTATACCAGTGTGAAACAATATTTTACCAAAAAATAAAAAAATAATTTTTTAACATTTGGTTTGTTGTTTTATTTAGGAAGTGTTCTTAAGCGCATTAAAAAAATATACTAAAATGTAAAATAAAGGAAAGCAAAACATCATTTTGAAAAAAATGCACGATTTCACTCAGAAAACCCAATATATATGCCTCAAAATTTTTTTTCGCATGGTGGCCTCAAACTTCATTCTAAAGACAATTCAAAATGTAAACAAAATTTTAATGCAAAAGTTTAGTAGTACCAACGTTTCTAAATTATGTTAATTTTGGTACAATCCGCCTGTGATTATAATACAATTTCAATTCACTTTTGGGAATTGTCGTCTGATGTCTAAATAGTTCAATCAATGTCAACTGTTGATGAAATTATTTCGTTATCCGATACTCCATTATACATACATAGTGGGATTCTCCATAGCATAATTAAGTTTTGAATTTGCCTTAAGAATTAAATATCTCTTGTGGGATTGTGAGAATACATTAAGTGTGTATGAATGCATCTGTCTATTTGTATTAGGGCGGAATGGAATCAATGAACCAACGGCCTAATCTGCAGCCATCCACTACCGAAACGCCATAGGGTGAATGTGGAATAGTTAAGAAAAATTTTTAATGGTTACATATTTTAGGACCCCTTCACACAGGTCAATAGTTCAGTAGATAACTTGGAAAGTGAAAGACTTTCATTGAGAGAAAAAAACGGAATATTGGAATGTATCACTAATAATAATGGTATTATTATCTAAATTAGTAATAACACTGTCAAAAATATTGTGTATATTCATACGTTATTTTCATGTTTTGTTAAATAAACGTCCTGAAAATTAGTTATTAACAATATATTTTTATACCCTCCACCATAGGATGGGGGTATATTAAGTTTGTCACTACGTTTGTAACTACTCGAAATAATCATTGTGGACCCCACAAAGTATATATATTCTTGATCAGCGTGCAATTCTACATCGACATAGCCATGTCCGTCCGTCTGTCCGTCTGTCCGTCTGTGGAAATCACTCTAGCGTCCGAACGGATTGACGTAGGTTGATGAAATTTTGGGAAAATATGTTATATTTACGTAGGACTTTTGGTATTGAAAGCGGACTATCTAGGTCCACGTTTTGGTATAGCCCCCATATAAGGCCCCATATAAAGTACGCGTCATTTTATTATATTTTGAATGTATTAGACCCATTTGACCAAAGAATTGGTTGTAATTTGGTATCTTGTGTCTTCAGAGGCCAGAAAACATTCCTACCAAAGTTGGGTTATATAGGTCCACGTTTTTGTATAGTCCCCACATAAGACCCCTTATAAAGTACGCGTCATTTTAATATATTTTGAATGTATTAGACCCATTTGACCAAAGAATCGGTTGTAACTTTGTATTTTGTGTTTCCAGAGGCTAAGAAACATTTCTACCATAAAATGTTTATATAGGTCCACGTGTTGATATAGCCCCCATAATACAATATCTCCCGATTTTCGATATTTTGAACGTTTTAGCCTCATTATCACACCGATATGGCTGAAATTTGGTATTTAGTCTTCTTTAGGCGTATAAAACTTTCCCCCAGAAATTGGTAGGTATAGGTCCACGCCATCATATAGCCCCCATAGAACGGTACCTTCCGAATTTCGGTATTTTGAAGGTAGTGGCCACATTAATCCACCGAAATGGCTGAAATTTGTGGTGGAGGGTATAAAAAGTTCGGCCCGACCGAACTTAACGCTTTTCTTACTTGTTCTATATTTTGCAGGTATGTTCAGTTAAAAATATATATTATTTAAATGTAAGTAAATCGGTCAATAAGTGCATAACTATGTACATTTAATCATATCGTAGAGGCACAAGCAAAATATTACTGAACGTCTTGTGTCCAGAAGGTACATCTTAAATACAACTGTCTACTAAGAGAATTCTTCTCTTTCCTATGGGTGATGTAACTAAGAACTCTCGGAACATTTCCATTAATAAATCTATTTGAGAAATATTATTTCTTTAAGTAAATTGATTGGAAATACTTTCAGGACTTCCACTGTTCATATCCCAACTGGATCTGTTATTGTCTTTCCTTGGACTATAAATAGAAACAAGCCATGCCTTTTCTCATAATAAAAAAATAATAACCCATGATATATCTTAATAATGTTATTCTATTTTTTGGAAGTAATGTCCGTGAACACATCGGGAACCAAGTAGACCTTCCACATCACTTCTGTGCGAACCATCTTTTTTCAAATGTGTCGATCATTGTAATGTCATATTTCGAGATATGATAATCACACAGACATCTGTTTTTAATAAGCAAATCAACACTTCCTGAGATAATGGTCCGAAACATCTAAAACAAAACGATTTTACCCATCATAATGAGATTTAATGAAAATTTTTTATGGACTTTATGCTTGAAAATTCAAAAATAGGTATTTTCTACCTCACTTCATCGGTCCATTGTCAAACCGAGAAGGATTTTAAATTTATCAACAGATTTTGTCTGTAATCTTTCTTGTCTCTTACGAACTTTGTCGGATTATTTCGCACATTGATGCTGTTTAGGATTTATTATCGTACATGTCCCCTGTCTTTGTCCTAAAGCGATCTAATTATAAAAGTTAAAATAATGGTTAAGTTGAATTCTTCATCTATTTTGACTTATATGTTTTAGTTTTTCATGGCAGATGGGCCGTTGAACCTCACCATTTAAGCAAATTTGTAAATATCTTGGTTTTCTTGATCGGTCGCGCAACCACTGTTGTCTCGAAAATTAATTTGCAAGCCAATGCACTCATAAGTTTATCAAATATAGCAATTATAAAACAATAGGCTCCCGAAATCCGTCTGCAAATATATAGCATTTTGGACCACGGGACATTCCTGAACATTTTCTGAAAATTGCATGAAATAAGGTTCAGTAGTTTTGCAAAAATAATGTATTGAAAAGAGTGGGCGCTGTCATCAGGTTCAAGATATAACATATTTAAAAAAGTGGGCGTGGTCCGGTATTTTGGCTCCAAATATGTACCTAGGGTACACACAAACCAATTGCCCCAAACAAATTTGCGCTGAAACCGATATAATCATAAGTTTGGCTTAAACATATATCGTTTAAAAGAATGGCGTGGGGAAGGTGCCCCACGTCCTCCGAAATTCATTAAGTGTATATAACAATGGCGAACATTGACCTTTTGATGCAAATCGGTTCAGTTGTTTTGGAGTTATAACATTAAAAAAACAGGCGTGGTCTGGTCATTAGGCCCCAAAGAAGTACTACATTGTAGATTAATCCGTAAAATTTTAAAAAAATTATCGCATAGGGGAGGTACCCCGAAGATATCACAAAACATGGCATCCAAAATTGGAGAAGTAAAGTAAAAGATCTGTGCGTTTGGAAATCTATTCTTAGTTCGGCTTATAGAACAAGACGTTCTGTTTAATATAAAAGTCATCTAAGTAAGGAGGTACCCCGCCCCCTCTGGAATTCAATAAAATATGTAGCCTGTTTTCGGGGGTCATCCCTCTATATTTCCTGACAATTTTAAGAAAATCGGTTCAATAGGTTTTGAAGAAAAATTTTAAATTGAAATGAAAATTGATAAAAGTGGGCGCTGTCAAATTTTGTTTCCATAAACACCTAAGTTGGGTTATGACGGCATTTGATTTTTATTCATAAAAGATACGGCGCACAGTGTTGCCGCTTCCATACAAAAGTGGACAAAAATAGAAGGAGTTGACCTAGGTTGATGAATTTTTGCACAAGTACTTGTAAGGGCATAGGAATGAAAAATTTGGTCCATATCGGTCCAGATTTGGATATAGCCCCCATATATATCTTTCTCCGATTTTGCTATAACTCGGTAAATTTTGATCGAATAGCCAAATCTGAACCGATTTTTACGAAAATCGGTGAACCTATTCAGGGACCTAAGAAAATATCGCATATCAAATTTGAAGGCTAATCGATTAAAATTGACAGAGTTATATAAAATCGGGGAAAGATATATACGGGGGCTATATCCAAATCTGAACCGATTTCTTTGAAAATAGGTAGAGCTACTCAGGGGCTTAAGAAAATATTACATATTATATTTGAAGGCTATTCATCAAAAATTGAGCGAATTATAGCAAAATCGGGGAAAGATATATATAGGGGCTATATACAAATCTGAACAGATTTTTGCTAAAATTAGTGAAACTACTCAGGAGCCTAAGAAAATAACACATATTAAATTTGAAGGCTATTCGATCAAAATTGAACGACTTGTAGCAAAATTGGGAAAAGATATATATGGGGGCTATATAAAATCTGAACCGATATATCTCAGAAGGTTGCAAGGATGGGCAGAATGTTTTTACACATTTTGATTTGGAAGATATGTCCAATTAACGGAAAACAGGAGCCAAGGTGGCAATAGGTGGCAATCAAAAGATCTGCTCTACTAAATATTGAGAATTTTGAATTTTTTTATCAAATTTAAATTTTGATTTCTTGATGACGGTACATTGCCCATGTGCAGTTAATGTCAACTTTTTGTACTAAAACGTTATATTTATAGCCCACTCATCAAATCCCCATCCAAAACTTTTAGTATTATCAACAAATTTTTCAGAAAATGTTATTTTAAATGTCGCCTTATTTTCATATGATTATCGCCTTAGATTACCTGGGAAATATTTTTCATATTTAAAGAGCTATAACTTCATTATGGATGCACATATCGACAAAATTCTTTCAGATACTTTGTATCGGATGTGTTTACTGTAAGAAAAAAACATAAACATATGTAAAAGTTAACATCACATTTTTTGATTTTTGTCCACTCGGCAGCACTGTGCGGCGTTTCTTTAAATGTGACAAAGGGAAGTACCCCGCTCCCTTCGAAATTCAAGAAAATATGCAGCCTATTTCCACTAGAGGCCATCCTTGTGTATTCCCTGAAAATTGCAGGAAGATAGGTTCAGTAGTTTTGTAGATGTAACATATTTTAAAAAGTGGGCGTGGTCAAGTCCTTGGGCCCTAAAAAAGTAGGTAAGTTCGGTGACACAACCACAATTGTCTCGCAAATTTATTTCCAAACCGGTTCATTCGAATTTATTTTAAATATATCATTTTTAAAAAATAGGGTATGGGGGAAGTACCCCGCCCCCTTCCGAAATTTAACAAAATTTTTAGCCGATTTTAATCAGGGGCCATACTAGTACATTCCCTGACAATTTCAGAAAAATTGGTTCAATAGTTTTTGTAGAAAAGAGCGTAAAAATGGGCGTGGTCAAATGTTCTTTGCATGGAAAGCTAAGTCGGGTTATGGCGAATATTTCACAAAAAGAATTATCCAAACCGGTACGGCCGTTCTCAACTGATGCCATTACCAATGAACGACATTTGATTTAGCTCCACTTCTTCTGGCACCTTCCCCATGAAAAGGTCAAGTGCAAGGATGTTTCGTCTTTCTTTTTGGCATTTTCAAAAGAGACTACCGCTGTGATCCTAATTATAACGATGTTTTTCGTCTGAAAATCCTTAAATCTGTGATAATGGTCCTAAAGCTCAAAAAGTAAGAATCAGCCACCAATTGAAATAACTAATGAATAACATCCTACGGGTACCTCCTCTACAAAATTTAAATTTTTTTCCATAAAATGGTGAGCACAAAAATTCCCGAAGGAAATGACTTTGAATTCTATTCATCGTAATATTTCTTCCCGACATATATCAGGTCCATATATGGAATGAAATGGCAAGAGCGCTTTTTAGAGACCTCCCGCTTTTAGGCATTTTGAGGATTTTAGCTAAATTTTCTGACCGAACTACATGTTATGTGACATTTTACATTCCCTGTGGTCACATAACTTCTCTTTCAAAGATTGTCAACATAGGTCCATGTTTTGGTATGGTCCCCATATAAGGGAAACTCCGGATTTTCGGTATTTTAGGGGGTTTTAACACATTTTTGATTGAATTACACGTAATTTAACATTTGATGTTGCCTGCAGGCACGAAACTTTTCTAGCAAAAATGTTCAACATAGGTCCATGTTTTGGATCATGTGTAGCCCTCATATAACGGTACCTCCCGCTTTTAGGTATTTTGAGGATTTTAGCTAAATTTTTTGACCGACCTGTCTGTTAGTTGCAATTTCCTGTGGTCACAAAACTTATCTTTCAAAGATTGTCAGTATAGTTCCATATTGTGGTATAGCCCCATATAATGATACTCTCGGATTTTAAGTATTTAAGGATTTTAGCTAAATCTTCTGACCAAACTATCTGTTATTTGCCATTTGAGATTCCCTATGGCCACAAAAACTTCTTTTCCAAAGATTGTAAACATAAATCCATGTTATGGTATAGTCCCCATATAGAGTACCTCCGGATTTTCGGTATTTTAAGGGTACTTTTCTGGTTGGACTACCCGTAATTTAATATTTGAGGTTCCCCACAGGCACGAAACTTTGCTAACAAAAATTTTCAACATAGGTCCTAGTTTTAGTATAGCCCTCCATATAACTATACCTCCCGATTTTCTGTATTTTGAGGATTTTAGCTACATTTTTTAACTAAACTGCCTATATTTTTACATTTCAAGTTCCCTGTAGTCACGAATCTTTTACAAGACAAATTTTCAACATAGATCCATTTAGCCCCCATATAACAGTACTTCCCGATTCGGGTTTTTCAGGGATTTAGCTACATTTGTTGACCGAACTATCTGTAATTCGACATTTGAATTTCCCAGTGGTCACAAAACTTCTTTATCAAAAATTGTCAGCATATCGACACTTTGATGTATCCCAAATTTTATACATTTTCTCGACTTATTTAAGCATTTTGGGTATCCGCGTTCGAAAAATTTAGCCACCTAACATTTTGGACAGAAAAGGAAACTAATTGTGTCATTTTAGTTTGGAATATTTTATAGTGCAAAATAAAAAAGTTCAGTCGAAACTTTACGAATTTTTTCTTGTTTATTGTTATTTTTATCATAGAAAGATTTCTAAAAGATTAAAATACTAACCTAATTTTTTACTCATTCCTGCGGCTGTTTTATACTGTTGTTTTTTCGGTTGCTAATATTTAGTAGGGTTCTATGGTCCACGGTCGTTAGTTAACACCTTAACATCAAACCAAAAGTTGCTTGACAGTTGGTATGGAGAAATTTTTGTTATATTCCCACCAGTACCCCATTACTTCCCCCCTTTATCCTTTATTTTATTATATTTTCGACTCCATCTAATGTTCATAGAGACACACAGAATAACATATTATAGCAAAATTCCAGTAACAACAACAACATCATCAACGACAACAAATTGTTGCTAACATTCAATGACACAAAACATATAAATCCCATTATAAGTTGCATGTAAAGAGATCATTGTTCATTTAACAAAAACCAGCAGCCAAATTACGCATCCTACAGCCAAAAAGCTTTATACAACTACAGCTGAATTTAAAGCCCCCCAAAGCATTAAAAATCATACCATACTCGTATGATATTTACAAATACGAACAAACACCACCATTCTGATGCCTGGCATAGATACAAACCAATCTGGACAAAGGATGGGGCAAAAACAACAACAGCTACACTGGCAATAACTTTTCCTTGTAAATTGTACAAAAGCAACTTAAAAGTAATGCAAAAATCGTTCAACACCAACAATGTGTAACATTGACTTTAAATTTTCCTCAATATGGTTGTTGGTTGGTTGGTAGGTTGTGAGGTTGGCTTGCTGCCTGGCAAAAACTGTTGTTGTTGTTGTTCATGAGGGAAGTTTGCATGGATCTGTTTCCTGAGTATCTTTTTCTTGCGTAATTTATGAGAAGGTTTGCGGGTGTGTGTGCGTGTGTTAGTTACTCTGTGTGTTGGTATATGAAATTTATATTTAAGCCTTAAGCTTAAGATTGTTTTTAAAAGTCGTTTTTTCCTTTTCAATTTTACAACGAACATGCAAAGAGGCTTAATTTTTTCTCTCTTGTTTTCAAGCTTCAACATGAAGAGAGACTTTTTGGTAGCTAATGGCCCAGATATTAGGATTTAACTAAGTAAACGTAATATAGGCATTGATGGCTGTCTGGCAGGCAGTCTGACATTCTTGAGTTGATTTCATTCTTATTGAAGGGATTTTGAAAATGTAAATCCCCACAACGCATTTTAGTATTTGCTAATGCTGGCTGGCTGCTTGGCTGGTACGTACCATGATGATTCTATTAGGAAATATTTTGGAATCTTAATGTATTCATATTAATGGTAGTAGGAGTATGAGGATATTAAAAGAGGATTAGTACTCAACTTTAGCATAAACATACATTAACAGCGAATTTTAAAACATTTAAATTAATGGGTGTACTTAGTATAATTTACATAGATCCATATATGTACTTGCATATGTATATAGGAGTATGTATTATGTGCAATAGGAAACATTCACGACGCTGGGGCGTATATATCTGTATGTAGATTTCCACTTAATTTGCCTTTGTCAGAAATTATAATCTTAATTTCTTCTTATTACATACACATGTACATACAAATATCACATTTGCGTTTACGACATTTGAAAAGTATGATTTTTAGACGTACACACAAATGATACCGATTGTTTAAAATCATGTTCGAATACATATTTAATTATTATATATTAGAGTAGTTTCACACAATCAGTAACTAAACGAATATCATTCAACAACGAAATAAAACAATTAAAACATAATCGTTAATATTTTCAGCAAGATTGGTTGAAGTAAAATCTTAAAATAAACATTTTTGACTTGGACCTATGTTGCCGAATAACTCTTAAATAACAATACCCACAGTCTTCGGTTTTTTATATATTTTGGTCACATACAATTTGGTATCAAAACACACTCTATATACCAAAATACAGCCATTTTGGCAGGACTACGTGCCCAAAAAAAAAATTCAAAACCCCAAAATATATTATAAAAAACATATATTTTAAACCATTTGTTTAATTTTATTTTTTTACAAACATATTTTAATTACATCAAGAACTGAAAATATAGGAATTCAAAACAAATTTTTAAAATCTTTCAAATTTTGGATTTATTCAAATATGTCTATTCGTACAAAAGTTACGGATTTTGGAAAAAAAAGATGGTTCTAAATCAATGTGAGACGTCGGATATAAACAATAATTTGGAAGGAAAAAGTTTTATAGGAGTTAGATTTCGAGACGAGGCATACCTGCTGGAAAAAAAATTATGCTGATCAGGAAAAATTTTAGCCACTTTGATTGAACAACGTAACTACAAAATACCGCAGAGTTATATTATAAGCCTGCGACGGTATAATAACCATCCAATCGAAAAACACCGTTAGATTTTTGAGCTTTGCGTCATTATGTCTGAAAGAAATGAAGAAAAAACAAATAAAAAAGTATCAGTCGACATTGCCGACAGAGATATACCCTCAGCCTGTGTGGATTAAAATACTTTTTTTTCCAAAAAAACTTACGTATTTAGGGGGGTTTTCAAAACAATATGGATAGGATTAAAGCGCAAAAATTTGCGAGGACATCGACAGATAGGATAGCGAATATTTTCGAACTTTTGTGGGGGAGGTATCGGAAGGTTCACTCCTCCCACCTTCGAATTTCATCTAATATTGGAAGAAATATTACGATATCCAAAGTGTGGACGAACGCAGAATTCGGTTCGAACACCCCAGTCATTACATATGTATGGTGCCATAGGGGGTTTTACACCTTTCGGACTGTTTTCTCAAGAAGTATGGACTTGCCCTTGAAAAAACATTTACTGTCGTAATTGAGGAAGCGAATGCAAGTTGCTTCAACAAAAATCAAAGTGATCCGAGAGCAGGTCTTAAAGTGACTTTATCCAAAAATGCGTGTGGGAGGTACCCGATGGAGTGGACAAATATAGTCTATATTCGAACCTGACCTATACCTGGTAGATATATTAGGATGTGTAAAGTATGGACCAAATCTGTCACTCCTATCAAGAGTTATCGAGCGCACAATTTTTCCGAACATTTTTGAATTTTTGTGGGGGAGGTACCTGAAGGAGTGAACCGATATGGCTTATCTTCGAACTTAAACTAAGTTTGCACAAAATATTACGAAGGCCACATTTTGGACCGAAACGGCAGATCCGTTCGAGAGTTATCTTACGCTCCAACCACTACACACGGTGTCATGTGGTTTTTTGCACATTTCAGGCTATTTTCTCAGGAAGTATGGACTTGCCCCTGATGAAACTTGTACCGTCGTATGGGGGGCAGTGAATATAAGTTGCTACAACAAAAATCAAAGCGATTCGAGAGCAGGCCCTAAACTGAACTTTTCCGAAATTTTGTGTGGAAGGTACCTGAAGGAGTGGACCGAGTCCATGTGGAAACCTTATCTAAGTCTGGTACACATTTCACGATGTGCAAAGTATGGACCAAATCGGTTACCCCCTTCAAGAGTTATCGTGCGCACAAAATTTTCGAACATTTTCGAACCGATATGGCCCATCTTCGAACTTAAACTAAGTTTGGACAAAATATTACGATAGCCAAATTTTGGACCAAATCGGCTCATCACTTCGAGAGTTATCGGCGCACCAGCCATTACTTCTTTTTATCAGCTATCTAACAAAAAATAGGAAAAAATTGCACAGTGGGCTTGGATGCTATTTTGGCGATTTAATATTTAAAATTAAATGTTATGAATGATTGTACTCTTCGATTTTCTTGAAACATTTTTGTATTAAATTGCGATTAATTGCAGAAAGATTAATTACTATTTTTTCTATTTTTTTTTTTTTAATTTGTCATTTAAGTTTTTTCTACATACCATTGTGCAAGATATGTTATCTAAGTCTACTGTGCAAATATTTTTTTTTTATTTTTAATTGGATAGCTGATAAAAAAGTAAAAAATACAAAAAAATATTTTTTCTATTTGGACCAATAGTAAAAAAGTTATAAGTATTTCTCTGCGCATAGTTTTTACAAATTCCGACTTTTTCAAGGGATGGTATCTCTGGGACCTTTCGTCAAAAAAAAATCTGAAAATATATAAAAATCGTTTGCTGATGAGTAGCATTACCTCATTTTGAACAATTGTCCGATTTCACTCAGAAATCCCCATATATAAATATATTTCTTGAGCATAGTTTTGAACATTTTTGGGGGAGGTACCCGAAGGTGTAAATTGGTAAGTCAAACAAGATGTTGATGAACAACAAGTCAAAATATTTGTTCTCTTTGTTACGCTCCTTCTTGGCAATCGTGTCGTATGTGTGTAAATTGCCGAAAAACATCGGCACCGACGTGCCAAGCTCTAAAACCATTCGAAGAGGAACATTCGATGATGCACCTTTTGGAAGTATCAAAGTTTATATACCCTTGTAAGCGTAAAACTTATGACTTATGAATGCAACTGCACGAAATTTAAAATACCACTCCTCCATACGAGGACTACTAGAAAATTTTCTGGCATAATGATAAAAATGCGAATATTAATAATGAAAATAGTTTTGTTGTTTTCTAAAGTATTCTCCAGCATGATTAATAACACTATGAACACAAATTTTGGGGCACGGAAAATTCCTCTTGGGAATGAATGGCCTTGGTGAGTATATTAAGAACCCCGAAGGATAGACCCTGTAAGGCATCTGAAATAAGCGTTATATCTTTGTTAACTGTTGTTTTAGCTTATTTATGAGCATGCAAAAGTGTCTAACACTGTGCAACAAAATGGAGGTGAAAGTCTCGGGCACGAAAAATTCCTCTTTGGAAAGAAATGCCCTGTAAGCCATCAGGAATTAGCGTAATATCTTTGTTCACTGTTGCTTTAGCTTATTTTTGAAATGACATGTCTGTATTCAAATCGAATGAGGATTATTTTCGTAGAGCACCTCGACCTTCTAACTCGCTTCCTTCAATGTCCTTTTCGTCCTCTATTTTAAGAGCCGCTATAAAAGTACCACAGGATGACGTTTTTCAGCTTCGAAATCTTCTGCAAAAATGTCGGTCAGAAAATTTTAAGTACTCATTGACAACTAATCCATTTTGTCGCATTTTGATAGTCATTTTTTACATTTACCCCTGGTTGCTCAGAAAAAAACTGTGTTTTGTGTTTGTATGATCTTTAACGAATTGTATGATCTGTAACGAATATACAAAAAAACAAAATATAATCTTTTTCCGAGTAAATGCACAAAACGACCACGAAAACGAGACAAAATCGATTAGTTGTCAATGAGAGCCGTGCCTAAAATTGTCTGAGCGACATTTTTGCAGAACATTTCGATGTAGAAAAACGTCATCTTGTGGTACTTTTATAGCAGCTCTTAAAATAAAGGACGAAAAGGACATTGAAGGAAGCGAGTTAGAAGGTCGAAAATACGAAATTAATCCTCACTCGTTTTGAATGCAGACATATCGTCTCAAAAATAAGCTAAAGCAACAAGGCCTTTCATTCCCAAGAGGAATTTTTCGTGCCCCAGACTTTCACCTCCATTTTGTTGCACAGTGTTAGACACTTTTGCAAGCGCTCAAACCAGTTGTTAAATCACTTTTTCCTCTCCGAATGAGACACGTCCGAAACATGGGGTTTGAATGCTTCAACAGAATCTACTGGCGACGAAAATCGTTGCCCATGCTTTTTTTAATATGACTAAAACCGTGAAAATACTGAAATCGAGGGGTACCGTTCTATGTTGATAATTTTTAGTGGGAAAGTTTTACGGCCACTGGGAACTTCAAATATCGAATTGCAGATAGCTCGGTCAACAAATGTGGCTAAACATACCACAACATGGACATACCCTAAGAGTTTTCGGTGCAGAATTTTTGCGACCATTGAGAACTTCAAGTGTTAAATTACAGGTAGTTTTCTAAAAAATACAGAGAAATCCCTTGTGAGTATAATTTGGCTAAAAACTTCAAAATACTGAAAACGGGAATATGAGGTTCTATGGGAGCTATACAATTTTTAGTGGGGAAGTTCTGAGACCATCATTGGGAACTTCGAATGTCAAAATACAGATAGTTCGGTCAACAAATGTAGGTAAAATTCTCAAATACACTCGGGTGCTAAAGTAAAACGAAATTGTCTTGAAATGGAAACGTGTCCGAAATTTATTTATTAAGTAAAAAGATTTTATTTACATCCACCTTAATGTCTACCACAATGAATTATACGTACGTACCTACAAAAATAAAGAACTATATAATGTCTTGCGTTAAGTAGTGTACATGATGTAAGATTATCACCTATGTATGTCAAGACAAAGGTGTTGAAATAAGCCAAAAGGTTATTTCAATTAAAAGCTAGATTAACACAAATCCTTTGACATGTTATAATTGCCGTAGGTTCAAACTATAATATCCCTGAATATAGGATTAACAATCTTTATTGATAAAAAATTAAACAAATTTAAATTATTATAATATTACGTGATAGCTTAGATTTTGCTCAAGGAACAACTGAATTAAATGGAATGAAAGCATCGCTAAACCGCAATACTTGCCCGAAGTTAATTAGCTTCACAACAAATATCCTTTAACAATACAATACATAAAAGAGAAACTTTTGCTTTTACTCTTTAATGGAAAGAAAAAACAACTTTAAATATCTCCTAGTCCTTCTATAAAGTGGTATTATGTTTGCCTTATGTGCAGTCTCTGTTTGTATTATTTCTTTTTCACTTTACATATGGACTCTTGTGTGTCTATGTTGTGGACATATTCTAGACCATTTGTTTGATGTTTTGTATGTTTTTCCAACTATAAAACAATGCAAAGTCTGCAAATCTTTACACATTATAGAGTCCTACTGTTTGGTTTTCGTTTGCTGTGTTTTTTGTTTTTGTGTGCAAACATTTTTCACTAATTTGATTGTCCACACACTGTTGTTGGTTGCAGTAGTCAAAGTTGGTTTTATGCTAAAACAAAACAAAAATCACATTCTTAAAAAAAATATAGAAAAATATGCAAAAAATCAACACTGATTTTTGTTCACATACAAAACAAATACCCTCCGCTGAGCTTTAGCAATATACAAATAACTGAATGTCCTTTGTTTATGCGCCACAGCGAGTAAATGTGTCTGGTTCGAAACCTCCAAAAACAGGCGACTGATAATGAAAAATGGCACCGACTATGTGCAGAAAAGTCGAAAATAAATACTAAAACCAAAAAAATATGCCGCCACAAACAAATAAATGGTTGTCGAGAAAAAGGGGAAAAAAGAATATGTATAAGCGTGTAAGTGTGTGTCTTACATTAAAAGTCACAAATACATCATATATGGTAGCCAAAGGCATCACATCATACGTTTGTTACATGCTTGTATGTTCATGAAAGGATAACCATGTATGAATGCAAACGCTAATAAGGATTTGTTGTAGACAGGAAAAATAAAAAGACAAACGGGACAAAACCACGGCAACACAAATACAGGCAAAAAAATGAGAAAGTGAAGAAGAACAAAAACAAGTTGACTTAACCTCAGTACTATTCAAATACGTTTACAAAAAGTCAGCAAGTTATATTTCTTTTTTTTTGAGTTTTGAGTTTTGTTTTTGTGGAAAAACACAGAATCTTTTAATCCATATAGTGGACATTCACAGTTATGGACAAATGAAGGAAGTTAAGCAGTATACCGTAGCGTTTCTCTATAACGTAGTTGCTGAGGAACAATAATTACTACGTTATAGACAAAATTTATTTTAAAGAGAGTATTCTGTTTGAGAGTTGCAAATAATTTAAGAGATTTTCTATTTTAGATTTTCTGATTTTTTAAAATTATATAAAATACCACAATATTAAATAAAAGAAATATGTTAATTATGCATGTGTCTCATTTAATTTTTTATATTAATTAATTTATTTTTTTTTTATAAATTTAAACATTTTTATTAATTTAAACTTTTTTTCTCGTTCTAGGTAAGCTTTTAATTTTAATAAAATACACAAGGTAAAATTCTTTATTTTTGGATCTCGAATCTTCCGACTCACACAATCATGAATGAAATATCAACTGACAATAAATATACCATCTTTTTGACAATTGTTTTGGCAAAACTTTAAAAATTGTCTAAAGGATTTGGGGACCAAATTAGGGGTTTTCCGCATATATGCACAATATACCGTATATACTCAATATTTGTCGACCACAGTGATTCGAAATCACCTTTTACTATCCCAATTCTCCAAGAATGTTAATATATAGTTAGTAGTGTTTTTAGTTCGGCGCTTCCAGGGGCCCTTTCTGAAAGGAAGACTGAATCCATACCTTCTTTCTGAAAGAAAGGGTGCTTCTATAGATCCTTTCTGAAAGAAAGAATGCTTCCATAAATCCTTTCTGAAAGTAAAGGTGCTTCCATAGACATTTTCTGTAAGAAAGGGTGCTTACATAGACATTCTCTGACAGAAATGGTGGTTCCAGACCGACTTTCTGAAAAAAAATTGTGCTTCCATACCACCTCTCTGAAGGAAAGGGTTCCTCCATAGACACTTTCTGTAAGAAAAGGTGCTTTTATAGAATCTTTCTGAAAGGAAGGGAGCTTCTATAGACCATCTCTGAAAGAAAGCGTGCTTCTATAAACCCTCTCTGAAAGAAAGTGTGCTTCTGTAGACCCTTTCTGAAAGAAGGGATGCTTTTTAGACCCTTTCTGAAAGAAAGGGTGTTTCTATAGAACCGTTCTTAAAGAAATGATGCTTCTATACACCCTTTTTAAAGGAAGGGGTGCTTCTATAGACCCTCTCTAAAAGAAAGGGTGCTTCTCTAGACCCTTTCTACAAAAGAAAGGTTGCTTCTCTAGACCCTTTCTACAAAAGAAAGGGTGCTTCTATAGACTATTTCTGAAGGAAAGGGTGCTTCTATAGACCATTTCTGATGGAACGGGTGCTTATATAGACCCTTTCTAAAAGAAAGGGTGCTTCTATCGACTCATTCTAAAAGAAAGGGGGCTTCTCTAGACCCTTTCTACAAAAGAAAGGGTGCTTCTCTAGACCCTTTCTACAAAAGAAAGGGTGCTTCTATAGATCATTTCTGAAGGAAAGGGTGCTTCTATAGACCATTTCTGAGGGAACGGGTGCTTCTATGTACCGTTTCTGAAAGAGTGTTTCTGTAGACCCTTTCTGAAAGAAAGAGGGCTTCTCTAGACCCTTTCTGAAAGAAAGAGGGCTTCTCTAGACCCTTTCTGAAAGAAAGAGGGCTTCTCTAGACCCTTTCTGAAAGAAAGGGTGCTTCTGTATACCGTTCCTGAAAGAAAGGGTGCTTCTGTAGACCTTTTCTGATAGAAAGGGTGCTTCTGTAGACCCTTTCTGATAGAAAGGGTGCTTCTGTAGACCCTTTCTGATAGAAAGGGTGCTTCAGTAGACCCTTTCTGATAGAAAGGGTGCTTCTGTAGACCATTTCTGATAGAACGGGTGCTTCTGTAGACCATTTCTGATAGAAAGGGTTCTTCTGTCGACCCTTTTTGATAGAAAGGGTGCTTCTGTAGACCCTTTCTGATAGTAAGGATGCTTCTGTAGACCCTTTCTGATAGAAAGGGTGCTTCTGTAGACCCTTTCTGATATATCATTCCTGAAAGGAAGGGTGCATCTATAAAACTTTCCAAAAGGAAGAGTGCTTCTATAAGTCTTTGAAATGAAGGGTGCTTCTATAGACCCGTTTTGAAAGAAAGGGTGCTTCTGTAGACCCTTTCTGATAGAAAGGGTGCTTCTGTAGACCCTTTCTGATAGAAAGGGTGCTTCTGTAGACCATTTCTGATAGAACGGGTGCTTCTGTAGACCATTTCTGATAGAAAGGGTTCTTCTGTCGACCCTTTCTGATAGAAAGGGTGCTTCTGTAGACCCTTTCTGATAGTAAGGATGCTTCTGTAGACCCTTTCTGATAGAAAGGGTGCTTCTGTAGACCCTTTCTGATATATCATTCCTGAAAGGAAGGGTGCATCTATAAAACTTTCCAAAAGGAAGATGGCTTCTATCAGTCTTTGAAATGAAGGGTGAATCTATAAAACTTTCCAAAAGGAAGAGTGCTTCTATAAGTCTTTGAAATGAAGGGTGCTTCTATAGACCCGTTTTGAAAGAAAGGGTGCTTCTATAGACCCTCTCTGAAAGAAAGGGTACTTCTATAGACCCTTTCTGAAAAAAGGGTGCTTATATAGACCCTTTCTGAAAGAAAGGGTGCTTCTATAGACTCCCTCTGAATGAAATTGTGCTATAAACCCTCTCTGAAAGAAATTGTGTATAAACCCTCTCTGAAAGAGAGTGTGCTTCTATAGACCCATTTCTAAAAGAAATGGTACTTCTATAGACCCTTTCAGAAAGAAAGGGTGCTTCTATAAACCCTCTCTGAAAGAAATCGTACTTCTATAGACCCTTTCTGATAGAAAGGGTGCTTCTGTAGAACCTCTCTGAAAGAAATTGTGCTTCTATAAACCCTCTCTGAACGAAAGGGTGCTTCTGTAGACCCTCTCTGAAAGAAATTGTGCTTCTATAAACCCTCTCTGAAAGAAAGGTTGCTTCTATAGACCCTTTCAGAAAGAAAGGGTGCTTCTATAGACCCTTTCAGAAAGAAAGGGTGCTTCTATAGACCCTTTCAGAAAGAAAGGGTGCTTCTATAGACCCTTTCAGAAAGAAAGGGTGCTTCTATAGACCCTTTCAGAAAGAAAGGGTGCTTCTATAGACCCTTTCAGAAAGAAAGGGTGCTTCTATAGACCCTTTCAGAAAGAAAGGGTGCTTCTATAGACCCTTTCAGAAAGAAAGGGTGCTTCTATAGACCCTTTCAGAAAGAAAGGGTGCTTCTATAGACAATCTCTGAAAGAAATTGTGCTTCTATAAAGCCTCTCTGAAAGAAAGGGTGCTTCTATAGACCCTTTCAGAAAGAAAGGGTGCTTCTATAGACCCTTTCAGAAAGAAAGGGTGCTTTTATAGACCCTTTCAGAAAGAAAGGGTGCTTTTATAGACCCTTTCTGATAGAAAGGGTGCTTCTATAGACCCTTTCAGAAAGAAAGGGTGCTTCTATAGACCCTTTCAGAAAGAAAGGGTGCTTCTATAGACCCTTTCAGAAAGAAAGGGTGCTTCTATAGACCCTTCCAGAAAGAAAGGGTGCTTCTATAGATCCTTTCAGAAAGAAAGGGTGCTTCTATAGACCCTTTCAGAAAGAAAGGGTGCTTCTATAGACAATCTCTGAAAGAAAGGGTGCTTCTATAGACAATCTCTGAAAGAAATTGTGCTTCTATAAAAGCTCTCTGAAAGAAAGGGTGCTTCTATAGACCCTTTCAAAAAGAAAGGGTGCTTTTATAGACCCTTTCAGAAAGAAAGGGTGCTTTTATAGACCCTTTCAGAAAGAAAGGGTGCTTTTATAGACCCTTTCTGATAGAAAGGGTGCTTCTAGAGACCCTTTCAGAAAGAAAGGGTGCTTCTTTAGACCTTTTCAGAAAGAAAGGGTGCTTCTATAGACCCTTTCAGAAAGAAAGGGTGCTTCTATAGACCCTTTCAGAAAGAAAGGGTGCTTCTATAGACCCTTTCAGAAAGAAAGGGTGCTTCTGTAGACCCTTTCAGAAAGAAAGGATGCTTCTATAGACCCTTTCAGAAAGAAAGGGTGCTTCTATAGACAATCTCTGAAAGAAATTGTGCTTCTATAAACCCTCTCTGAAAGAAATTGTGCTTCTATAAACCCTCTCTGAAAGAAAGGGTGCTTCTATAGACAATCTCTGAAAGAAATTGTGCTTCTATAAACCCTCTCTGAAAGAAAGGGTGCTTCTATAGACCCTTTCAGAAAGAAAGGGTGCTTCTATAGACCCTTTCTGATAGAAATGGTGCTTCTGTAGACCCTTTCTGATAGAAAGGGTGCTTCTGTAGACCCATTCTGGAAGAAGGTGCTTATATAGATCATTCCTGAAAGGAAGGGTGCTTTTATAGACGCTTTCTGAAAGAAAGGGTGCTTTTATAGGCCCTTTCTCAAAGAAAGGTTGCTTTTTTAGACCCTTTCTAAAAGAAAGGTTGCTTTTATAGACCCTTTCTGAAAGAAAGGGTGCTTTTATAGACCCTTTCTGAAAGAAAGGTTGCTTTTATAGACCCTTTCTCATAGAAAGGGTGCTTTTATAGACAATTTCTGAAAGAAAGGGTGCTTTTATAGACCCTTTCTGAAAGAAAGGGTGCTTTTATAGACCCTTTCTGAAAGAAAGGTTGCTTCTATAGACCCTCTCTCTAGGAAAGGATGATTCTATAGACCATCTCTAAAAGAAAGGGTGCTTGCACAGACTATCTCTGAAAGAAATTGTGATTCTATAAACCCTCTCTGAAAGAAAGGGTGCTTATATAGACCCTTTCAGAAAGAAAGGGTGCTTCTATAGACCCTTGCTGATAGAAATGGTGCTTCTGTAGACCCTTTCTAACAGAAAGGGTGCTTCTGTAGACCCATTCTGGAAGAAGGTGCTTATATAGATCTTTCCTGAAAGGAAGGGTGCTTCTGTAGACCCATTCTGGAAGAAGGTGCTTATATAGATCATTCCTGAAAGGAAGGGTGATTCTATAGACCCTTTCTGAAAGAAAGGGTGCTTTTATATACCCTTTCTGAAAGAAAGGTTGCTTTTATAGACTCTTTCTGAAAGAAAGGGTGCTTTTATAGACTATCTCTGAAAGAAAGGGTGCTTCTATAGACCCTTTCTGAAAGAAAGCGTGCTTCTATAGACCCTCTCTGAAAGAAATTGTGATTCTATAAACCCTCTCTGAAAGAAACGGTGCTTCTTTAGACCCTTTCTGATGAAAGGGTGTTTCTCTTGACCCTTCTTAATGGAAAGGGTGTTTCTCTAGAACCTTTTTTAATGAAAGGGTGCTTCTACATACCCCTCGAACAACAACCTCGGGGAGCTCCTACAGCCAATCAAAAGTTGTAGATTATAATGTAAATATTTTCCATGATATGACATTATTTTATGTTATGCAATTTTTTACCGCTTCACTATAATCCATTCCTATAACTTTGAGCACTGCTGTGACCTGACCGCAAACCAACTAACTGACTATGCACACACACACACACTATCAACAACATCAAGTAGACTCGAACGAAAACAGAAAAAAACACCACACCGAATGGTACAAAAAAGTGTTTGTGTACCCAAACAGCAAAATAAAAATCATAAATTAATCCTGTTTAAGCGGATGAGTAGCTTATTTTTCAAGCATTTATATTTGTGCTAACCTAGCAACGACTAAACCCTTACCAATTCCCCCAATGTCCATCTTAAACAAGTCACCCGCCCGCCCCACCCCTTATAATTTTCTTTTTTTATTTCATCAAAAAGTCTTCACCAAAGAAACAATGATGATAGAGAACTTGAACTAAATGGACAAATAAGAAAAAAATACAACAAGAATTGCAAAAAAAGACTTGCAGTTCTTACTCCTTTGGTTTTGGTGAAGGCAACAAAATTCAAAAAGAAAAATCCATTTTTTGTTATTTCTGCCCACACATACGCGACCTATCGTCCACAATACTGAATAATACACATAATAAATAAGAACCCTCCGAAAATGAAAAAAAAAAAACGATGGCAACGAAAATAATAATGAAAAGGCAAACCGACTGGCTGGCTCATTGGTTGGTTGTCTTGGGATTTCCACTCTGAAGCGAGAGCTTAATGAAAGCAAATGAATAGCAGCTAAGGTCAGCAAAGACTACAAAGTGACTGTGTGCAGTCATGGGATACAATACCGCCAGGAGAGGAGGATATCATTAACGGCGGTGGCAAAAAGAAATCCTGACATTATTTTCCCTTTATAGGGTTGGTGTTACCAAGTCTAAGAAGGTATTATTATGACATCAAGAAGAGGACAACACGAGAACAAAAACAACATCAACGTGGAGGAAAAGTTAAAAAGGAAAAGCTTCAGGTTTTTTTCTCTAGTTACCTCCTGCTGTTGGTTATTTGTTTTCAGTTTTCTTCTTCTTCTTTTGGCTATTTGTGCTGTGTGTAAAGGAAACAAAACAACAATTTTGAATGGCTTGATTTAATAAGCAGCCCAGGGCATCCACGAGCTGGATCTACTCAACAAAAGTGAGATTTTCTTTTCTTTCATCTTTGCTAGCCGGAGATTTGTAAACGAACCCTAAATTAAAATTGTAGCAAAACTTTAGAATTTTTTTCAAGATATAAGCGCGAGTTGGACATTTAAGCGTTTTTTGTCATTTTTTACTTTGCAATGGGGGAAGTTGTGTTTGTTTAGTTCTTGGCTTACTTCCGAAAATGAGATGAATGTTGTTTTTGGGTTAGATAAACATTAAAGTTTGCCAGGAAGCCATTTAGGTAGATTTTTAAGAAAGTATCCTAACATTTGAGAAATTGAACGCAGAGAAAAAATTAAGTTTGGTGGGACAATATGTGAAAGGGAATGTGTGAGCTGTATCACGGTGTATAGAAATCAGTTTAAGGAAATTTTCTTTCGTTTGGCAGTTAAGGATACATGTCAACTTTTTTTGTCCATGAGCTGCGGTTTCTTTCTCATAGCTTCACTTCACTCTAGGATTTGTTTATTAGCTGACATTCTCTCTTGATATTTCTTTGCCAAGTTTTTAGACGGCCAGGTCTTCTGTGCCCTAAGGATTCAAATCCAAAAATATTTTGACAATAATTTCGGATAACCTTCTGAGTATATGACCAATACACGACCATCTTCTACGCAAAACTTGTTGCGCATTTATTACACAGTTTGGTCTATACCAGACCTTCTGGTTCTATAGACGCCTTTCTCAAAGAAAGGGTGCTTTTTTGGAACCGTTTCTCAAAAAATGGTGCTGCTATTGACTACTTTTTTTAAAGAAAGGGTGCTTCTATTGACCACTTTCTGAAAGAAAGGGTGCCTCTTTAGACCCCTTTCCGAAAGAAAGGGTGCCTCTTTAGACCCCTTTCCGAAAGAAAGGGTGATTCTATAAATCCCTTTCTCAAAAAAAGGGTGATTCTATAAATCCCTTTCTCAAAAAAAGGGTGCTTCTATAGACCCCTTTCTCAAAGGGAGGGTGCTTCTATAGACCCCTTTCTCAAAGGGAGGGTGCTTCTATAGACCTCTTTCTGAAAGAAAGGGTGCTTCTATAGACCCCTTATTGAAAGAAAGGTTGCTTCTATAGACCCCTTTCTGAAAGAAAGGTTGCTTATATAGACCGATTTCTCAGAGAAAGGTTGCTTATATAGACCGATTTCTCAGAGAAAGGTTGCTTCTATAGATCTCTTTCTGAAAGAAGGATTGCTTCTTTAGACCCCTTTTCTCAAAGAAAGGGTGATTCTATAGACCACTTTCCTAAACAAATGTGCTTCAATAAACCCCTTTCTCAAAGAAAGGGTGCTTCTCTAGACCCCTTTCTGAAAGCAAGGGTGCTTCTAAAAACCCCTTTCTAAAAGAAAGGGTGCTTCTATAGACCCCTTTCTGAAAGAAAGTGTGCTTCTATAGACCCTTTTTCAAAGAAAGGGTGCTTCTATAGACCCTTTTTCAAAGTAAGGGTGCTTCTATAGACACTTTTTCAAAGAAAGGGTGCTTCTATAGACCCTTTTTCAAAGAAAGGGTGCTTCTGTAGACCCTTTTTCAAAGAAAGGGTGCTTCTATAGACCCTTTTTCAAAGAAAGGGTGCTTCTGTAGACCCTTTTTCAAAGAAAGGGTGCTTCTATAGACCCTTTTTCAAAGAAAGGGTGCTTCTATAGACCCTTTTTCAAAGAAAGGGTGCTTCTATAGACCCTCTTTTAAAGAAAGGGTGCTTCTATAGACCCTTTTTCAAAGAAAGGGTGCTTCT
Source organism: Musca autumnalis (assembly GCF_047663935.1). Lineage (NCBI taxonomy): Eukaryota > Metazoa > Arthropoda > Insecta > Diptera > Muscidae > Musca > Musca autumnalis. The sequence continues at coordinate 41,386,837 of NW_027412088.1, read as the reverse complement.
ATAGACCCTTTTTCAAAGAAAGGGTGCATCTATAGACCCTTTTTCAAAGAAAGGGTGCTTCTATAGACCCTTTTTCAAAGAAAGGGTGCTTCTATAGACCCTTTTTCAAAGAAAGGGTGCTTCTATAGACTCTTTTTCAAAGAAAGGGTGCTTCTATAGACCCTTTTTCAAAGAAAGGGTGCTTCTATAGACCCTTTTTCAAAGAAAGGGTGCTTCTATAGACCCTTTTTCAAAGAAAGGGTGCTTCTATAGACCCTTTTTCAAAGAAAGGGTGCTTCTATAGACCCTTTTTCAAAGAAAGGGTGCTTCTATAGACCCTTTTTCAAAGAAAGGGTGCTTCTATAGACCCTTTTTCAAAGAAAGGGTGCTTCTATAGACCCTTTTTCAAAGAAAGGGTGCTTCTATAGACCCTTTTTCAAAGAAAGGGTGCTTCTATAGACCCTTTTTCAAAGAAAGGGTGCTTCTATAGACCCTTTTTCAAAGAAAGGGTGCTTCTATAGACCCTTTTTCAAAGAAAGGGTGCTTCTATAGACCCTTTTTCAAAGAAAGGGTGCTTCTATAGACCCTTTTTCAAAGAAAGGGTGCTTCTATAGACCCTTTTTCAAAGAAAGGGTGCTTCTATAGACCCTTTTTCAAAGAAAGGGTGCTTCTATAGACCCTTTTTCAAAGAAAGGGTGCTTCTATAGACCCTTTTTCAAAGAAAGGGTGCTTCTATAGACCCTTTTTCAAAGAAAGGGTGCTTCTATAGACCCTTTTTCAAAGAAAGGGTGCTTCTATAGACCCTTTTTCAAAGAAAGGGTGCTTCTATAGACCCTTTTTCAAAGAAAGGGTGCTTCTATAGACCCTTTTTCAAAGAAAGGGTGCTTCTATAGACCCTTTTTCAAAGAAAGGGTGCTTCTATAGACCCTTTTTCAAAGAAAGGGTGCTTCTATAGACCCTTTTTCAAAGAAAGGGTGCTTCTATAGACCCTTTTTCAAAGAAAGGGTGCTTCTATAGACCCTTTTTCAAAGAAAGGGTGCTTCTATAGACCCTTTTTCAAAGAAAGGGTGCTTCTATAGACCCTTTTTCAAAGAAAGGGTGCTTCTATAGACCCTTTTTCAAAGAAAGGGTGCTTCTATAGACCCTTTTTCAAAGAAAGGGTGCTTCTATAGACCCTTTTTCAAAGAAAGGGTGCTTCTATAGACCCTTTTTCAAAGAAAGGGTGCTTCTATAGACCCTTTTTCAAAGAAAGGGTGCTTCTATAGACCCTTTTTCAAAGAAAGGGTGCTTCTATAGACCCTTTTTCAAAGAAAGGGTGCTTCTATAGACCCTTTTTCAAAGAAAGGGTGCTTCTATAGACCCTTTTTCAAAGAAAGGGTGCTTCTATAGACCCTTTTTCAAAGAAAGGGTGCTTCTATAGACCCTTTTTCAAAGAAAGGGTGCTTCTATAGACCCTTTTTCAAAGAAAGGGTGCTTCTATAGACCCTTTTTCAAAGAAAGGGTGCTTCTATAGACCCTTTTTCAAAGAAAGGGTGCTTCTATAGACCCTTTTTCAAAGAAAGGGTGCTTCTATAGACCCTTTTTCAAAGAAAGGGTGCTTCTATAGACCCTTTTTCAAAGAAAGGGTGCTTCTATAGACCCTTTTTCAAAGAAAGGGTGCTTCTATAGACCCTTTTTCAAAGAAAGGGTGCTTCTATAGACCCTTTTTCAAAGAAAGGGTGCTTCTATAGACCCTTTTTCAAAGAAAGGGTGCTTCTATAGACCCTTTTTCAAAGAAAGGGTGCTTCTATAGACCCTTTTTCAAAGAAAGGGTGCTTCTATAGACCCTTTTTCAAAGAAAGGGTGCTTCTATAGACCCTTTTTCAAAGAAAGGGTGCTTCTATAGACCCCTTTTCAAAGAAAGGGTGCTTCTATAGACCCTTTTTCAAAGAAAGGGTGCTTCTATAGACCCTTTTTCAAAGAAAGGGTGCTTCTATAGACCCTTTTTCAAAGAAAGGGTGCTTCTATAGACCCTTTTTCAAAGAAAGGGTGCTTCTATAGACCCTTTTTCAAAGAAAGGGTGCTTCTATAGACCCTTTTTCAAAGAAAGGGTGCTTTTATAGACCCCTTTTCAAAGAAAGGGTGCTTCTATAGACCCTTTTTCAAAGAAAGGGTGCTTCTATAGACCCTTTTTCAAAGAAAGGGTGCTTCTATAGACCCTTTTTCAAAGAAAGGGTGCTTCTATAGACCCTTTTTCAAAGAAAGGGTGCTTCTATAGACCCTTTTTCAAAGAAAGGGTGCTTCTATAGACCCTTTTTCAAAGAAAGGGTGCTTCTATAGACCCCTTTTCAAAGAAAGGGTGCTTCTATAGACCCCTTTTCAAAGAAAGGGTGCTTCTATAGACCCCTTGTGAAAGAAAGGGTGCTTCTATAGACCCCTTGTGAAAGAAAGGGTGCTTCTATAGACCCCTTTCTGAAATAAAGGGTGCTTCTATAGACCCCTTTCTGAAATAAAGGGTGCTTCTATAGACCCCTTTCTGAAATAAAGGGTGCTTCTATAGACCCCTTTCTGAAATAAAGGGTGCTTCTATAGACCCCTTTCTGAAATAAAGGGTGCTTCTATAGACCCCTTTCTGAAATAAAGGGTGCTTCTATAGACCCCTTTCTGAAATAAAGGGTGCTTCTATAGACCCCTTTCTGAAATAAAGGGTGCTTCTATAGACCCCTTTCTGAAATAAAGGGTGCTTCTATAGACCCCTTTCTGAAATAAAGGGTGCTTCTATAGACCCCTTTCTGAAATAAAGGGTGCTTCTATAGACCCCTTTCTGAAATAAAGGGTGCTTCTATAGACCCCTTTCTGAAATAAAGGGTGCTTCTATAGACCCCTTTCTGAAATAAAGGGTGCTTCTATAGACCCCTTTCTGAAATAAAGGGTGCTTCTATAGACCCCTTTCTGAAATAAAGGGTGCTTCTATAGACCTCTTTCTGAAATAAAGGGTGCTTCTATAGACCCCTTTCTGAAATAAAGGGTGCTTCTATAGACCCCTTTCTGAAATAAAGGGTGCTTCTATAGACCCCTTTCTGAAATAAAGGGTGCTTCTATAGACCCCTTTCTGAAATAAAGGGTGCTTCTATAGACCCCTTTCTGAAATAAAGGGTGCTTCTATAGACCCCTTTCTGAAATAAAGGGTGCTTCTATAGACCCCTTTCTGAAATAAAGGGTGCTTCTATAGACCCCTTTCTGAAATAAAGGGTGCTTCTATAGACCCCTTTCTGAAATAAAGGGTGCTTTTTCAAAGAAAGGGTGCTTCTATAGACCCTTTTTCAAAGAAAGGGTGCTTCTATAGACCCTTTTTCAAAGAAAGGGTGCTTCTATAGACCCTTTTTCAAAGAAAGGGTGCTTCTATAGACCCTTTTTCAAAGAAAGGGTGCTTCTATAGACCCTTTTTCAAAGAAAGGGTGCTTCTATAGACCCTTTTTCAAAGAAAGGGTGCTTCTATAGACCCTTTTTCAAAGAAAGGGTGCTTCTATAGACCCTTTTTCAAAGAAAGGGTGCTTCTATAGACCCTTTTTCAAAGAAAGGGTGCTTCTATAGACCCTTTTTCAAAGAAAGGGTGCTTCTATAGACCCTTTTTCAAAGAAAGGGTGCTTCTATAGACCCTTTTTCAAAGAAAGGGTGCTTCTATAGACCCTTTTTCAAAGAAAGGGTGCTTCTATAGACCCTTTTTCAAAGAAAGGGTGCTTCTATAGACCCTTTTTCAAAGAAAGGGTGCTTCTATAGACCCTTTTTCAAAAAAAGGGTGCTTCTATAGACCCTTTTTCAAAGAAAGGGTGCTTCTATAGACCCTTTTTCAAAGAAAGGGTGCTTCTATAGACCCTTTTTCAAAGAAAGGGTGCTTCTATAGACCCTTTTTCAAAGAAAGGGTGCTTCTATAGACCCTTTTTCAAAGAAAGGGTGCTTCTATAGACCCTTTTTCAAAGAAAGGGTGCTTCTATAGACCCTTTTTCAAAGAAAGGGTGCTTCTATAGACCCTTTTTCAAAGAAAGGGTGCTTCTATAGACCCTTTTTCAAAGAAAGGGTGCTTCTATAGACCCTTTTTCAAAGAAAGGGTGCTTCTATAGACCCTTTTTCAAAGAAAGGGTGCTTCTATAGACCCTTTTTCAAAGAAAGGGTGCTTCTATAGACCCTTTTTCAAAGAAAGGGTGCTTCTATAGACCCTTTTTCAAAGAAAGGGTGCTTCTATAGACCCTTTTTCAAAGAAAGGGTGCTTCTATAGACCCCTTTTCAAAGAAAGGGTGCTTCTATAGACCCCTTGTGAAAGAAAGGGTGCTTCTATAGACCCCTTGTGAAAGAAAGGGTGCTTCTATAGACCCCTTTCTGAAATAAAGGGTGCTTCTATAGACCATTTTCTGAAATAAAGGGTGCTTCTATAGACCCCTTTCTGAAATAAAGGGTGCTTCTATAGACCCCTTTCTGAAATAAAGGGTGCTTCTATAGACCCCTTTCTGAAATAAAGGGTGCTTCTATAGACCCCTCTCTGAAAGGAAGGGTGCCTCTATAGACCCCTCTCTGAAAGGAAGGGTGACTCTATAAACCCCTCTCTGAAAGGAAGGGTGCCTCTATAGACCCCTCTCTGAAAGGAAGGGTGCCTCCATAGACCCCTCTCTGAAAGGAAGGGTGCCTCTATAGACCCCTTCTGAAAGAAGCACCCCTCTACAGAAGCACACTTTCTGAAAGAAAGTCTGTGTGTCGGTAGATATGTGACGTTTCTGGCGTAAGCACACCTTCAAATATTGTTATAATATATCTGAACAATCTAAGTTCAAATATAGTTACTATCGAATCCTATTAATATTTTAGAGATCGGCGATGAGAAAATATGATCGGTTTTGGTCAATAAAATCGTATCGTGGATCACTCACTGTTCGATGCCTACTTATTTATTTCATATTTCCCTATGCCTACCTATTTATTTCATATTTCTACTATATTTTTAATCAATCTAAATTTTAATTCAATGTGTTAACATTTAATAAACCACTTGCTTTTTCTAATGCCAGTATCTTTTCAATTTCTAACGCTAAGGAAAATTTTCGGAAAAGCTTATAATTTTAAACTAACCACAACAATTAGGCACAAATTAATAATAAATTTCAAGTATAGCACCTTCGATAAGAAGATGAATAAAAAACTCCAACCCCATCCTGTGGTTAGGCAGAGTAATTAACCCCTGAAATACAAAAGAAAATAAAAATTTATTTACTTCTACTCTCCCCTATCTCGCCCATTAAAAGTGAAGAGACTATCACACTTTATAAAAAAGACAAAAATTACAGATGAAAATAAATTGGCCTGTGAGTAAGAGGGAGGCAACCGCGAAAGAAATCTTAATCTCAAAAGGTTTACTAATAAAATCCAAATGCCAGACAACACCAAATACTCTCAAGTATACAAAATAAAAAGTAAAACCAACAAGAACAATGTATTTAATTGTTCTACATTTATAAGGTGATAAATAGCATCATAAATAACAACAACGAACACAACAATATCAGCCACCACTCGCAGCTAGACCATCAAAACATTATCTTCACTCAAGAACTTAGGCCACAACATTGTGGCATAGAATTTCCACTCGTTCCACTTCTTCGATGATACTATGCGTGGTGGCCGCAGAGTGGAATGAATTTTGAGGAAACTAACATTAAACTTAGCTATACATGCTCTTTATCCTTCAGCTACAAATCGAGACAAGAACATAAAGAAAAACTCAAGTACCTAGTACATCAAGGGCCCAATTGTTATTGTTCATAAGTTGTTTATGGTTGTGTATTTATTTCACAACATGTTGTTTGTTGATTGACATTACGTCGGTGAGGCGTGTTATCACTGTGGAAGTCAAGATGTTATAGGTCCCTATTATTGTTTATCGACTATTGTGGAAATGATTATGCATATGTGAAACTTTGTATAGAAATAGAAAATACAAATAGAAATATAAATTACAAATATATGTAATTTACGATCTGGTGCATAGCACATAGTATTTGTAATTGGAACATATAAAAACTAGGGCCCCACTTAGAATATGAAGTCTTAAAATCCTTCCAAGCTCTCCCGAACCATAATAAAAATAAATTTGCATCCATCCTAAAAGTCGAATTACAAAAACCTCAAAACATGTATAATCGGAAGGTAATGTAATATGGGATAATATAAAAATAGAGTCTTTTGGTGCAGAGGTTTCATGCCCATGCGCACTAGCCACTTTAATTGGTGGCCGTACGTTTTTTGCAGCATTGGAGCAATAATCTCAGGAAGTGTGGACATGCCCCGAAAAATATACCAACGAAAAGTTCAAAACTAAAGGAGAGCTGTTTCTATAAAGCAAATTTTGCGAAAATTGTTTAAATTTTGTGTGGAAGGTACCTGAAGGAGCCTCGAAGAAATACATACGATGTGCACAGTTTGGATCAAATTGGTTCATTCCTTCGATTCAAAACCCTTCAAAATACCGAACTTCGGGAGGAACCGTAATTAATCCACTTAAAGCCACTGGCCAAAAATGGTTGCAAAAATTGACGTAGAACTCGGGTATTTTCGCATATTTTTGTGGGTTTTTTTGCATTTTGTTATAGTGTTGTCTGTTATCTGTCATTTCACTCCTATAACGTTTCACATGTTCTACGTATTTACACGCATTTGGCGTAACACGCAGTCGAATCAAAAAAATCGCCTTTTTGTAATTTTTGACTTTTGATGAAAAATTTAAATATTCCATAAAAATGTAATAAAAAAAATTACATTCATATAACTTCAGAAATTTGTTTGGAATGTAGTAGGAGTATTTTCTCAATAAAAGAACAGGGGATTGTCATGTAAGAATACACCTATATTACCCTTCAAAATTTTCGGCACATTTAAAAGAAGGCCCGATTGCTGGAAAATTATTCGTTTTTGAGAAAGTCTCAAAAATAAATTACAAAACTTCAAGTTTTTTCGCAAAAAAATTCTCGGCGCTAAGTGTGTTAAAATCAATTTACATCCATCCAATTTCTTAACACTCATTTCTGATCATAGAATTCTCTACCTAAATTAGGGCGATACAGATACATGGAAACCATAGCAAAACGTGAACCAATGATCTAATGAAGGTTAAAAATCTTAACATTACGAGCCCTTACCTAAGGACGCTAACGTTGAAAATGTTATACCAAAACGTTGACGCAAGTCAAGAGTGCACAGCAATGTGCAGAGTTTGGATCAAATAATTCCTTCGGCAGTTATAGGTTGCACCATTTTAGCAAAAATTGTGATGTTTTGTGAGGGATCCCGAAGAAGTGGACTTGATCTAATTTTAGACAGAATATTACGTTTGCACCAAATCGGTAGATCCATTCGAGAGTAATCGTGGCAAAACACCTAGAAATAAGGACGCATAGGACCGAACCATCCGTTGACATATGTATCTCGTGTTTTCTGTCCATTTGTAATCCAACTCCGATCTCTTCACCGATAGTTTCGCGACCGATCTTTAAACAAAATAGTGAAATGGTACATAGTTATACCCTCAGCCTTTAGGCTAACCAGGGTATATACATACACTAGGGTTATGACTTTTTGACCTTTTTCTCAAAAAATGATTTCCTGTAGCATGAATGAATGGACTGAAACCACTCTGATTTTTTTGTTGGAAAAATACTGCGAAATGATACAAAATCTCAAAAAATTATTTCCTGTTGCAAGAATAAATGACATTTTGCCTATTATCGACTATAATAACTTTTATTCTATTTCAATATTGAACAAGTAAAAAAGTATCAGTCGGCTTTGCCGAAAGAGATATACCCTCAGCCTGTGTGGATTTAAATACTTTTTTCCCAAAAAAAACGTATGTATTTAGGAGGGTTTTCAAAATTTTGGGCGTATGAACCGACAAAAATATGGTTAGGAACAAAGCGCAAAAATTTGCGGGAATATCGATAGATAGGGCTTTTTTTACCATGCTACCATGCTTAATATCGCTATAAAAAGGAATGATCCTCGAACAGACCCTTAACCACACAAAAATGTTGAACACTTGTGTGGGCGGTACCCCAATGATCGGAAAGATAGGGCCCAAATTTGAATATAAACTATGTTTCGTATGCTACGTCTGTGGACCAAATCGATCACTCCCTTCAAGAGTTATCGTGCGCACAATTTTTACGAACATTTTTGAACTTTTGTGGGGGAGGTACCTGAAGGAGTCTACAGATATGGCTTATATTGGAACTTAAACTAAGGTTGCACAAAATATTACAAAGGCAACATTTTGGACCGAATCGGCAGATCCCTTCGAGAGCTATCTTGCGCTCCAACCACTACACACGGTGTCATATTGGGTTTTTGCACCTTTCATGCTATTTTCTCGGGAAGTATGGACTTGCCCCTGATGAAACTTGTACCGTCGTATGGGGGGCAGTGAATACAAGTTGCTACAACAAAAATCAAAGCGATTCGAGAGCAGGCCCTAAACTGAACTTTTCCGAAATTTTGTGTGGTAGGTACCCGAAGGGGTGGACCGATTGATTATATAAGTCTGGCACACTTTTACGATGGGCACAGTATGGTCCAAATCGGTTGCTCCCTTCAAGAGTTATCGTGCGCACAAATTTTCCGAACATTTTTGAACTTTTGTGGGGGAGGTACCATAAGGAGTGGACCGATATAGCCCATCTTCGAACTTAAACTAAATTTGGACAAAATATTAGGAGATCCAAAGTTTGGACCAAATTGGTTGATCGGTCCGGAAGTTGTCTCTTCAGTCACTACAAATGGTGCCATAGGGGTTATTTACCCCTTTTCGGGCTGTTTTCTAATGAATTATGGACTTGCCTCTGAAAAAGCATTTACAGTCGTAATTGAGGTAGCGAATGCAAGTTGCTTCAACAAAAATCAAAGTGAGTCAAGAGCAGCTTCTAAACTGAACTTATCCGAAATTTTGTGTGGAAGGTATCCGAAGGAGTGGACGAATATAGTCCATATTCGAATCTGATATATATCTGGTAGATATGTTAGGATGTGTAAAGTATGGACCAAATCGGTCACACCCTTCAAGAGTTATCGTGGCCACAATTTTTCCGAACATTTTTGAACTTTTGTGGGGGAGGTACCTGAAGGAATGGACCGATATGGCTCATCTTCGAACTTAAACCGAATCGGCAAATCCGTTCTAGAGTTATCTTGCCCTAAAACCACTACACACAGTGTAACTGGGGTTTTTTGCACCTTTCAGACTATTTTCTCAGGAAGTATGGACTTGTCCATGATGAAACTTGTATCACCGCATAGGCGGTGAATACAAGTTGCTACAGCAAAAATAAGAGCGATTCGAAGGCAGCTCCCAAACTGAACTTTTCCAAAATTTTGTGTCGGAGGCACCCGAAGGAGTGGACAAATATCGTCCATATTTAAACCTGAGTAATGCCTGGTAAATATATTAAGATATGCAAAGTATGGACCAAATTGGTTACTCCCTTCAAGAGTTATCGTGCGCACAATTTTTCCAAACATTTTCGAACTTTTGTGGGGGACGTACCGGAAGGAGTGGGCCGATATAACCATCTTCGGACGTAAACTAAGTTTGGGCAAAATATTGCGAAAGCCAAATTTTGGACCGAATCGGTTGATCCGTTCGAGAGTTATCGTGTGCTCCAGCCAGACAGACAGACGGACGGACATGGCTAAATCAACTCCAAATTGTCTGAAACACATTTCGTCTAAACATACTTGGGGTCTAAAAACATTATATCGATGAGGCACATTTTGCCCGTATGAAAGTGTATATACCCTTGTTAGCATAAGTCTTGAGGGTATAAAAATTCTTCGACAATTGCTTTCAGGGCATGTAAAAGCAGAGCTCCGATTTACACGCAAGTGAAAATTTGGGGAAAGGTTGTAAATTTTTTTGTGTGAAATTTTTTTTGTGGAGGTGGGACAATTTTTTTTCTTACTCGCATTTTTAGTAATAGACCAGAAAAATATGTAGTAGCCATCGTATTATGCACAAAAATGAGAGCAAAGGCTTTAGTCGGGAGGGGCCGACTACGTAATACCCTACACTACCCCTGTGCATGAGATTTTCATTGGCAAGCATTTCTTTTAAGGAATATAATCCGACTATCACCAAACTTAACATGCTTCTTCCTCTGATCAATAGATCAAAATTCCGACTGTACAAAAAAAAGGAAAAATGGGATGCATTCTATTGCGATATCTCCGTTGTTTGACCACCTACGCCAACCTTCTTTGCATCATCATTCATACAATTAAAATCGTAAAAACAAAAAGCTGAGTTGGATCTCCGGAGATATTCGCTTTATAATAAGATGTTGACTTTTCCTTTTTTGCCCATTTCGACCCCTGCATATTATCCAACCATCACCAAAATCAATAGGCTTCTTGCCTTCCGGGACTCATCGAAGATCGGTTCAAAATTGCGATCTTTACCGCGATTACATAGTTTATATGGACAGACGGACGGTCAGATCGACAAATCTCGCCGAGACATTAATTTTGGTATATAAGTATAGATCCATTTTCCATTATTTCGATGTGTTACAAGCTTTTAGGCCTAAACCAACTATAATACCCTCCCCACATAGTGGTGTAGGTTACAGAATCATTATAAGAAAAAATCCTAAATCCCCTGTCTATTAATTTGTTTATATCGTCAGGTGTAAATGCCATAATATGCGGCCTTAGGCCATAGCAATCTGTTAAGGATAGTTTTCGTAATTTCTCTATTATACTAAACCTTATATAATAATTGTGACTAACAATTTTTATTTTCATGTCTTTTCAGGTATGTTTTAATAAAATGTCATGGAATATGTAATAAACACTATTAGGTAAGATGAGATCAGTTAGACAAGTTGAACTCTTTTCATAATTGTTTTCTTAATTATATACATATTTTTTCCACCACTCATGCCGATATTTCTCTTTTCAAATAACATCCTGCAAATAGGATGAGTAAATCCTTGGTGGTATATTTATGGTTTCTATTTTTAGTTGTCATAAATGGTTTGAAGATTCCCTGTTAATTTTTCGAAATGTGTGCTTGCAAACCTACAGCTTTTAATATCCTACACCAGTGACACCACACGTGAACTACTTCACTTTTCAACTGTATTCTTTTCCCATGCAACCACAACAACAATAAAATTTGTCTAAATCTTTACATCTGTGTTTTTACTCCGTGACCATTGGTGGTCTGAGCTAATAAAACTCGAAGATATTTTACTTTGTTGTTATTACTCACATAAGTTCTGAATGTTCTGTTTCACATCTTTGGCACCTTTAAAACTTTATCTATCATACATTTGAGTGAGTTTATGTGGTCCATTATAGTTACATTGTCTTCATACATGAAGTAGTTCTACTTAAGTGGCCAAGATGATGCTCACGCCATGAAACCTGCCACGAATACTTTGGCTGGTGCTGCTGCTGGTGTTCGCTCGCTTCGTTCATCTCTTCACTTAGATTTATGGCCTTTTAAGTGGCAACACATGTATTATCAGGTAACAAAAACTTGGCTGGATATAAAAATATCATTCACTTGGTATGTCTATCTGTTTGTATGTCTGGTATCATTCGTAACCATTATGAGTCATTATTAAAAGACAATCTTATAAATGACTCAGGTTATTAAGTTGCACAACCAAACAACAACAAAAAATCCCGGCAAAATATGCTGCTCATCGTATTCCAAAAACAAAAATAACAAGTAAAAAAGCATTAAGTTCGGCCGGGCCGAACTTTTCATACCCTCCACCATAAAATATTCATTCCTGTCCCCAACTTTAAGTGAGTACGTTAAAATGTCAGATAATGTACATAAAATGCTTCATTCGGGAGGCCCTTTTTTATGGTGCCTATATCTAACTGTTGACAATTTTTGGTGGGCTAGAAATTGGGAGGTACTGTTATATAGGGGTTATAATAAAACATGGGTCTATGTTGAGAGTTTTTGATGGGAGCCTTTAATGTCAAATAACTCCTAATTCGGCTAAAAAATTTAGCTAGAATCCTCAAAATATCGAAAATCGGTACATAACGTGGGAACTTCAAATGTCATTAACAGCTAGTTCGGAGGTATCTGGGCTATACGAAAATATGAACATAAATGAACAATTTTTGTTGCAGAATTTTTGTTGACTTTTAAATTTCAAATTACAGAAAGTTCGTCCAAAAATAAAGCTAAGGTACGGAAAATCGGGAGGTTTGTTTTGGGGCTATACAAAAATATGGACCTACGTTCGGTTAAACATATTAAGTAAAATCCTCAAAGTACCGAAAATCGGGAAGTATCGTTATATTGGGGCTATGTTGAAAATTGTTGATGCAGATGCGTGGTGACCACTACAACCTTCAAATGTCAAATTACAGTTAGTTCTGTTAAAAATTGTAGCTAAAATGGCCAAATTACTGAAAATTGGGAGGTACCGTTACATGGGAGCAATATCCGAACGTGGACCTATGTTGAAAATTTTTGATGGAGAGGTGTTGTGACCACTAAGAACTTCAAATGTCAAATTACTGCTAGTTCGGTTTAATATTGTAGCTAAAATCATCAAATTACTGAAAATCGGGAGGTACCGTTATATGGGGCTTTCTTGACAATTTTTGGTGGAGAGGTGTGGTGACCACTAAGAATTTCAAATGTCAAATGTTCAAATTACAGATAATTCGGTTAAAACTTGTTGGTAAAATTCTCAAAATACCTGAAATCGGGCGGTAACGTTATATTGGGGCTATTCCAAAACATGGACCTATGTCCACTAGTTATATAAGTTTACTGACATTTTAGAACCCTAAATGTCAATTGATAGCTAAATCGGTCTGAAAATGTAGATAAAAACGTCAAAATGTCGTAAATCGGGGGTACCGTTATATGGGGGCTATACCAACACGTGGACCTAGGTCCACAACTTTTGTTATATAAATTTAGTTACACTTAGGAACCCTAAATGTCAAATTATAGCTATATCGGTCTGAAAATATAGCTAAAAACGTCAAAATACCGTAAATCGGGGGGTACCGTTATATGGGGGCTATACCAAACCGTGGACCTATGTCCACAAGTTTTGTTATATATGTTGATTGACACTTAAGAACCCTAAATGTCAAATTATAGCCAAATCGGTCTGAAAATGTAGCTAAAACCGTCAAAATACCGTAACTCGGGGGGTACCGTTATATGGGGTTATACCAAAACGTGGACCTATGTCCACAACTTTTGTTATATAAGTTTATTGACACTTAAGAACCCTAAATGTCAAATTATAGCTACATCGGTCTGAAAATGTAACTAAAAACGGCATAATACCGCAAATCGGGGGGTACCGTTATATGGGGGCTATACCAAAACGTGGACCTATGTCCACAACTTCTAATATATAAGTTTATTAACACTTGAGAACCCTAAATGTCAAATTATAGCTACATCGGTCTGTTAATGTAGCTAAAAACGTCAAAATACCGTATATCTGGGGGTACCGTTATATGGGGGCTATACCAAAACGTGGACCTATGTCCACAAATTTTGTTATATAAGTTTATTGATACTTAAGAACCCTAAATGTTAAATTATAGCTAAATCGGTCTAAAAATGTAGCTAAAAACGTCAAAATACCGCAAATCGGGGGGTACCGTTATATGGGGGCTATACCAAAACGTGGACCTATGTCCACAAGTTTTGTTAGATATGTTTATTGATACTTAAGAACCCTAAATGTCAAATTATAGCCAAATCGGTCTGAAAATGTAGCTAAAAACGTCAAAATTTCGTAAATCGGGGGGTACCGTTATATGGGGGCTATACCAAAACGTGGACCGATATAGCCCATCATCGAACTTGACCTGCCTGCAAACAAAAGACGCATTTTCCCAAAATTTCAGCGTCCTATCTCCATTTTTGTGGATGCTAGAGTGATTACCACAGACGGACGGACGGACGGACGGACGTGCTCAGATCGACTTAGAATTTTACCCTGATCAAGAATATATATACTTTGTAGGGTCGCAAATGAGTATTTCAATGCGTTACAAACGGAAAAACAAACTTAATATACCCTCCATACTATGGTGGAGGGTATAAAAACTAAAAAAGGCACAACATTGTGTTTATGTATGTGTGGCGGTGTGTATTAAATTATAGAAGTCAAAACTTCTATGGAGGAGATGATGATATAGCCGTGGTGATTTATGTGAGAAATTAAGGAGACATTAATGGAGGACAAAGTAATTTTTCTTAGTGTGGTCGTCCTTGTGTTAAGGCTGAAGTAAAATTTATGTTCAAATTAGTTGATGAATTAGCGTGGAGCTAGACAAATTAATTAAGGAAATGGAGCAACGGGAAGTAATTAGAGGATTAATGATTTGGTTAGAAGTTGAGCAGGAGGATAAGTTAACGCAGCAATTTTTTAAAGTACTCCAACTAATATGAGATTGCTGTAAGTTTTACTTAAGGGACGAATAAAACCTTCTCATATAAACGATCGTTGCATGATTCTTTTTTGATCTCAATGATAAGTTGTTATTGCTCATAAAATTCGGACGGAGTGCCGTATTACATAACCAATTGTATAGAGATTTACATGAAATTTTAGGGAATGACATTCTCATAGGTCTATCCCTCAGTTTTTTTCTTCATACTCAAACACTTACAAGCATTAAATGAAAACATCACTATCCAACTATGTTTGCCCTAATATTTGTCCTCCCCTTATTAGAGAAATTTCTAAACAAGACTCACAACTTTATCTATTCTCTTTTGTTGTGTAAACTGAACTTTTGGCACATTACAATACATTTCAAAATATACACTTCCATGTATGTATGTGTGTGCACATTTTTATTGTGATGCTTATTTCATCTTATTTATGCCTTTCCTTTGGCCTTTCAGCATACATTAATTCCAAGAGAAAATTTATAACATTGCCAGTGGTGATAAGAATTTATACGGAAATGCATATAAATAACATAATTTCAACAGCAGTTCAGTACTTCACTTCTATCTCTTTACGCTATTGCAGTTTTAGGTCGGCACTAGAATGTATTGCAGCAGAAGCAGAAGAAGCATCATTATTACGGTCATCATCATCATTTTGAATTTCAGCTGAGCTTAGTTTCCGTTAAAGATGATGTTCATTTTCAAAATGGAATCAAAGGATATTTTTGGTATTCCAGCTCTTTTCAGAATATAAAGGATATATTATAAATACAAGTAAAGAACACATAAGACCTGGCGTACATACATACAATATACTTGTATGCTTATGTATAAATAAAGAACATGTACATTAGGTTGGATGGAAAAGAAGATTACAAAATCTTCTCATAAAAGGTAACAATGTCTTCCCATAGAAAACCAAAAGATATTCCTATAGAAGACCTCAAGTTTTTCTAACAGAAGCTATAGAAGACCTCAAGTTGTTCTTATAGAAGACCTCACGTTCCTCTTATAGAAGACCTCAATTTCTTCTTATAGAAGACCTCAATTTCCTCTTATAGAAGACCTCAAGTTATTCTCAAGATCTTCTAATAAAAGACCTCAAGATTTCTTATAGAGGACCCTAAGTTCTTCTTCTAGAAGACCTCAAGTTCCTCTTATAGAAGACCTCAAGTTCTTCTAATTGAAGATCTCAAGATCTTCTAATAGAAGACCACAAGATCTTCTTTTAGAAGACCTCAAGGTCTTCGTATAGAAGATCTCAAGGTCTTCGTTTAGCAGACCTCATGGTCTTCGAAAAGAAGACCTCAAGTTCTTAGTATAGAAGACTTCAAGGTATTTTTATAGAAGACCAAAGGGCCTCCTTATAGAAGACCACAAGTTCTTCTTATAGAAGAGCATAAGGTCTTCTTATAGAATAACACAATTTCATTTTATAGAAGATCACAAGGTCTTTTTATAGAAGACCAAAAAAGCTTCTTAGAGAAGATTAAAAAATCTTTTGTAGAAGACCAGATGGTCTTCTTATAGAAGACCCGGAGTTCTTTTTATAGAAGACCAGAAGTTTTTCTTATAGAAGTCCAAAATGTCTTCTTACAAAAGATTATAAAGTCTTCTAAGAGAACACCAGAAGCTCTTTTTATAGAAGACAAGAGGGTAATCTTATAGAGGACCAGCAAGTCTACTTATAGAAGACCAAAGGTCTTCTTATAGAAGAAAAGAGGGTCTTATTATAGGAGACCAGAAGGTATTCTTATAGAAGACAATAAGGTCTTTTTATAGAAGACCAGAAGGCCTTCTTACAAAAGATTATAAAGTCTTCTAAGAGAACACCAGAAGCTCTTTTTATAGAAGACAAGAGGGTATTCTTATAGAGGACCAGAAAGTCTACTTATAGAAGACCATAGGTCTTCTTATAGAACCCAGAAGGTCTTCTTATAGAAGAAAAGAGGGTCTTCTTATAGAAGACCAGAAGATTTTCTTATAGAAGACAAGAAGGTCTTTTTATAGAAGACCAGATGGTCTTCTTATAGAAGACCAGAAAGTCTTCTTTTAGAAGACCAGAAGGTATTATTATAGAAGACCAGAGTGTCTTCTCACAGAAGACTATAAGGTCTTCTTACAGAATACCAGAAGTTATTTTTATAGAGGACAAGAGGGTCTTCTTGCAGAAGACCAGAAAGTCTTCTTATAGAAGACCAGAATGTCTTCTAATATGAAGACCAGAAGGCCTTTTTATAAATGACCAGAAGGTCTTCTTATAGAAGACCAGAAGGTCTTCTTATAAAAGACCAGAAGGTCTTCTTAAAAAAGATTATAAAGTCTTCTAAGAGAACACCAGAAGCTCTTTTTATGGAAGACAAGAGGGTATTCTTATAGAGGACCAGAAAGTCTACTTATAGAAGACCATAGGTCTTCTTATAGAAGACCATAGGTCTTCTTATAGAAGACCAGAAGGTCTTCTTATAGAAGACCAGAAGGTCTTCTTATAGAAGAAAAGAGAAAGAAATCTTCTGGTCTTCTATAAACCAGAAGATTTTCTTATAGAAGACAAGAAGGTCTTTTTATAGAAGATCAGATGGTCTTCTTATAGAAGACCAGAAAGTCTTCTTATAGAAGACCAGAATGTCTTCTAGTATGAAGACCAAAAGGCCTTCTTATAAAAAACCAGAAGGTCTTCTTACAAAAGATTATAAAGTCTTCTAAGAGAACACCAGAAGCTCTTTTTATAGAAGGCAAGAGGGTATTCTTGTAGAGGACCAGAAAGTCTACTTATAGAAGACCAAAGGTCTTCTTATAGAAGACCAGAAGGTCTTCTTAGAGAAGAAAAGAGGGTCTTCTTATAGAAGACCAGAAGATTTTCTTATAGAAGACAAGAAGGTCTTTTTATGGAAGACCAGATGGTCTTCTTATAAAAGACCAGAAAGTCTTCTTATAGAAAACTAGAAATTCTTCTTATAGAAGACCAGAAGGTATTATTATATAAGACCAGAGTGTCTTCTTACAGAAGACTATAAAATCTTCTTATAGAAAACCAGAAGTTATTTTTATAGAAGACAGGAGGGTCTTCTTACAGAAGACCAGAAATTCTTCTTATAAAAGACCAGAATGTCGTCTAATATGAAGACCAGAAGGCCTTCTTATAAAAGACCAGAAGGTCTTCTTATAGAAGACCAGAAATTCTTCTTATAGAAGACCAGAAGGTCTACTTATAGAAGACCAGAATTCTAATGGAAGATCAAAAATATTTCCTATAGAAGACAGAAGATCGATCGAAGACCTCAATGTATTCGTATCGAAGACCTCAAGGTATTCGTAAAGAAGACCAGAAGGTCTTCGTATAGATTACCTCAAAGTCTTCGTATAGAAGACCTCAAGGTCTTCGTATAGAAGACCTCAATGTCCTCTTATAGAAGACCTCAATGTATTTTTATAGAAGACTAAGGGGTCTTCTATAGAAAACCATAAGGCTTCTAATATGAAGACCAGAAGGTCTTCTTATAGAACATCAGAAGGTCTTCTTATAGAAGACCAGAAGGTCTTCTTATAGAAGACCAGAAGGTCTTCTAATATGAAGACCAGAAGGCCTTCTTATAGAAGACCAGAAGTTCTTCTTATAGAAGACCAGAAGGTCCTCTTATAGAAGACCAGAAGGCCTTCTTATGGAAGACCAGAAAGTATTCTTATAGAAGACCAGAAGGTTTCTTATAGAATACCAGAATGTCTTTTTATAGAAGACCATAGGGTCTTCTTATAGAGGACCAAAATGTCTTTTTATAGAAGACCAGAAGGTCTTCTTATATTATATAATATTTCCTATAGAAGACAGAAGATCGATCGAAGACCTCAATGTATTCGTATCGAAGACCTCAAGGTATTCGTAAAGAAGACCAGAAGGTCTTCGTATAGGTTACCTCAAAGTCTTCGTATAGAAGACCTCAAGGACTTCGTATAGAAGACCTCAATGTCCTCTTATAGAAGACCTCAATGTATTTTTATAGAAGACTAAGGGGTCTTCTATAGAAAACCATAAGGCTTCTAATATGAAGACCAGAAGGTCTTCTTATAGAACATCAGAAGGTCTTCTTATAGAAGACCAGAAGGTATTCTTATAGAAGACCAGACGGTCTTCTTATAGAAGACCAGAATGTCTTTTTTTAGAAGACCAGAGGTTCTTTTTATAGAACACAAGAGGGTCTTCTTGTAGAAGACCTGGAAGTCTTTTTATAGAAGACCAGAAGGTCTTCTGATAGAAGACCAGAAGTTTTTCTTATAGAAAACCAGAAGTCCTTCTTATAGAAGACCACTAGTTCTTCTTATAGAATACCAGAAAGTCTTCTTATATAAAACCAGAAGGTCTTCTTATGGAAGACCAATTACCCTTATATTCCAACGGGTCTTATTTGGTCGAAACGTTTCATCGCAAAAGATCTTTCAAATGAACATCAAATTCCAAGAAGGTCAATATCGGACAACACCTTCAGGTGCCCTTCTCACAGGAGTTCAACATTTTAACTTATGTGCAATTTAAGGACCCTCGAATAGTCCTTTTGAAATATTTACCGAAGCTAAACCTTGTGGACATGTTTTCAGGGATATAATGATTTTCGCAATTCCATGCTTCCTGATATGTTTGTCCAAAGTCTATAAAAAAATATCCTGAGGTGACCAACTAAAATGACTGGTGGAGAATATCGAAAGGAGTGACTGGCATTGGTCAAACCTTTCCAAATATTAATTTTTTCTCAAACATAAATAAAGTTCGAAGATAGGCTATATCGGATAAAACCTTGCGGTACAGCCCTCACAAATGTTCAAAATTTTGACTTAATTGCAGTTTAAAGGC
This sequence comes from Musca autumnalis, assembly GCF_047663935.1. Lineage (NCBI taxonomy): Eukaryota > Metazoa > Arthropoda > Insecta > Diptera > Muscidae > Musca > Musca autumnalis. Next base: position 41,367,536 of record NW_027412088.1, on the reverse strand, counting down.
TATTCAAGTATCGTTAAGAATTTTAAATCGAAGTTCGTCCTTGTGGTTCGGATTACAAATATGTATATTTTTTTATCGGGCAAGTCCATGTTTCCTGACGTAATGACCCAAAAGCAACAAAAATCGAACAGTGGCTGGCCCCATAACTTTTGAATGGAATGTCTCCCAATATGAGATTAATTCCTTCAGTTAAGCCTTAATCCAATTTAAGGTCACTTCGAAAGGAGTGACGGACATTGGTCCAACCTTTGCACATCGTAATGTTTCTCTCAAACTTAAATGAAGTTCGAAGTTCTCTCAAATGAAGTTTCCTCAAACTTAAATGAAGTTCGGGAGCTCCCTCGTGCAGTTTAAGGGCTGCTCGAGGATTTTTTTAAAATATAAATCGAAGTTAGTCCTCGTGATTCTGATTTCTATTGTGTGCAAGCCACTGCTACCTGATATAATGATCCAAAAGCTCAAAAAATCCTACAGTGTCTCCCAATATTTGATTAGTTTTTTAATGGACTATGTTGATCCATTCCTTCAGGTATCTCATCCGCAAAGTACAACAATTTTGACCTTTAATCACTCCTGTCATGTTTTGTAAAGGCATAGGCTGACGGTATTTAATTTTTCACAAAGCCTACAACTGATTTTTTACATCTTTCATCTGATAAAAAGTTGCTCTTCTTACTTTTTCGTCCAATATGTCTTTTCTCGAATTACTGGTTGCTACTAAATTAAGGATTGCTGCTATCCTCCCTTCAGTAGCATTGCTATCTCCTGAGAGTGAGACTTGTGACTTCTTAAACATATGTTCATTTAATCATAACCATCCTAATATTCTTATAAGAATTTTTCACACAACATTCTTAGAAAAGTTTCCGCTTAAACACAACACAATAACTCTTGATATTCATAAGTAAACAATAGTTCCATTGAAGCGTTATTCTGTTGTTGTTTTCTTTTCGTTTATACCGAAATCATATCCAAAGCAAAGAACTCAACTATGAGGAAGTTTGAAAAAAAGGACTTACGAAGTTGTAGCAGTTTAGCAAAAAACTATACAACTGTGGCCACAATCCACCAAATAAGCTTAGCAGCATATGTTCAATGCCAACGGCTTATATTAAAAAAAATATTTTGAAAATAAAGTTTCGTTTATACTACAAAAGGAAAAATGAAGGATATTAGTTTAGGAAGATGTTGATATAAGAAAATATATGAAGCTTTGAAATGGAATAAGTACGTTAGTTTCGCTAAGTATTCCTTCAAATATAATACAGAATCACGACAATTATTGAATTTCTAATGAAAACCCCCAAATATTCGCAATGTTATTTTTCAGCTTACGTTAGTAAAACCAGGTCTGAACCTAAACTCTATTTTTCAATGTTTTGCAAACCCTTGGTCCAACCTAGACATACCTAACCCATAATCACATAATGCTGTAGTCTACACAACAAAATGGGATTATATTTATATTAAAGCCCAGTGAGGTGCACTGAAGCATAAATTTAATGCATAAGGATTTGGTTTTTTGTCATTTGACAAAGAACTTTCCATGCCTTTCATGGTGAAACGCTCAGATGCCACGATTACCTCATTGGTTGCTCCAACAAGGATTGTCCACAATACAGTAGTATTTGTAGGGGGTGGGTGATCCCTCTACTGCATTACTTTTTGTTGACAGAATGTGAAAAAAATCTCCATTGTATTGCAGTTTGGTTCATATGTTTTGTATTTCCTTAAAGTCTTACTGTTGTTGTTCCTGCATCTCTTTATTTATTTTTTTTTGCTGCTGCTCCCGTAACAATAAGCAAAGAAAATACACTTGTAAAACACATGCTGAGACCAGGATTATTTGAACAAACATTCACACTTGCCAACCATCCTGTGTGTGTGCCATGAAAAGTGTTGAAAATCAGCTTATGTATCTGCACCTACAAAGAAATGCTCAGAGGTAACTCTTTTCCTTTTTCCCTTTCTGATCTTTGTTGGAGTGGGATGGATGGAGGCAAAGGAAGCAAACATTGGATGGAGGAAATTTACCACATGTTATTGTTGAATAGAGTTTTTCTTTCCTCTCTATGATTGTTGTATAAACATGAATGTGGAAGTTTTTTTTCTCTCCTCATAGTTTCTCACACTAAAAACAGTGAACTTTTGCAAAATTGTTTAATGTAATTCACAACATATTTAATAGAGTCCACTTAAGGACCATAATTCACATATTATAATATGGTTTTACTTGACAAGGTTCTACTGTATTTTTAAAATAAGTTGTTTTTTGCTGTATTTTTTCTTTGTATCATTGTCTTTAGGGACCGGAAATCAACAAATAAATATGTGCCCTGTGGACAATAGTGTAGAAAAAAATAACGGAAACCGGAAAAACACCCTTTAGCGGATGTTATCGCTGTGGTTAAGTGTTGTTTATACGTTTTTCTACTATAAAGTTAAC